>NC_090265.1:947017346-947324668 GCF_040414725.1 Anabrus simplex | reverse complement strand
TGCCCATTGCAGTGCTGTAAATGTGATGGAATAGCTTCAAGGGCCAATATTCGAACAATTAGGTGTACTGCTAATCCAGCTGTTCTGGATATACTTCTGCAATATGTGAAAATCTGAAATAGACTGAGTGTCTTGGAATGTTTCTTTTATCTTCTGGCTAAAAAGTGGGGAATGGAAGCATTACAGTGCATTTTTACTTCAACCTATCTTATTAGTATTACTGAAAGTGAGTGTGTTGTACGTTACTATTAAATGTATTGAATGGGCAACCAAGGTTTGTTTCATGTGATGTCAGTGTGACTGGATGTCGTCTGAATATTTCACTTACTAAAAGCAAAAAAAAAAAAAAAAAAAAAAAAAAAAAAAAAAAAAAATATTCAGACAGCGCTGGTCAGTAATTAGCACGGTATTCTCTATTGAAAATAAAAAATATAAAAGTAGGCTCCTTTTGTATGTTGTTCAAATTCATAACCAAAACCAACAACCTCATACTGTACCTTAAGACAAGGCAAGCTTTCTGTAATTGATACTGAATATTAAAAAATTCTTTAGAAAGTCACAGATATTATGCAAACCTTCTTGTGATAATTGTATGAATAATATGTACTGCATTTAAGAATTGTAGATTTTGGTTTCTCAGTTTTGTTGATTGTTCCTTGATTGTTGATTCTTTTCCAGTACATTTCTGTACCAGACTTTTTCTAACCATGGCTCTGGGATTACTGTGTTGACAACTGATTCATTCAAAGCAAAATGTGGATCTCTTGTTATGCACTGTACCAGCCAGTGCAGAAGTAATAAACAAACACCTTTGAGAGAGTGCTTAAATCACTGGATTTCCAAATCTGATAAGTTCAGTCAAAAAGTGCTTTTTTGCTCAATACTGGAATGTTAAGTTCTTTAAATTAATCAAAGTGGAAACATGGTTCATTTTAAATGTTCATAATGTTTCATCTGTGTCCAGGGTTATGTTTGGTGGCCTGTTTCTTTCTGCATATCAGCACTTGTGACTTCTAAACTCTTGTGTTCTTTCACAGATTTAGAACAGAATACGTGTGTACCATGTGAGCAGAACTGTGCCAGTTGCCAGGACAGACCTGACCACTGTACTAGTTGTGATCACCATCTTGTGCTTCATGACAACCGCTGCTATGCTGCCTGCCCCACATACACATATGAAACAGAAGACTATGGGTAGGAAAATTTCCCAAATTTTAGTCTCATACTGAGGGTATTAGTAATGATGAATCCTGCTCATGACTCTTGAATTTAATGTATTTATTGATCAAATAGTAATTAAATATAGTTATGTCAGTTGGAGAAAGGGGTGGGGTGGGCAAAGAACTAGATATTGGGCCCCTTTAACCCTGGAGAGGACCTGTCACTGTCTTTTCAACCAGGTTCAGAGATAAATGTTTATAGTTCTTAACCTAGCAGGCCACTGGCTTCCATCCCCTCAGTGCCTTACATTGGACTCGTCCACTATCAGTGTGCGTAAACAATTCACCTTTCCCGTTCCTCAGTTTTAGACTGAGTGCATTGTTTGACGGATCCGGTCTAAACCTCTGACGTGTGTGTGTTTATGAGTTAAGTTTTATTTCTTTTCATTCAGTTAATGTAGTAAGAAAGTGCCAGTAATGCTTTATTTTCATGTAAATAGTGCCTTCTTATATACTGATTCCAAAGGCATCATGGTTAGAAATAGGGAATGAGAAATTCTAAGACATTTAGAAAGTGTTGAGAAGGAAATGGCAAGAGAAGAGGAGAGAGCTCAAAATCCAGGAATGGTTAGACGCCAGTTGTTTATCGATGAACCTGCTGTTGAAGCAATTGATGAACTTGTATCGGATGATGACATGGAAGACGAACTACAAATACAAGAAGAAAGTTCCAGTTCAGAGGAATCTGCTGATGAAGAGGAGCAAGTTGAGTGGCAAGGACCTCAGTACCTTGGAAAAGACAACATAACAACATGGGCTGTCCACTGTCCTCCACAGAATAGAAATACAAGAACGCCTGCATGAAATAGAGTGAGATGCTTACCTGGGGTGACGCATCATAAACCAAACTCACCAATAGAAGCATGGAAAATATTAGTTCTGGATGAGTGTTGGATGACGTAAGATTTACTAACCAATGTATTTCAGAAGTACGATCTGGGTATTCGAAGCAAAGTGATGCCCAAGACACAATTAGGAGTGAGATAGAGGCATTTATTGGCCTTCTCTATTTGGCGGTGGTTTACAAGGCATGCCATTTGAACCTAATGGATTTATGGGTAACTGATGGGTTTGAGATTGAGTTCTTCAGAACCACCATGAACTTAAAACGATTTAAATTTCTAATAAGAAACATAAGATTCGATGGTGCCAAAACATGCAAGCAACAAATATTGTTAGACAAACTCGCCCCCATTCAAGACATTTTTGAAAAGGTTGTTGAGAAATGCAAGACAAGCTTCTCTGTGAGTGAGTATTTGACCTTCGATGAAAAAATGCTAGAGACATTTAGGGGACAGTGTGCCTTTAGGCAATATATAAAGAACAAGCTGGCCAAATACGGCATCAAAGTGTATTCTTTAGCATGCGTGAAATCATTTTACACGGTTAATATGGAGGTGTACGCAGGCAAACAACCTGACAGACCTTTCAGGGTTGATAATTCTGGACTTGCAGTTGTAAAGAGGATCATAGCACCCATCAGTGGCATAAGGCAGTCAATAACTACTGATAACTGGTATACTTCCATCCCTCTTATGGATCCATGTTGAAAGACCATAATCTAACATTAGTAGGAACTCTGATAAAAAACAAAAAAGAAATTCCTCCTACACTTATCAGAAAAGGAAAGCCTGTAAATTCCAGCATCTTTTCCTTCAAAGGAAACCTAACTCTGGTGGCCTGTACTCCAAAGAAAAACAAAGTCGTGGTTCTAATTTCCAACATGCACGATAGTGATATCAACCCGGAATGCAGAGATGCTTCTAAGCCACATATCATGACATTCTATAATTCAATCAAATGTGGTAGTGATGTAGTTGACCAGTATAAAGAGTGTTACTCAGTTCCACGCAAAAGCAACCGTTCGCCAATGACTTTGTTTTGTACTATCTTGAACATTACTGGCGTTAATTTGTATATTATTTACAAGCATGTGGAAGGTAACTTTGACATTCAAAGGCGTAATTATTTGAAAGAACTAAGCCAACAGTTACGCGTAAGATATTTGCAAGAATGCAATGCTATTCAAATTCTCCCTACAGGGCTAAAAGAGAAACATTTGGCAAATGTTAGGATTGCCTGATAAAGAGCTCTCTGCAGCTCCACAAGTACTAGAAGGACCCGAAAGATCCTACTGCAACTGGGAAAAAAAAAAAAAAACAGAAAAACTAAGACTAGGTGTCGTGTATGCCAGTGATATACTGCAAAGAAGACTCAGAAGTGACATGTGTACAGTGCAGCATGGAAAAACAAGAATCTAGTGATGACACAGAATGACTGTAAGTTCTTTAACATCCAACCTTTATATTGTTAAAGCATCTTTGAATATTATTTATTTATAAGCTGGTTCAAAATTATTTACTTGTTTTGTAATATTAAACATAGCTTTTACTTAAGTTGTGTTACATTTTCGTGACCCGGTCTAAAACCCCATGCGTGCCTCCTCACAGGAGTATTTTTACACACCTGGGAGTATTTTTACATGCCCTCTCCAGGGTTAAACAACAAAAAATGTCAACAAACAAGTATATTTATCAAATATCAAATTTTTTACTTCAGTGCATATTTTAGGAGAGATGCCATATTATCCTAGAAAGCAATCTTAGATAAATGCTCTCCAAATAAGATAAATTTTAAAAATAACTTTGCTCCTTGTGGTTTTCTTATTGTTTGATATCTTGTGTGTATATTGTGCAGAGCAATCAGTACAACCCTCTTTCATGAGACCTAATAAATAATAAGAACAAATATAATGTCTTTGATATTCTAAATATTTGAGGTGTATGAAACATAGAAAGTTAGGAAGGTGAATAGGAACACATACAAGAGAGAATAAAATGATGCACTGTGGTGGGCAAATGGACCAATAGAAAGGAGAAACAAAGACAAACATGAAAATACAAAAGGGTAAGAACAAACTCCACATCTTCGCACATGCTAATCTCCATAGATGGGCTGTCCCCTCATCAATCCCTGTTCTTCCTGATCTATCTCTCCTTAGCCCCAGGTAAGCTTGTTTGTGCTTATGAACTTCACCAGCAGGGAGGTGGACATCCATGCTTGTTGACAGGCCCATGTGGCAAGTGCAGGATAAGGAGAGAGTTGGATAGATGCAAGAAAACAGAGAGAAAGAATGAAGCTGGGAGGCATAAGTGACCTTGTCTAGGGCTGAAAACAGAAAGTTCTGGAAGAACAAGGGTTAAGGAAGAGAGAAGTCATCTGTAGAAATGAAAGTTTGTGAAGGTGTGGAGTTGGTATTAACCCTTGTCTTTTTGTGCTCTTTATGTTTGTTCTTGTCTCTTCTTTTCATTGCTCCCTTCCCTCACTCCAGCCTGCAATTTTGTTCCTCACTGTGTGTGTGTACCTTTCTTCCTAACTTCTTATCCTTGAGGTGTCATACAGAGAGATAGCAACAAGAAAAGGAATGCATAATAGGATGAGCACAATGGCAAGTCAATGTGGGAAGATCTGATGGTGTGATTCTTGTCTTAAAAGGAAATACAACTGGGCAATCATCCTCTATTAACACTAACTAGAGGAAAAGAATTGGATGGGATCCGACACTTCAGAAATGAAGGTATTGGCCAAAGAAAGGTGAGGGCCATGAAGGGTGTGAAATTGAGAGACTCCCTAGGTCTCGCAAACCTAATAACCATCAGGATCAGAAAAGAACAAGAGTTGACCAAGAGAGGTGGGATGGGATAGATGAAAGTGAGGAGTCTGCCACAAGTGAAAGCAATGCCAGACTCAGCTAAGGGCCTCATGACCACCAACCCATGCTCGCAAGTTAAAAGCCTCTGGGGCTCCTTTCAGTCGCAGTTATGACAGGCAGGGGATACCATAGATGTTATTCTACCATTCTGATCCACAGGGGAAAGTGTGGGAAGAGAGAGCAACAGAAATAGGACACAATGACAAACATGAAAACACAAAAGGACAAGGGTTAATACCAACTCCACACCTTCACAAACTTCTACAGATGACTTCTCTCTTCCTTAACCCTTGTTCTTCATCTTCATACACTACTCTCTTCAAATAGATAGACTGTCTCCTCACTGGGATTCATAGGGAGAGAGCCTGTCAATTTGAAGACAGCAGTGTATGAAGATGTGGAAACTATCTTTGGCCTCTTGTCCTTGTGTCCTTTTTTCTGTTCCTTCCTCTTCCCACACTGACATACCATTGTGTTCATCCTGTTATGTGTTCCTTTTCTTGTTCCTATCTCTATATATGACTTGATTTGACACTTGTTTGTTCCCTTCCAATACTGTACTCTTATCCTTGTAGTTCCATTTCCACTACTAACATATATGTCCGACTCGTTGGCTGAATGGTCAGCGTACTGGTCTTCGGTTCAGAGGGTCCCGGGTTCGATTCCCGGCCGGGTTGGTTAATTCCATTGGCCTGGGGGCTGGGTGTTTGTGCTGTCCCCAACATCCCTGCAACTCACACACCACACATAACACTATCCTCCACCACAATAACACACAGTTACCTACACGTGGCAGATGCCCCCCACCCTCATTGGAGGGTCTGCCTTACAAGGGCTGCACTCGGCTAGAAATAGCCACACGAAATTAAAAATTAAAACTAACATATATAATAATAATGGTATATGGCCTACAAAGAGGCCTGGAGCAGGCTGTTTTTAGAAGGTGGCCTATTGTTGGTCTGCATGTCTGTGAGGATAAGGCCCTACCTGAGATGATTTCTAATAATAAAGATGGCACATGCGTCCAGCCCCACAAGCCAGATGAATTAATCAATTAAGGTTAAAATCCCCGATCTGGCCGGGTATCAAACCCGAGACCTTCTGGACCAAAAGCCAGACTGCTAATCATTTAGCCATGGAGCCATACTAACATATAAAATGTGATTAAACAATTCAATTTTTATTAAATATGAAAACTAAAATTGATTGAAAAACTCTTAACTTCTGAATCAGATTGTAATAATTAAAGAACAAAAGCATTGCCTTTCTTTATTGTTGATGTTCTTATGTCAAATATGGTCATAGATCTTGAAACACTCCAGATGTCAGATGTGTTCTACCCTAATATAAATATGCATTTGCCTTTATATAGCTCATTTAGAGTTTTAATTGTTCTTGTATGAGATAATGGATTCTTCTATTTCACAGATGTGCACCTTGCCATTCTTCATGTGAAACATGCAATGGTTCAAGTGAGACTCAATGCATCTCATGTCGTCCTGGACGATACTCTTTAGCTGGAACCTGTTCCAATGTATGTCCTGATGGTTACTACGCAGATAAGAAACGTCGAGAGTGTCTTAAATGTCCCAATGGTTGTGCCACATGTAATAGTGCAGTCTGCCTCACATGTAATGAAGGTTGGTCGCTGAATAGGAAAGGACGTTGTGTACCGGAAGGAAATATTCATTGTGATTCATGTAAGTTTGACCATGAAGCTATTTTTATTTATTGTAATAATTTAGTTGCTTAGCTTATAAAGATGATGTCAAGCTCTTTATCTGACCCTGTTCCACCACCACATGTAAAAAATACCAGACATAGGAGGTTAATTCCATTTTTGTTTTACATGTCAGGGAGTTTTTATAGTACTCCAAATTGTTTTACTGTTCTCAAAAATTCTTCTTGAGTTCAACCACCAGTTCTCTGCTCCAACAAAGCCAGGTACTTATTCCAGTTTGTTCTGTTCATTAACAGATAATGCTGCAGTTTTTGCTGCTCAAGGGCTAGCATAACTCTCTTTGAATTAAAATAAGCATGGATATGATTATAAAATCAGTAAACGAGAACTTGAATTATGTTTTATTGCAATTGTTAGAATACTCCAAAGAACACTGGATGCAAAGAGGAATTACACAGCCTAGCTGAAGTGTTGAAAGTCATGATAATCTCTCCACAACTTACACAGAAAATTCATGAGCACATGAATCACAGATGGCTTAATTTTAAAAAGTATTTAATCTACGTATAATAGAAAGAACTAGAATTGAAAACTAACTTCTGCATTTGAATGGGTGAAAACCATAATGGTATAAGTGACATTTAAAAAAAAAATGAGTTAAGTGCAGGATGTAACTCCGGGAGGATGTATCTCTTCACCAGCAAAGAGATACAAGTGATAGCGGTAATATTCTGCGCTCTAGTGGTGGGTGGTATAACTACAAATAGCATGCTTCATATGAGTGTTAAGATGTTTAAATGCCTTTTTTTCTGAATGACCAAAATGTTACTTATACCGTTATGGTTTTCATCCATTCATTTGTAAAGCACTGAAAGTAGACATACAAAAATGTATATGGTAGTTCTAGCATTATCACATCACATATTCTTGGAATCTTTTAGCACACCTTTCCCATTGTGAACATCTTGGTGGAGCAATGGGTGTTGTTACAGATGCTTCTTGAGGTGGCGTTAGATTCATTGGTACTGCTAGTGAACATGGTATTCTGGGCACATCAAAATATTGGATTGGGCCAAACATGGCAGATCTTTTTGCATTCATAACCAAAGTTGAGCATAGCTGGTTAATGTGCTTTTTCACTGTCCTCCCTGAATCCAGGTTGTATCACTTCCCCAAATTCCTTTGTACTTCTCCAAACTTCCAAAACATCCTTGCTGTTGATGAAAGTGCGGACTTGGACTCTCAAGGAAAATATTTAGAAAGCTAGTCCATGTTTATTGGGAGGAAGCTATACATTAAAATTCAAGACATTAGTTTGAGGCTAAAAATATGTGGTGTACATCAAATTACTAATACAGATATGCTCTGCCAAAATTTGTGT
The DNA here is from genome assembly GCF_040414725.1 of Anabrus simplex. Taxonomy (NCBI): domain Eukaryota; kingdom Metazoa; phylum Arthropoda; class Insecta; order Orthoptera; family Tettigoniidae; genus Anabrus; species Anabrus simplex. The sequence continues at coordinate 947,316,674 of NC_090265.1, read as the reverse complement.
TTGTCAGTACATGCAGGCAACAAATTGAAGATGCAAGTAAATCAGAAATATATTTTTTCTCTCTTTTTATGGTGTAGCCTTTCTTTCTTTCTTTCTTTCTTTCTTTCTTCATTCATTCATTCATTCATTCATTCATTCATTAAATTATTCATCTGACTACTTTTGTACAATTGTTATGAATTGTATGGTGATATCATTACAGCGGAATACTTTGAGGATGGACATTGCCGTCCCTGCCATTCGACCTGCGAGACCTGTAATGGAGCAACCGAGGATGCCTGTCTCACTTGCCCTTCACCACTATTACTTCAGAATTCCCACTGTTTGGCTGCCTGTCAAGATGGCTCCTTCATTGAGCAGGGAGTGTGTGCACCTTGTCTGCATACTTGTCTGCGCTGTGTCTCTCGTATCAACTGCACCTCATGTGTAACTGGTTTACACCTTCAAAATGGACAGTGTCAAGCCACTTGTGCTCCAGGGTGAGTAGTATACACAGATGGTTTGGTTTGATAGAATATTGAGTCTCTAGAGGATGGGCTGGTGACCTAGATGTTAGGCCCGTTTAAACAACAAGCATCATTATCTCTAGAGGATCTATTTGTTTATGAAGTAACATTTGTTACTTTTGATGCAGTATGTTTGGTTATCAACTCTGTATTATTGTATGAGAAGCAACAGCCTGGTATACTGTGCTCTGTGACGTCTATTATTTGGTGACTAAATTGCAATTGAGTAACCATGAAAATTATTTCTTCCCGTAATTTTAATTAGTGACTTCTAGCATTTCAAATAATTTGCCCTTTATTTTACAAAACAATGGCGTGTTAAAATTCTGATATCTAAACCAAAGTACATTTTGCATATGCTGAAAAGACGCTCTGGGGGCCACTTGAAGGAATACCTGTTTTCATTTTCAAGAACATCCCCAGCAATGATGAATATATTGTAGGATAAGTTTGATGTCTTCGGAAGTACTGTAGAGGTAAGAAGGTACCTCCTCCAGCACCCATGAAGCTACTGGTTCTGCTTTAGTAGAACTGAAAAGTTATCTTAATCGTCCATTCAGAAGATAGTGGGTTCGAATCCCACCATCGGCAGCCATGAAGATGGTTTTCTGTGGTTTCCCATTTACACACCAGGCAAATGCTGGGGCTGCACGTTAATTAAGGTCATGGCCACTACCTTCTCAATCCTAGCCCTCTCCCATCTGTGCATCGCCGAAAATCTTTGATGTATTAGTGCGACTTTAAACCACTACCGTAACAAAAAAGATAAAAACCGGACACGCTTTTACTCATTTACTTCCGAACTCTGTGTGTATATAATGGAAAGGGTATTAACACTAGAACGGCCGAACATTCCTCATACCTATAAAGGCCGCAGGCGGTCATTTTGACCGCTGCCGCTTACTGACATATACCTAGGATCCAGGATCTGAGAAACATGCGAATGTTCAATTATTTATTTTAAAACAACATAGTTAACCATTAGGATGTATTGTATACGGGTGAATCCATTGTTAAATATTAATAATTGTTCATATTATCTCACTTCTGATAGGTAACAATGAAATATTTCGGCGGTCTTGCTATTGAATGCCTTTGTGAAAAATTATGATAAAAATAACGGTCTCTATTTGTTTACAAGCCTATTTAGGCACTTGACAAGCAATTCATGCAAGTTATTACCTTACACGAACATTTTCCACAGACTACTTTGTTGCACGAAGAACATGTGTCAGAGGTTTTGTTCTGTTTACAATTGGAGTTCACTTGACATTGTCGTCGCTTTCGACTGGCATATTGAACCTGAATCTGAGGCTCAGGCTGAAGTGTAGGGAGTTCAATCAACCAGGATCTTGTCTTCACAAAATCAGATCTTAGTTCTTGTATTACTTCAAGAATATAATCATCTCGGGAGATTCTCTGTCCCGTAACTTCCTTGTAGACCATACATGAATTTATTGCTTCGGCATCCAGCTCTAGTGGAGTATTCACGCGCCATTTGATCAACTACATCCACACCATACTTAGTTTCGTTATAAAATTCAGTAGTACTAGGGAGCTTCTTGTTATCTTCACTGACTCGAACGCTTGGATGTAGAGTGCTTAGCAGAAGCACATTCTTGTTCATTTTTCCTTGATATACTGTGAGAGTAGTGTGATCTTCCTTCTGAAGTATGACAGTCTCGTACAGATTCATACGTAGTGCTTTGATTGACACTGGGATTTCCTTCCGCACTCGATTGATTGTTCCAACAATACTAGTTTTCTTCTCTTTCCGTCTCTCAGCCAACTTTATCGATGTAGAGAAGTTATCAGTGGTCACGTTACGTCCTTTCATGAGGTATGGGTCCATAAGTTTCATGACAACATTTTCAGGCAGTGACTCACTGGCGGGTCGCATTTCGTCTTTCCCAAGATAAGGAAACCCATTGCACACATACTTAGAATCAACGTCTACCAGTAGCCAGAATTTTATGCCAAATTGATCTGGCTTGTTGGCCATGTACTGCGTGAACCTGCACCGAGCTTTGCTGGGGAAGAGTTGTTCATCAGCTGTGACATTCGCTCCTGGTTTATAGCACGCATAACAATTCTCAATAAATCTATTCCAAATAGCCGAAGCCAAAGCAAATTTATCTCTCTGCAAACGAGTGGATCTACTTTTACGGAGATCAAAGCGCAAATACCTTAGAATTTCTTTGAACCTGTTTCTTGCCATAGTGTTAGTGAAAACAGGGGGACCCCATAAAGAAGACCACATATGATCTACAGCTAGATTAGTAAGTTTATAAGCTCCACGGGCGTATAACAAAGCAATAAAAGCATCTAATTCTTCCAAAGAAATAGACCAATTATTATCCGTTGTCTGTCTACGAGCTTCGGTCTCTGTACACATCTTTATATGCTTCAACATGGATGCGTCAATGAATAAACGCCAGGCACTAACCTTGCTGTTAGTCTCTACGTTACGCTTAGCGTGAGAAGTAGGCCCTGCTGCCTCTTTCAGTACATTCTGAGCAGCCATCCTTCCAGGGGGGTTCCCACTACTGTCGACAACAGTCCAAATAGTTATTCCATCATTACCACATAACTGATCCCTTGGTGCAAATGAAGAAGACTTTACCAGTTCATGACCTCTCCCACCTCGTTCCCTTCCTCTTCGAACAGGTTGCCTGCTGCTAAGAGATCGTCCTCTGCTGCAAGATTGATCACGGCTGGTTGAAGGAGTAACTGCGTCTGTCGTAGGTGCGAAGTCCACTGTGTGCATATTTTCATCAGGCGAATCACCATCACTATCAGACATATTATCACACTGTTGAGTTATAAAATTCTCATCGTCACTCATTGCGTCTATATCTGATAACGTATCTTCGTCACCTGATTCGTCTTCTCCTAGCTTTTCAAGTTCTGCTAATAATTGAACAGGAGTAAGTTTTTGCCGCCGAGCCATTATTACGCACTATACGCCACAAGGGACAGGCACTAACTCGTCCACTCGCAACCACTGCTAGAGGCATACTATTTAGTTATATCATACGCCCCTATAGCGCCACTTGTAAATATATCACACGAAGCAAGCAGTGAGCAGAATAGAGCTCACCGTATCAAGGAAGTGAAGCGGTCAAAATGACCGCTTATGGCCTTCCTAGGTATAAGGGACAATATCGGTGTTCCCTTATTATCTACGGATGTAATTTTTGGCGTGAATGTACATAACCCTAAAAGATTAAAAGTCACAAAAGAACAACCTCGTGCGTAAAAAGTTACGAGCGTGGGAATACCTTGAAATTCGCTAACGGTCAAAATGACCGCTCTGGCCGTTCTAGTGTTAACAAATGGAAGTGAATAGGCCTACTTTTAAGATATGAAGAAAGAAAGAAAAGAACACAAGAGGACAAGCACAAAATCAGGCTTATTATTATTATTATTATTATTATTATTATTATTATTATTTATTAGCGTATGATGTGTACATGACAATCAAAATATGCAAACATAATACAAAATGTACAAATATACAAGTTGGTGACAGCATCAGGACTTCACTTTTATATTTTAATGTCCAAGTTTTTTATCCATGTAATCACTTCTGGTGTTACTTCAGAAAATTCGTCCACAGAGCCAGGAAATGCACGTAGGGGGCACTCTTGAACTATGTGCTTGATAGACTGCACTTGAGCACCACAGTCACAGCAGGGAGAATCTATCCATCCCCACAGATGTAAGGCTGCGCCAGTCCTACCGACACAACATCGGACCCTGTTCAGGGTTGACCAAACAGCACGGGGCAGACTAAAGCCAGCCAGTTTCATGCTGGGGTCGGAGATATCACATAAGCCACTGGGAGACGACATCCTCCAGTCTTCTCTCCAGGCATTCCTGGGATTGAACCGAAAACATGACAGGTCCAAAGCTGTCTTCCATGCTGGTTTTCTTGATTTCAGCCTAGTTGAAGTGTGCTGCTTTATATCCTGATGTATAGGAAGGACCTCATTCTTCACTATTCTGCACCATAAGCTATTAAGTGCTTGTTGTCTCCTTATATGAGGGCGAGAGATGTTGCAAAGGACAGGTAACCATTGCACTGGAGTTGAGTACAGCATGCCGGATACAATGCGCACAGCCTGGTGAAGTTGGATATCAATTAGATTGCAGTGAGAGCTATTTAACCATATTCTGGCACAATACTCAGCTGTAGAATACACCATGGCCAAGGCGGTAGTTCGCAAAGTATTGGCGTCAGCTCCCCATGAAGTTCCAGCTAACTTGCTCAGCAGGTTATTCTGGGTCTTAAGTTTGGCGGCTGTTTTTTCTATGTGACTTTGATATGTCAGTGATCTGTCTAATGTTACACCTAGGTATTTTGGTGTACTATTGTATTTCAAAAGTTGATTCCTGAACCATATCCTAGGTTGATAAGTAGCCTCTAAGTTGTTGAGATGGTATGCGGCTACTTCCGTCTTCGAAGGACTTGGCTGAAGTCTCCACTTCCTAAAGTATTCATCCATCACCCGTAGATATTCAAACAGTATATCCTCAGCCTCCTTGAAAGTAGATCTCTGTATTGTTAGGTTTATATCGCCAGCATAAATGAATTTCCGAGCTGTAGTTTCTGGGTTATCATGGATGTACAAATTGAACAGTATAGGGGCTAAGAATGAACCCTGCAGTAAGCTGTTATTCAATTTGTGAAATCTACTCCTGGAATTTTCAGAGAATACCTGGAATAATCAATTACTCAATACATTATCAGTGAGAGTAATCACCTTAAGACAAGGTACAATCTTGATGAGCTTCAGGAGGAGACCCTTTCTCCAGACAGTATCATAGGCCGCTGACAGATCAAGGAAGACAGAAACATTTTTAAATTTCTTCTCAAAACCAATCTCCAGATATGATGTTAAGGCAAGGACTTGGTCATTACAGTCTCGCTTGGGGCGGAACCCAGCTTGCTCTATTGGGATCAGGTGTTCAATTGCAGGATTGAATGGGCAGAGTGAGTAACAGGAAGGAGAGTCAAGGACACAAATGTGAAAACATGGAAGTATAAAGACGATCATTCTTCGGAGAAGAACTCTCAAGAATAGCCTATCAGGTAGTGGGGATGTTCGCTACTTTGCCAAAACTGGGAAACAGAAATAAGCTCTGAGGGAAGAGGGAAATGTAGAAAGAAATAGGTCTTAAGAACTGGGATTTATAGGATGAGAAGCCATCTATTTAGACAACAATGTGTGAAGTTGTCAAGTTTGTCTTTGTGTTCTTATTTTTACAACATATCTTAGTCTTTCCTTTCTGTTTGCTCTCTCTGATCACACTAGCCTGTAATTGTATTTGACCTTTGCGTTCCTATCCTTTTTTTCCTCTCCTTAAAGCATATTATTGTGAAGGCAATAATTTATAATAGACCTCAGCTTCATAAAAAATGTGAATGTAGATTTCTTTCTTTAAATATTACATAATACTCAGTGATGTACAATAATTTTCTGACCAAGGAAATGTGTGTTTTAACTTCTTTTCTATGCTGGATGTCTAGGCTGACCAGATGTCCTCCTTTTGCGATGTCTGTCCTCCCAAAATTTGCTAGTGTGGTAGGACGCCCAAATATCCTTCCTTGCAGATTGTAAACTTCAAACATCCCGCTTTTCCAAAATGTGGTAAAAGAATAAGACGTGTTTCGTACATTCGCTGCTAGTATGTACAGATGCTGCCAACTGGTCATGTTATCTATGTAGACTTGGTCATAGAGACTAAGAATTTTCACGGACTCAGGTTGGCAACACTTCTGCACATACTGAATTCTTTGTTTTTGTTTGTGACTTCTGTTAACGTCAGTCTGTTCAGTTAGTTATCATGACATGCTAATTACATGTAATCCATAACCATTAAAAGTATTAAACATGATTTTTATGCTAAACAAGAAAGATCACTGCTTAAACCAGAATATGCTTTCATCTGTGACTTGCAGGAGTAATATCAGTTTATCAAAAAGACAAATTTGGAAAGTGATGTCTTGTGTGAAACATGTAGGGGAACTTTCAGTATTGCACATGGTGGTGCTAGCGGCATAACAAAACACTTGGTATCTGCACACCATAAATCTTCTAAAATAAGTGTAAGTTCTTTGAAAGTGATGATGTTGTTCTTTGAAAACACTGTGCCAACATCTAGATATATTGAAATCACTGCATATGAAGGAGTTTGAACCTATCATACAATTAAAGAAAATCAAAGTTTCCGTGGAAATGACTGCACCTCAAAACTAATGTTTAAAGCCAAAATATTCATGCACCTGTACAAAATGTGAGGCCATAGTTATGGAAGTATTTGCACCTTTCTCTGTGCAAGAAGTAAAGCAGCAATTAGGAGAGGCACATTACTTTTCTGTTCCAACAGACGCTTCAAATCACAGATAAGTGAAATTATTTCCCATTCTTGTTAGATTTTATTGACCATATGGTAGTGTGTAAATGAAACTGTTGGATCAACAATTGCAGTCAGAAGAAGCCTCCAGATACTGTGGTTAAATATTTCAGTGAAGTATTGGTTGAAAATGATCTTGCAAGTAAGGTTATTTATTGTTTTCTGTGATGATAACACAAACAGCAATTTAGATGGAGATGAAAGGAAGGGACAAAACAATGCATTCAGAAAATTAAACATATTTTTGGAGAGAGAAGTGTTATGCAGAGGATGTGGTGTACATGTTCTTAACAACGCAATGCAGTCAGCCAGTGATTGCTTGCTTATTGATTTGGAGACTGATAGTGAAGATAGTGAAGAACTAAAAGAATTTTGTACATTTGTGGATGTTGAACACAAACAAATCCTAAGGTACAGTAAAACAAGGTGGATGTCTGTCATGCTTGCAGTAAGCAGAAACACAGATGTATATCCAGGCATAAAATCGTACGTTCTCAGTCATAAAAAGGTGTCCTTCATTAATGAGAACTTTTTTCAAGGATCTTGTCTCTGAACTGTGCTACACTTCCCACAAGCTCCCACATTTCATAATATTGTACGGAATGTATTTATTATTTATTATTGAAATTTTCAAAAAGTAATCCTACAACCAGATGCTAAAAAAAGGCAGAGAGAAAGAACTTTGGAGCGTGGGTTGGCGACCATAGGGCCCTTAGCTGAGTCCTGGTATTGCTTCCACTTACTTGTGCCAGGTTCCTCACTTTCATCTATCCTATCCGACCTCCCTTGGTCAACTCTTGTTCTTTTCAGACCCCGGCAGTATTACGTATGGAGGCCTAGGGAGTCTTTCATTTTCATGCCCTTCGTGGCCCTTGTCTTCCTTTGACAGATACCTTCATTTTTTGAAGTGTTGGACCCCTTCCATTTTCTCTCTCTGATTAGTGTTATATAGAGGATGGTTGCCTAGTTATACTTCCTCTTAAAACAATAATCACCACCACCACCACCTGACAGAACATCTACCAAATGGATTGATGGATGCAATGACTTGAGGAGAAATATTCTTGAAAGAATTCTCTTAACCACTGGAAGAAGGCAGCTGGGTTAGAAAACAAAGCACAGAGTAAACTGATATAAGGACTTAAAAGATTTTCCAGTGGGCTTCATTGAACCATGTTTCTGTGTGGTCTGAGGTTGAAAAGAGTGTTGAATTCATAGCTAGACTAGGGTTCTTTGATATGGGTAATGATTACTAAATTTCATACTTAACAAGGTATGTATCACCAGAAAAACTAAGTCTGTGGAATAGCTTGGATGATGGATAAATGGTGGACAGAAATCTTTGTTCACGTTAAGGACATCAGGCTCCATGGCTAAATGGGTGTATGCTGGCCTTTGGTCCAAGGGGTCCCGGGTTCAATTCCTAGCCGGGTCGGGGATTTTAACCTTCATTGGTTAATTCCGATGGTTTGGGGGCTGGGTGTGTGTACCATCTTCAACATTAGAATGAAATGAAATGGCGTATGGCTTTTAGTGCCGGGAGTGTCCGAGGACATGTTCGGCTCGCCAGGTGCAGGTCTTTCAATTTGACACCCGTAGGTGACCTGCGCGTCATGATGAGGATGAAATAATGATGAAGATGACACATACACCCAGTGCCAGTGAAATTAACCAATGATGGTTAAAATTCCCGACCCTGCTGGGAATCGAACCCGGGACCTGTGTGACCAAAGGCCAGCACGCTAACCATTTAGCCATGGAGCCGGACAGCATTAGAATTCATTATAGGTATGGCCCCATAGGCGTGCAGGTCGCCTATTGGGCATCGTTGTTTTTCTCAGTCATTCATTACTGAGTACAAATGCATCTGTAGAAAGGCTGCTGTCCCAGGTAAACAGAATTTGGACAGTAGAAAACTCTCATTTAAAAGTAAAAACTCTACAAGCCTTTATGATGACCTAGTATAATTTCCAGCAAACTTGTAATGACTTCTAGAATATCTTGAAGTGTTCTCCCCATTTATTATTAGCATCATCTGAAAAGTATAAGAAAATGTAATTTTGCTCTCTGTCTAGAGTCTGAATAAACACTACATCAATAATTTTTTTTTAAATTTCATAACAATTTTGTACTCTGAAACACATTTCAGGTAAGTGTTCTCCTTTGGCCAAGAAGAAATCTGGTCAGCCTATGAATGTCTAATCTGAATTTATTATTGAAATTTTCAAAAAGTAATCCTACAACCAGATGCTAAAAAAAGGCAGAGAGAAAGAATTGCTTTTACAAAGATTACGTCATGTGGAAGATTAGGGTACATCCAAAATCTAGATAGTTTCCCTTCATCCACGCATAGCTGTAAATATAAATGCACATGGTTGGTATTTTATTTTCTGAACATGTATTGTTTTGATTTTTAAAATATTAATTTTCAGTTGAAAAAATCTTATGGCCTCATATACTGTATGCAAGCATTTTAATTTGATGCCATCTGGCTGCTTGCTCGTCAATTTCTATGTACCATTTTACTCTAGGCCTACTAGTGGCAAAGTAAACCAAATCTCTCTTGGGCGTCTTTGGCTGAGTTTTAATTAATTTTGTCAGGTAAACACCAACTGTGTCACCAGAGATCTTTTATATGCTGATATTGTATGACATGGAGTATCGAATGGACTATTGTCTGCCCTTCAAAAATCTGACTATCTCTGCCAGGTTTGAACCCACTATCTTGGGATCAAGAGGTCAACACTCTACCACTGATCCGCAACAATAATAATAGTAAAAATAATAATAATAATAATAATAATATGCCAATCTTCCCTTGATTACTGGCCACCCCTAATCCAACTAGTTGCTGTATTGGTTGCAAAATACACTAAGATATTAGAACTACTGTGAAAATGAAAATCCACAGCCTGTTTCCAGTCATTCAACCGGGTCAGGAATGGAATGAATGAAGCCCCCATCTAGCAGCGAGGATAGGAATTGTGCTGGCTGCCGAAGCCTGTCGCACTCCTCTGGGGCAATGGTTAATGAATGACAGGTGAAATGAAATGATATTGGAGAATGTTACTGGAATGAATTATGACAGGGAAAACCGGAGTACTCGGAGAAAAATCTGTCCCGCCTCTGCTTTGTCCAGCACAAATCTCACATGGAGTGACCGGGATTTGAACCACGGAACCCAGCGGTGAGAGGCCAGCGCGCTGCTGCCTGAGCCATGGAGGCTCCATTTTAGAACTATTGTATTACCCCTAAAATACCATACCATTTTGCAAAACTTATAAATTTGTGAGATTGATCATTCCTCTTCAAGTCTCACAAGAACCCCCTGTGGGTGGGGGACGCAGGCGAAGAATTCACCCACGGTATCCCCTGCCTGTCGTAAGAGGCGACTAAAAGGGGTGACCAAGGGATGATCAAATTAGAACCATGAAACTACTTGTGATTAGTACCACCACGCGGGGAATACCATGGGTCGCTTTTACTTGCGCGTAGTACCACTATGTTTGGTACCAAATAGGTTTGTGATTAGTAGCAACCGAGAGTGTGACAGCTTTTACAGTACCTGTGATTATTAGCACTCTATGAGTGACACCATGGGTTGACGGAACCCATGGTTCTGGCTTGCCTATGATTAGTACCCACTATATGAGGAACACCGCGGGATAGTACGAGTCCCTGTGGTTAGTACACTTATGTGATGAACACCATAGGTTTGCGTTGCCTGTAAATGTTGCCACAATGTGCGAAACACCAAAGGTCTGTAATACATGTGCGAATTTCATTACCTGTGAGTATTACCATAATGTGTGGAATGCCGTGAGTCTACGCTACTCTTGATTAGTACCACAACACGACAAATACCATGGTTCTACTTTTCTAGCGATAAGTACCATTGTGAGGGGCTGCTGACTTAGATTTTTGTCCCCTTTCAACTACAAGTATCATCATCTGCATCATCAAGTTTCACAAGAATACATAAAATTATATAATCACCTTTAACACATTCAGCTCTTTTGATTGGTTGCTTTCTTTTTATGTTGGGGAATGAGGGTGAGCTGTGCATATGATGATTCATTTTATTCAGGGTATGTGTAATGATGGAGGTTATATTTTATGATAAAGAGCTATGTGATAGCGAAGTCACTGGCTCCTCGGCCATGATTTGAATTTTGTAAAAAGGGACGTCACGTTCCTATGGTCCATGTTCTTCACAAAACTAGGGATTTACGATATCAACAGTCACATAAAACTACAAGCTTGCTTATTTTATTTTCTGATAATAAGCATTCCAGTAACTTTTTATTTTCTCTTTCTGGTGCAGGTACTACAGTGATCGTGGTGTGTGTGCCAAATGCTACCTTAGCTGCATGACCTGTAGTGGTCCTCGTCGAGATCAGTGCGTCACCTGTCCACCTGGATGGCAACTGGCTGCTGGAGAGTGTCATCCTGAGTGCCCTGAAGGATTCTACAAAACTGATTTTGGTTGCCAGAAGTGCCACCATTACTGTAGAACATGCAAAGGTGAGCTGAAATCTGTAGAAGAATTACAATTCTTTTTTCCATAAAGCCTAGACATACAGAGTAAATATATCTATTACACCTTCAAATATTCTATCTTCTATACTCCACACGGCTTTACTTCTAAATTGATGTTTCGCAAAACAAATGAGCATCGACTTACCTCTGTTGCCAGCGCGCCACCGCAGCAAGAACTGCTGATGCAATAGGACCGCGGTAAACAGCCCTTGTAAAATGTAATACCATACTCAGAAAAGCTAATGAATCTGGATTGAAAACAAATTCAGAAAACAATACTTTCTAGAGAATATATTAAGAATGAGGAAATAGCAACACATCACTCACTGCTAATGGCTAGCACAGGAAGGAGGTTATGGCCTACAAAGGGAATGCTCCACTGATCTGAGTCACTTTCTTGCCACTTGCCTTTTTCGAATTACACTGAGATGTGCTGAATACACACGAAGTATACTAACCAATACACGGATGTAAATAAAACTACCGCTATATTCTTATACACTGAACTATTAAACCTGTATTGTACTAACTTATGCTAGGCTGAACTGTAAATTACACTATAGGCTATGGTACTATACTAGAAAGGTAAAGACTAATATGAAAAAGACAAATTACTGAAGAAAAATACAAAAGATCGCGAACCGTACCAAATACCCTACACGCTGAGCGAGATACGTTAACCACGTGGTGAAGGTAAATTTAGAATCGGCAACTAAGCTTCGAGATAGCACTCTGCCGTTATAAGTCGATATGAATGGCAGCTTGGGATTGGTTGGATGTCTATGTTTCAGTGTGTAACCACCAGACAGAGCCAAAATCGGTCAAGACGTCAATTTAGAAGTAAAGCCGTGCGGAGTATAGTCTTCACTGTATGATACTATTTGACTGAACAAACCAGTGACTAATTGTCCACATCATCCACGTCATCCACATCCAAACCACTGTGTAACAGCTCTCTAGAAAAAATTCTGTAGCAAAGCAATATCTTGTACTCAAGATTTTCCTTGTATTGGATCATTTGTTATGACACTGTGTATTTTTCAGGTGAAGGACCCCTACAGTGTACATCCTGCCCTCAACACTACATGCTAGAAGGAGGACTGTGTATGGAATGTCTTGGTTCTCAATACTATGACCCTCCCACCCAGTTGTGCAAGAGTTGTCACGATAGCTGTCGTACATGTAGTGGGCCAGGCCCATTCAGTTGTACATCATGCTTATATCCTCTACACCTTGATCGCCTCAACAACCAATGTGTGCCATGTTGCAACACTGAAGGACAACAGGAATGCTGCAGCTGTGACAAACTGACAGGCAAGGCTTTTCTGATGGAAAATTTACTCAGAATTCTCATGCACAAGTTTTACCCATTTATATTCAACCTTTATGGCATCATGTTCTCTCCAACTAGCTACCTAGAGATTTTTGGATAGTTGATAGTTCGATGTGTAAGAAAATGTATACAGAAAGATTTAGCAGCATTTCTTTCTTCTTGTGAATGCCCATAAGTCTATAAGATAAATTCCAGACTTCTGAAATTATGTGTTAGACCCTGTCGTCATCATCATCATCATCATCATCATCATCATCATCCAACCAAGTTTGGGAACATATAGTTCTTTTGCATTTTACTCTATGTATATCACTCCTCATTCATCACAATGTTCTGCTCCAGATACTGTTATCTTATGCTTTTCTTAACCATGTCCATGCATCATAATATGGAATTTCCTCAGCGTCCCTAAATTTTCAATTAAAATTAGACTGTTTACTTTAGCATCCTTTCTTTGTTCAAACTTTTACTACCGGTACACTCAAACCATTACACTCTATATTTATTCATCTCTATAATTTGTACAATGAAGTAGCTCCCACATGCCTTAAATACAGAGGTGTGACAATTATTAGACTCAAAGGAGAAAAAAATTGCCTTAATTTTTGCTCTCATTTATCCTACTAATTTATACCACGCGACTCCATATCTTTCAGTCAAATATTAATTCAACCAACTAAAATTTCTGAAATACAGTATTATTAATAATACTACTTTATTAACGGCAATACCATTTTACATAACAATAGCGAAAAATAAACAAAACAAAACACACTAGAAAGAAAGATCAGTGGAGTATAAGAAGAAAAAGATGTACACAGGTTATAGTACAAGTAAACACAGGAAAGTAAGTCACTTCTCGAGATTGTGTAAGTCATTTCTAAATTTCTGCAATGAGAAATTAAATATATCAACATCCACTTTGTTTAGAAATTTACATTTGTTTAATTGGCCCATTGAATGCATAGTTCTATGCCAATTTGTGGACAGTGTATTCTTAAACCTCGTGCGTCTGTCTGGTACATTAATTAATTTTTTCAAGGAGTTGTGGGCAATCCACCAAGGAGTGAAGCAATTTAAAAATGAAAAGTGTATCCAGGAATTCACGGTGTTGTGACAGACTGTGCAGATTTGAAGACTGTTGTAGGCCTGTATAATCAACATTTTCATTTGGGAATCCTGCTCTAAATGAATATAAATGAAGAAATTTATGTTGTACTGAATTTGATCTATGCACAGAGGTGTGCAGTATTCGAGTATAGGTGGTACTAATTTTTTAAACCCATTCTCATGAAATGATGGAAATTTCCGTCATGGGTCTTCAGTCTGCATTTATACAATGACTGAAATATCCATCATGTTGCGGAAGTTCTTCATGGTTGCTGTGGATACCTATTGTCTTTCAATAATGTTCACAATGTACCTTAGAGATGTTGATTTTTGTATGCTTCCATTCCCACTTGTTCACAGCCTGTTTGATTGTTGTTTCGTTACCAAATAAGTTACAAAAGTTTGCCATGTCACTTGGCGCGAGAATGTAAACAACTCATACGATGAACATGATAGTACCTAAGATTTTTAGAGGACAGTGACTACAGTGACACTTTCTATGAGCTAAGTGATGGTGAATTATCTTCAGTGAATGTTAGTGAAAGTTCTTGAAGTGAATTAGAGAGTGATATTAGAGAATTTGCGTTTGGTAATGAGCCTAACCTCCAAAAGTGGAACTGGTCAGTGACAGACAATCTGACGAAAAATATATCCTGCACTACAAATGGTGAACTGAATGCTTGTGTAAGATGAATACTGTGTGTGAATCCAGGGAAGGTTGATGTTTTGGGTGAGTTTCTATCTCAAGAATTCTGGGAACTTGTTACAAACGAAACAAATGCATATGCTGCTAAGGTATTTCAGGAAATCGATAATAACGCTAATAAAACCAAAACTTATGATGAAGAAAAGTGGTTTCCTGTTACAAATGATGAACTGAAGGCTTATGTGTCTTTGTGTATTTTGATGTCCCAGACTAAAAAGCCTTCAGTTCAAGAAAATTGGACCAAGAGGCGGGTTCAACAAATGCCAGTTTTTTCTGCTCTTCAAGAGCATATCTAGATTTTTACATTTTGCACCAAATTCTCCACAGAACACCAGTGATAAACTCAGAAAAGTCAGACCAATATTACAGCTATTGTTGGACAAATTTCAAAGGGTGTATACACCTGGGAAAAATATCTGTATCGATGAAAGTCTAATCAAATTTCGAGGGCAGTTGTCCTTTGTTCAATTCAATCCTTCAAAATGGGCATGTTTTGGCATCATATTCTATAAAGTTTGTTGTTCTGAAACTGGATATTGCTGGCATTTTGAGATATATGTTGGAAAGGAAGGTGAGAATGTTGCTGGGGCAGGCAATGCCCAGAAATTGCCATGTAGTGAGAAAGTTGTCCTTGAACTTTGTAACGAGCTACTTGGATCAGGACGTACCATTTACATGGACAATTGGTACAGTTCTCCCATGCTTTTCAGTGAACTACTTGTGCATAACACCAATGCTGTTGGAACTGTACGTAAAAACAGAAAATTCATGCCACCACACTTTGTAACAACAAAACTAAAGAGAGGGGAAATCACTTTTGCTTCAGCGAATGGAATTCTGGCAACAAAACGGGTTGGTAAAAGGGATGTCCATTTCCTGTCAACAGTGCTTGAAAAACCAGACTTTGTTAAGACCACAAACAAAAGGGAAAAACTTGTCCTAAAACCAGATACAGTATGGCTATGGGATGGGTGGTGTTGATGCATATGATCAATGCCCTGCTTCCTACCCACTAATGAGACAGTATGCCAAAGGGTATAAAAAGATAAAATTTCAATGTACTTGATATGGCAATGTTGAATGCTAGTGTTATTTATCACATGCTGAATCCCAGCAAGAAGAGATGTTTTTCATGCTTCAGGACTGACATTGCAGAGCAACTTATGGAAAAGGTTGTTCTGCCTGATTACCAGACCAGGACTAGGCCAAGTGCTGCAAGCACACCCCTAAGATTGCAAGTAAACATTGGGGGCACTTTCCTGTGAAGATAGAACCCACTGCGAACAAGCAGCATGCAGCTGTGAGTTTGCATCCGGGAGGTAGTGGGTTCGAACCCCACTGTCAGCAGCCCTGAAGATGGTTTTCCACGGTTTCCCATTTTAACACCAGGCAAATGCTGGGACTGTACCTTAATAATTAAGGCCACGGCCATTTCCTTCCCATTCCTAGGCCTTTCCTGTCCCATCGTCGCCATAAGACCTTTCTTTGTCGATGTGACATGAAGCAAATAGCTGATGTGAAACAAGAAGAACCCATCCAGAAGGTGCAAGGTATGACATTCACCAAAAAATTCCCGAGGGAAATAATAGGGGTGAATCCCGCTATGAATCCAGTAGGTGCAAGGTGGCATTGCATACTGATAACTGCTTTAAGCTCTACCACACTGTGTTGAACTATTGTCATCTGTAGTTCTGTACATTGTTGAGGTAATTTGTTATAAGTGTAGTGATAGTTTTCAATGTAAATTAAATTGCAATGCATGGATTCTTGTTCTCTGAAAAATACCATCTGAATGGATTTATTACTTTGAGATTATGACTTTCTGTTTGGCCTGTTCACAACCCAACAACATCAGTTTCCAAGAGTTTGGATTGTAAATAGTACAAACCATATTGAATCATATCAGTGCTCAAGTAAAGCAAAATATCACAGAACCATGTGATGCCATCTGATTACACTCAAAAGAGAAATTAAAAATCATTAACAATGGGCTTAAAGATCTTATTCCAGTGGGTAAAAAGGAAGAAAAACCCAGGTGCAGGTGCTAACTTCATTAAAAATGAACAGGAGGAAGCGATGACACAGAAGCAGGATATATTACAGAGGTGGGGAAAATACTTTGAACATCTTTACAAGGTGCAAAATACCTCGGTACAAGGAGAAATCGAAGAACCAGATTTAGTGCAGATGGAAGAAAAGGAAAACGAGGTGTCCATGGCAGAGATTGAGTGGGCCACTAGAAGAATGAAACGAGGCAAGGCAGCTGGAATTAACGAGGTCATCATAGAAATTATAATAGCAGCAGGAGTAGTTGGTCTACGGTGGTTGTATAGACTCTTCAAAGTGATATGGAGAGAAAAGACTGTTCCAAAAGAGTAGACAAAAGGGGTCATTATACCAATTTTCAAGAAGAGACAGAAAGCAATATGAAAATCACAGAGGAGTGGCACTGATGCCTCATACAGCTAAGATCCTTGAAAGAATCTTGGATAAACGAATAAGAGACAGAGTAAAGGGAAAATTGGCAGAACACCAGTATGGATTCAGAAGAGGCAGGTCCACATTTGACCCAATATTTACATTGCGGCAAATGTTGGAAAAATATTGTGAATATGGAAAAGACATGGTGGTAACTTTTCTAGATATTGAAAAGGCATATGACAGTGTCCCAAGGAATTTGGTATGGAAAACATTGACAGAGGCACAGATTGCGAATGAAACAATGCAGTGGTAATAGCAGTGTATCAAAATTGTGAAAACTGTGTTAGAACCAAAGTGGGTCAAACTGGATGGTTCAGAGTTGAGACAGGCTTAAGGCAGGGAAGTGTATTGTCTCCCTTACTCTTCATTATCATCATGGATAGAATTCTACATAATATCAAGGAGAAGATAACGGGTGAGCAAGTAAAGTCTGTGCTCTTTGCTGATGACATTGTAGTTTGAGGAGATAATGAAGAGGAAGTACAGACACAAGTTGATTTATGGAATGAGGAGATCAATTTTGGAATGAAGGTTAGTAACAGAAAATCCAGGGGAGTGATAAAAATAGGAAATGAACCTCTTGAAGTAGTGAAAAATTTCAAATACTTGGGCAGCATGTCATCACAAGATGGAAATTTGGACGGAGAAATTTCTACCAGTGTGTGAATGACATTGTATGGAACAAAGATGTACCAATGAAGTGCAAGAAGGTTTTATACTCATCCCATACTGACCTATGCTTCAACAGCCTGCACGTTGACTAAGCGGAACCAAAGTAAGATACAAGCAGCTGAAAGAGGAGCGTACAGGGAAAGATAAGACAAGATAGAATACGAAATGAGGAAATAAGGAGAAGCGTGGGAGTGTGTAAACTTCGAGAAGAGAAAGATATAGCAAAGTTAAAATGGTTTGGACACATGATGGGAATGCCAGGAGAGAGAATACCTAAGAGAACATTCATGGACACAGAGACTGCAAAGAGGCCTAGGGGACAGCCTAGAATGAAATAGAGGAGCTCTGTTGTGGACTGTATTGCAAATAGAGATATTGATAGCAATAAAGTACTAGAATAGGAATGGTGGAAAGATCGAGTAAGGTGGAAGGTTTTGGCACACTACCCTACCCAGAGAGAATCCGGATGATGATGATGATGATGATGATGATGATGATGATGATGATGATGATGATGATGATAGGGGTCTACATTACCTAGAATATAATCACTGTTGAAATTTAAAGAAACTATATTAATGTTCTAAAATTTACTTTAAACAGACAGGTAATATGTGAAAGAACTTCAATACAGGAGAGGAAAAATATTTATAGTAATTTTTGTAGGCAGCCAGTAATAAATTATGCAATGAAAATAATACATACATAATGTTCAGTCTAATAATTTTCACACCTCTGTAGACTAAAAGTCTGTAAGCAAGTTATTTGAATCTCTAGTAGACTTTTTAAAATAGAGTATCGTAGTCATGTGGTAAGGAAAATCAGTTCATTGCCCCTGAATTTCTAAATAGAAGTTTCTGAAATTGTTATTCAGCATCCCAGAAATATTCCACAAAATTTTAAGTATTTTCTTCTGTGGAGAATTTTTTCACACCTCTAATTTTTAGCTTGAAATGAAATTATTCAGAATTTACCCAGTGGTTTTGAAATTATTACATGAACCCTCTTCCTCCTTCTTGGAATCTATAACAGGAAGATTCTTTTGTACAATGGCTGTTGAAATTCTTATGAATGCATCATGAAAGATAATTTATAGACCTACCCCTATACCCTATATTTTAGGTGTCACAGAATTCAAATGGCTGGAGGCTGACCATTTCCTATCCTAAGAATATACAGTCGACTGTAAATCACAGGAAGATGTGGGATAGGCTTAGAAAGGTGGGAATTCCATAACATCTCACTGTATTGATGCATAATCTTCATTTGGGACAAGAATCCATTGTTAGAACTGAGCATAGCAACATAGAATGGCTCTCAGTTAGTAAGGGGGTAAGATAGGGTTGCATACTCTCACTTTATATGTTCAGCTTATATACCGAATACATTATGAGAAAAGCTGAATTGGATGAGCCCACTAACAGATCTAAGATAGCTCGTCTGAATATAAATAACCTGTGGTATGCAGATGACACCACTTTGATTTGGAGGACATCATAATGAAAGTTGCCAGCCCCACAGTGTGGGGTAGTGTGCCTGCCTCTTCTGGCCAGGTCAGGGATTTTTACCTGGACCTGAGGGCTGGTTCAAGGTCCACTCAGCCTACGTGCTTACAATTGAGGAGTTGTCTGATGGTGAAATGGCGGCCTCGGTTTAGGAAGCTAAGAATAACAGCCGAGAGGATTTGTCGTGCTGATCACATAATACCTCATAATCTGCAGGCCTTTGGGCTGAGCAACAGTTGCTTGGTAGACCATGGTCCATCGAGGCTGTTGTTCCATAATGAAAGTTAAAGAACAGAGTGAAAGGATTGGCCTGTATTTTAACATTAGCAAAATTCTAATGACAGGTTCACGATCGGATATCAGGATAAATAAGGAAGTTATCAATATGATGCATAATTTCTGTCTGCTGGGAGCAATCATCAGTCAGCTCTAGTAGACAAGAAATTTGGTGAAAGTTAGCACTTGGGAGGGCAACCTTTAAAGGGCTAGATAAAATTGTAAAATATTTGGATATGTCTATGTACATCGAGTTCAGAATGGTCGTGAAAACTGAACCATAAAGCACTGAGATAGAAAACACATTGATGCATTTGAGTTTGAGCTATGATGCTGGCGAAGAATTTTACATATACCTTGAACAGCCAAGAGTGCAAACAAATGGGTAATTCAGAAAAATCCAGATATGTCTCATGAGGCATTTATTACGAGGTTAGAGCTGTTATACTTTGGGCATATTATGAGATAGTCTGATTCTTTGGAAAAAAATTATAAAGCTTGGGATAGTGGAAAGAACTTGGAGATGAAGGTGGCCGGCACTGAGATGGATAGACTTTGCACAAATAAAATGAATATGTCACTGGAAGAAATGAAAGGATTCATGAAAAACAGAAACATCTGGTGACACTCCATCTGTTCAGTCGCCAGGAGTTGTCGTCAACTTCATGGTACCCAATATATACGATAATATGTGTCCCTAATAAATATGTATAATATGCAACAACTTTCTATACCACTCACTGTAAAATATTACTTGTGGCTATTCATTCCATCTCCTTTCCAAACCACTTATCTGGTCATCTGTAAGAATCATGTACATGGAGTGACATGTACACATCCTCAGTTTTTTTTTGTTTGTTTCTGAGATTATTAAAACACATGATATTACTTAGGTTTTGAAATTTGAGGGGAAATAAAAGTATTTATCAGTTTTTTCAATATAATTTTTAACTAGTTCAGATACAGTGATTGGAGTTCTGTGCAAACGTATGCCAAGTTAAAAATCTACCACAGCTTTCTGATATATATAAGCTCTGTGCAAGCTTCTATACTCATATTACAAGTTTTAATCAGTTTGTTATGAATTGCATTGCTGTTCTAGAAGTTTCCGCATAAGTTCCTGCTCTCTGTAGGATCTCTGTCATTCATTATGCTCACTTCATGCTACCCGTCAGTTTGATTATTCCTCTAAAATTGTTTTGACTGTAAAATTGTACTTAAAATATTTCATTAGATTGAGTCAAGTATCATCAGCCTTCATTTTATCTTACAGGTGGTTGCCAAAACTCATCTCCAGCTGGAAAGCGACGAATATCTGCTGGAGCAGAACAAGCTGAGAGCAGTTTAGCATACCAGCAAGATTCCATTGGAATGGTCGAACATGATACTCCTTACAGCATGGTGACAGCTATGGCTATAGCGGCTTGTGCTACAGTTATCATAGCATTTGGCATTATATTTACTGTCTTACAAGTAAGATATAAAGTTTCGTACTCAATAGAGCTAAAGATCATTCCTTTCAAGCAGGACTCCCAGATGCTTGTTTTTATCAGTTTCATTTTTGGCTATTAATATGATGGGTTTGCCACTGCAAAAGTTATTTTACATTCTATTGGTTTTTGTATGTATGTATGTATGTATGTATGTATGTATGTATGTATGTATGTATGTATGTATGTATGTAGTGAACCCTTTGGGTCCATATTGAGGGATACCTACCTTTCTTACCTATCAGCAAAGTTCATGAGATCTGTCTCTTGGGTCGTGTCGGGTTCTTCGTCACTTGCTGAGGTAATGGTAGGGTTCAGTAATTCTAATCTATCTACTGGAATGAAAGGTCTGTTTAAAAGATTCCTATTTATTCAGGAAATTTGAAGCCTTCTTTTATGTCAATGGTATCATAGAAGTCAATTGTGTCCACTGGACACCACAATCATTTTTACATAAACGTCTGAACACTGGTGTGAGACTTTAACGTAACTGCCTGACGGGCATTCTTACTAGAATTATTGATCATTTAAGAAAGGAAAGTCTGGAAATCCTTAAATTCGGCTTCCATGTGAGACCACATGTACCATCATAGTGATTCGTTATGGTCCAGCCCTCGTAACACGAACTCTGGACTCTGGGTGTAATTAAGGCCGTCCAATCGGTGTGTGCCACACAGTGGTTCTACGGCATGGACCCTTAATTGAATCGATGTGACCTGCGTCTATGTCATGGACCGACATCTAATCTTCTAAGTTACTTTAAAGTCATTGTGGATGATGACCGCAAGGAAAGGATGCTACAATGGCATATGGCCCTAATCTAAGTCACTGAGGTTGATGACCCCCTGACCATCCAAGTTTCTAGGCTGAAGGCTAAACACAATTAAGTTACATCGGTTGATGACCAAAGTTTCCACTTTACTATCCCCAGCACATTCACTGCTCAATCAATCAAAGTTCAATAATTACAACAATAGCAATGCTCACAAACTTAGTGGCAGTAAACTCCATTTCCTTCGGATATGTCCCCTTAATCGTTACTTTATTTTTTAATATTCCCCAGAAACAAACTAAAATTTCCAGAATGCATCTCCAAGTTATTTGCTTGATTAAAGTTATTTCAAAATGCGGTTTCACTGAATTTAATAATTAAATAAATTTAAATGATTTAACGGAATGTTAACGAACAACAAATTTTTTCTCCGCGGACTCTGGTTTCTTCACAAATTTCTACGCAGCTGTGATGTGAATTCAATATTGCGATGTTTATCTGGCTGGAAAAGAATTTGTTACATAATTCATGTCCAGCTATATATCCTGTCTCGTGATTTCACACTTTAAAGTCTAATCTAGTCCTAACCATTATCAAAACTTGGATATCCTATGAATCTACGTACAAACCAAACAACTCGCCATATAATTACGATGTCATATCTCGTCATACCATTATGAATTTTGCACACCCCTCACAGACAAACCGATCATCACGACCATCGCTCTATATTTTGGACAACCCTGAATTTGGTTACTCTGTTCCTTATACTCCAAGTTCGTGGTTTCAAATGTTCATTACGTCCCCAATTACAGTATTTCACAATACTCAGATCATTACCGGCTATGAAATTCAACTAAATCCAGCATTTTAACGTTTCCCTGGCCGAGAATACAGTACAATCTCAACTCCACGCCTGTCCCGTTATCATAGCTGAGGTCTCTCATCCCCCGAGTTCGCTTGGCAGTTACACGAAACACCTGGTTTATTCACAGTTGACTGGCTTCTCAAAATGCTCCCTTTAAACTCTGCCGACATAATTAAACAAATACGATATTCTAACCAACAAAATGCACAGGTTATGCTTCAAGATGCCCACACTAATTATACGCGTCGCCAATTATTACCGCTATGGATTTCTATGAATTTCTTTCCCTTCTCAACATTATAAAATATTCCTCGGGCTATCATGTCCCGGCTTCAAATGACAGGACTCTAACCTGATTCGCACATCTCATCTCAACTCATATAAAACATTCCTCGGGCTTCCGTGTCCCGGCTTCAATGACAGGTCCAACCTGATTTCCAAATCTCATATCAACAAACTAACCTCTGTTTCCCAGCTCCACAATTATCATCGACAAAGAACTGGAATAAAATCCTTACTAGAAATCCCGACGTCTAATATCGCACAATGCATTTCTCATGAATAACTTTGCATAAACGAGATCGTATTTAATAACTTGATTTTTATGAACAAAATGACTGAAACATACTACTAGATCTTTTTATTGTCAGTCAGACACAGTTTAAAATGAGCTTAGAAAAACGTTTCTCTCCGTGACCAAATTCATCACCCTAAGTTCTTACCCGACAGCGCGCTTCCACTTGATTGAAAATGAGTAACCATGGATTATTATTATTAACGTCAAATTGCAGACAGAAAAATTTTACGTCGAATGAACATCTTAATTTGACATCACAAAATATAGGCAGTACACTCACACGGATGACGATCTACATTGGACGTGATATCACTTCGGAACCCTATTCAATAACTTTTTACAACATTATACGGCACTCGCAAGACTTCAAAATTTTATCCAAGTGGAAAATAAAACAAATGACTCTTTTAGTCGTACTCTCACATTTACAAAACTTAGTAGGGTGACCACTGCGTCGTATATCCCCATTCAAATACACTTTTAGAGATCACGAGACAAGATATAAGAGGTAGTAAGATGGAAAGTCACCTACCTCATGTCGTCACGCCAGTGTTCGTCATAGGGCTCACCTACGACCCTGGCACTTTATTTAGCCATTTTTACATTCATGGCTTCACAGTTTATTATTATTTTCTTCAGGTTTCCTGGAATAAAGCATAAAAAAAAGAAAATACCCTTCACTTGTTTGTTGAGCGCACACGATGGACTATAATTGTTTCCGCACACGAATTACTTAATCACATTAGAATTTACTCAGTACTTTGACCGTCCTATCTGGTACAATTATTTCACTCAAGAAAACTATCCCCTCATGGACTCAAGACCTAGCCACACTGGCTGAAATCTGCAGTTGAACTCAGTCTACTTTCGTTGTTTGATTTCGCAGAGCAGCTCAATAATTTTTCGTCCGCTTTGTATCACAAATGCCGGAGAAGGAGAATTCGTCATGGCGTCCCTTCGTATTTATAGCAGTTACCCCCTCTCTTCGGATATCTCCCTTTGCCGCCAAGAAAATTTCTATAAATTTTCTGACTTACCTAAACTGTAATTTGAAGAGTTTTGAAAGTGACTACATGCTTGCTACATTTCTGGCGGTAGTGTTCATGGACATTTAAAACTTTTACGAGTTCGATTTGTGAGATGATTGACCCCCTTTGATAGGCACTATATTTTTTTGACTTGGCTTGGGTCGCCATGTACACGCGCTTTGAAATAGTTCACAAAAATGACTTGAGATTCTTCCGCCGTTGACACGTGTGGCTGACGTCACGTACCCCAGAGCGTGGGACCGAAGGTAATCACCCCCTCGTCACGTGTCAAATCCATGCTATCAAGAATCCAACTTTTAGTTTAATTGTTACATTATGCATAATGTTCTTAGGGCACAAAGGTCATGGGTTCAGTATGTATGTATGTATGTATGTATGTATGTATGTATGTATGTATGTATGTATGTATGTATGTATGTATGTATATGTGTGTGTGTATGTATGTATGTATGTATGTATGTATAAACAAGAAACTATGGAATTCCATGCTAATGAGCATAATGTGTCACTGATACAGCGAGTTATATCTTGTGTTATATTTTGTGCCAATGGAGCCATCATTATAGAGTGAGAGAAACTGGACTCCTAAGAAATAACTATGAAATCAATCCTGCAATATCTCTTTTCAAGCTGGGCTGAGTAACTCAGATGGTAAAGCGCTGGCCTTCTAAGTGCAACTTGGAAGGTTCGATCCTGACTTAGTCCAGTGGTATTTGAAGGTGATCGAATTCATCAGCCTTGTGTTGGTATTGGCATGTAAACAAATTCCTGCGGGATAAAATTCTGGCACCTCGGTGTCTCCAAAAACGAGAAAAGTAGTTAGTGGAATGTAATAATAATAATAATAATAATAATAATAATAATAATAATAATAATAATAATAATAATAATAATGTTATTGGTTTTACGTCCCACTAACTACTTTTATGGTTTTCGGAAAAGCCGAAGTGCCAGAATTTAGTCCAGCAGGAGTTCTTTTATATGCCAGTAAAACTACAGACACGAGGCTGACATATTTGAGCACCTTTAAATACTACTAGACTGAGTCTCAGGATTGAACCTTCCAAGTTGCACTTAGAAGGCCAGCACTTTACCGTCTGAGTTACTCAGCCCAGTTGTGAACAGATATTGCACTATAAAAGCCTTCTTTGGTTGCAAATAACCTGAACCACATATATTAGCAGTGTATGATCTGCAATGAAGGAATAAAACACTCAAATAGGCTAAATCCAGCCGTTACTCATAATACACCCTTCAGATATCATATTTGAAGATCCAGTATTTGCCAGATGTGAAAATGGGAAACTATGGAAAACGATCTTTGGAGATGACAAGATTCGAACCCACCATCTCTCAAATGCATGCTCACAGCTCTGTACCCCAAACCGTGCATGGAGTCATGTAATGTGAATGGTTAAAGAGTGTCTGTGTAATGAGACCCACATATTTAGCTGCAGAGGGTACTAGAAGCAGGAGAACGACTGTAGAAGACAAGGAACCAGATAGGGGTGCAGCAGTAACTGTGTACAGGGGATGGAGGAGGAAGTAGAGGTTGTCAAAAAGCACAACAGTGTATAGTGTTATAGGATGTGTAATGATGGTGAAGATGATGATGGTTTTAAGAGGCCAAACGTCAAGGTCACTGGTCTCAAAATAGTATGTATGTATGTATGTATGTATGTATGTATGTATGTATGTATGTATGTATGTATGTATGTATGTATGTATTCACAAGAAACTATGAAATTCCATGCTAATGTGTCGCTGATACAGTGAGTTATATCTTCATATTTTGTGCCAATGGAGTCATCATTATAGAGTGAGAGAAACTGAACTCCTAAGAAATAACTATGAAATCCACCCTGCAATATCTGTTCTCAAGCTGGGCTGAGTAACTCAGACGGTAAAGCGCTGGCCTTCTAAGTGCAACTTGGAAGGTTTGATCTTGACTCAGTCCAGTAGTATTTGAAGGTGATCAAATACATCAGCCTTGTGTTGGTATTGGCATGTAAACAAATTCCTCAGGATAAAATTCTGGCACCTCGGTGTCTCTAAAAACCAGAAAAGTAGTTTGTGGAATGTAATAATAATAATAATAATAATAATAATAATGTTATCCCGTGTGGGGATTTACTGGTTACCTCAATCGGGCATGTCCCATTGGAATTGGGGAAGCTCGCTGGCTCTGCCGCCAGCGGAGTCAGAGGGTAGTAGGGAAATAAAATACCACCATGAAAAAAAAACTGGTCCCTTGCCAGGGTTACGGCAAAGACTGGTAAATGACCAGAAGCCAGAAAACATCTTGAGGCAACCTCTAGGGCTAACAACCCTAGTTGTAAAAGGATGGGTACCCGTCCAAAGCAAAGTCAAATCAAAAAGCATGATGGCACAACATTTCAAGAAACATACCCCAGGGGCTAAATCTTCGGATAAATCCCTCATCGTGAACGCCACGGCACAAGAGTCTCATTCGGATTCTGGGGGAGACTCGACATCATGCAAGAGACGAGTCGGAGCGTCTCGGTGTACCCCGAAGAGTCAAAAACTCAGGCCAAAATCTAAAACCTTTCTAGCAACTTTCAACATAAATTCACTTACACAAACTGGCAAGCTGAAAACCCCCACCAAAGCTCTTCACAAAAATCAGATATCCATATTGGCCCTACAGGAAACAAGGTACCCAGATGAAGAGATTTTTGAATCCGAAGGCTAGTGATTTTTCAAGAGCAAAGCGGAAAGAGGAATCCTCAATGGAGCTGTGATGCTTGGAACCACGTTTGCTGTTAGAACCAAGATCCTTAAATCGGTTGCAAATTTCGAACCTGTGAATGACAGATTGTCTATATTCACAATTAAATGCGCGAACAAAACCTGCGCCCTAGTTAACGCACATGCTCCTACAAACGATAAGAACAAGTCTGATCCAGATGAAGTTGATAATTTCAGGGACCTACTGGATGAAAAATTAAACAAAATCCCCAAACACCATGTCAAGCTTCTTTTGAGTGACTTCAATGCCCAACTAGGTCGTGAACAGAAGTACAAGAAAGTTATAGGAAATTACCCTGCTCACAAAAGAACCAATCCCAATGGCAAAAGACTGGTGTCCATTTGCGAAAATCACAACCTGCAGGTCATGTCGACCCACTTTCGCCATCTACCCAGAAAGCAAATGACTTGGCGTTCTCCCATCCAAGCTCTCGGAGAGTTCCAAATTGATCATGTTGCAATCTCAAGGAGAAACAACCCTGAGATGTGGCCTCAGATCATTATATGTATCTTATCAAATTCAAACCAATTCCCGCAAACACAAGGAAGACAACCAAACAGATCACACGCTTCGACAATGATAAACTTCGGCAAAGGGTCGAGGAGTTCCAGGAGAAGGCTAGACCAAATGACTGTGACTTTAACAACGCCAAAAGTCTCCTTGTTGAGGACGCCAAAGACGTTGCAGAAATCAAGAGAAGCAAAAAGCATGCCTGGTGGAATAGTACCTGCGAATCAGTCCTCAAAGAAAGACTCAATGCGTGGAAACAGTACTACTCTACGAAATCAGAAAATGATTGGGAAACCTACAAAACCCAACGTGCCCAAACAGCTAGGGTGTTCAGAACTGAAAAACGTAAATACGAAAAATCTCTCATTGAAACGATAGAAGAAAACTTTAGGAAGAATGAAAGCAGAGAGTACTACAGAGCCTTCAAACGCAAACTCGCTGGCTATAAACCACCATCTCTATGCTTTGAGCGAAAGGACGGCACACTGGCGACGTCAAATGAAGAAAATTGCAGCATTCTGGCAGATTACTTCAAGAATTTACTTAATTGCTCTAAACTGCAAAGTGCCATTGAGACCAAGGAACCCTTACTCAGGTACCCATATTCCAGACCACCCGACAGAGATGAAATCAAGCGCCACATTGCCCGTCTCAAAAATAACAAAGCACCGGGAGAAGACTCAGTAGTAGCAGAACTATGGAAATATGCCCCAGAGGAATCACTTGATATCTTGCAAAAGCAAATAGAAGAAATTTGGAACAAGGAGACCCTACCCGAAGATTGGAAAATAGCTTTGATCCATCCATTACACAAAAAAGGCAGCATGAAGAACATCAACAACTACAGAGGAATATCTTTGCTACCCGTGACTTACAAAATTCTGTCACTTGCCATCCTGGAGCGTTTGGAAGCACAAGTAGAACATCAAATAGGTGAATACCAAGGAGGGTTCAGAAAAGGTCGCTCAACAGCTGAACAGATTCAAAATCTCAAAACGATCATCAGATATTGTACACTAAGGTCCAAGCAGTATGTGTCTGTCTTTGTGGACTTTAAGAAAGCGTACGACTCCTTTGACCGGGAAGTCGTGCTAAACATCTTAAATGAATTTGGAGTTGATTTGAAACTGCTGGCATTAATTAGAGCCACCCTGGCCAATACAAAATCCAAGGTGAAGTTCCACGGATGTCTCTCGCATTCCTTTGACATCAAAACAGGAGTCCTACAAGGTGATGGGCTATCCTCGATACTCTTCAACTGTGTTCTTGAAAAGATCATCAGAACCTGGCGGGTGAAATTACAGGAAACCAACTACAGTCCATTGAGAATAGGAACCAAATCCAAGGGGATCGCAACAGACTGCTTAGCATTTGCCGATGATATTGCTGTTTTCTCAAACGACATAGAAACCGCTAGAGCTCAAATTGAAATTTTAAAGGAAATTGCCGAACAAACTGGTTTGCAGATATCGTTTGAGAAAACAGAAGTAATGACTAACATCAAAGAGGCTCCACCAAAACTCCATACAAAATACGGGGACATCACCCGTGTAGACAAATTCAAATACCTGGGTGAGATCATCATGAAAAATGGACTGGACAAAGAAGCACTTCAGGAGCGAGTACACAAACTGGAAATAGCCTACCAAACATCCCGCACAATCTACAACAAAAAATGCCTTTCGCAAAACACAAAGATACATCACTATGAAACAGTTTTGAAGCCAGTAGTTCTATATGCAGCCGAAACCCTGTCTCTAAATGCCAACAAAGGACTCCTTGAAGAACTGGAGAAAAGAGAACGCAAAATTGTGAGAGGAATCTTGGGATCAAAGTACAGAAATGGAATCCATCAAAAGAGATCCAACAAGGAAGTCTACAGCAAAATAGAGAAAATTACCGACACAATCAGAAAAAGACGGGCACGATTTTACGGTCATCTGAAAAGAATGGACGGAAGAAAGTTAACTAAAGAAATCTTTCAATTTTTTGATTCAAACCCCAAAATCACAACTCCCTGGTTTAGAAATACCAAAGAAGACCTGCAAATGCTACATATCTCAGCTGAAGATGCCCTTAACAGAGATCTCTTCCGCAAGAAAATATTGACGAACGGGCTAAACCGAGACAAGCAACCGAAGAGAAGACACGGTGCCCCTTGGACAGAGGAGCGTAAGCAGGCCCACTCACAAAGAATGAGGGAAATTTGGGCTCTAAAGAAGGCCAAGTTCAGTGTCAAATGCAACAAGACTTAACGTGGTCCTTGATGGCCCCAGCGAATTATATATATATAATAATGTTATTGGTTTTACGTCCCACAAATTACTTTTACGGTTTTCGGAGAAGCCGAGGTGCCGGAATTTTGTCCAGCAGGAGTTCTTTTACGTGCCAGTAAAACTACACACATAAGGCTGACACATTTGAGCACTTAAAATACCACTGGACTAAGCCAGGATCAAACCTGCCAAGTATATAATTCTGTATTCATTTTATTGGACCACAATTTAGTACAAATTAAGAAAACTCTTAAGAATTTACATATTTATTTAAACATGTAACCCATTAATAATAGTACATAGCTAAAGATAATTTTAATAGTGGATTTTTTTGTGCATATATCCCAGTTGGTGAGTGCCTATGTGCATGCATATTTTGCAGGTTTCAAGCGCATATGAATCCACCTTCTAATAATGAGAATCATACCGCATTCAGAGGAACAACAAACCAAATAACTAACAGTATGGTAATTTATCTTAATTTTATTCAGTTGCCTTTAAAATGTTTGTTTGTTTCTTTGGTTGGTTTTTTTGTTGTGGCACTGATACAGACAGGTCTTATGGCGATGATGGGACAGGAAAGGGCTAGGAGTGGGAAGGAAGCGTCCGTGGCCTTAATTAAGGTACAACCCCAGCATTTGCTTGGTGTGAAAATGGGAAACCACGGAAAACCATCTTCAGGGCTGCCGACAATGGGGTTCGAACCCACTATCTCCCGAATACTGGATACTGGCGGCACTTAAACAACTACAGCTATTATCTGTTGATACCTGACTTTAACCCAATATATCTACCATTAAGGATGATAAGAAGTGTAATTATGAATATACAGACCAAAAGAAACTATAAGTCAGTGAAGAAGCCATAGCAAGACATATATGAATGCTAGTCAAATAAATTCATATGGAGAGTACCGACTGAGTAATTAATTTATTGTACTTCCTTAAATCAACAAACAAGACCAAAGATGGGGTTGACTCTGTGAAAGAGAAGGACATAGCTATACTTAAAGTGGAAGCTGATAAAGACTGTTTTGTATTAGATGAAGGAAGTTAAAAATGGGGTAAGTATGTAATCTTGGGAAAGTATATACAGGAATCCATAGAAAAAATAAGGTAATGTTATGTAAATAATAATATTATTACCGGGCGAGTTGGCCTTGCGTGTAGAGGCGCGCGGCTGTGAGCTTGCATCCGGGAGATAGTAGGTTCGAATCCCACTATCGGCAGCCCTGAAAATGGTTTTCCGTGGTTTCCCATTTTCACACCAGGCAAATGCTGGGGCTGTACCTTAATTAAGGCCACGGCCGCTTCCTTCCAACTCCTAGGCCTTTCCTATCCCATCGTCGCCATAAGACCTATCTGTGTCGGTGCGACGTAAAGCCCCTAGCAAAAAAAAAAAAAAAAAAAAAATAATATTATTGTACTGACAGTTCACATTAAGAAAGGAACAATGGATTCGTTTCAAGTATATACATCACAAGGTGGAAATTAATAAGTGGAGAAATACAGTATATACAAAATAAGAAAATAATGTTAATGGGAAGTACCGGTATGAATGCACGAGGAAGAAGGGGGGGGGGGGGAATTTGTGCCTATGGGTATCACAGTAAGAATTAAGAAAGGGATGTACTAATTGACTTTTTCAGAGGAACCAGTTTATTACAGAGAATATACAGTATGATTCAGGGTGGAAAATAGTAAAAAATTTACTAGGTATGATTGAGGAGGTAAAGGACCTTTTTTTAAAAAAATGGTGTGTGGCCTCTGAAGATGCCTTGTACAAAAAATGAAATGGTGTATGGCTTTTAGTGCCGGGAGTGTCCGAGGACAAGATTGGCACGCCAGGTGCAGGTCTTTTGATTTGATGTTCGTAGGTGACCTGCGTGTCGTGATGAGGATGAAATTATGATGAAGACGACACATACACCCAGCCCTAGTGCCATCGAAATTAACCAAATAAGGTTAAATTTCCCGACCGTGCCGGGAATCGAACCCAGGACCCCTGTGACCAAAGGCCAACATGCTAACCATTTAGCCATGGAGCCAGACTGCCTGATACATATCTTTAGAATTGAAACCTTACAGGTGACATAAGCATCCGTGAGAATGGGGCGCTACCTATGATGAATTTTAATACTGAAGATGGCACACACACACCCAGCCCCCAAGCCATCAGAAATAACCAATGAAAGTTAAAATCCCCGACCCGGCCAGGAATCGAGCCCGGGACCCCTTAGACCAAAGGCCAGCATGGCTACCATTCAACCATGGAGTCAAACATAAAGATACTAAAACTTTTTGACTGATTGGAAAAGCATATTGTGAAGAACTGATGAATGTTCAAACATGTCTGAGTAAGCTCTGGATGGCAAGAAAACCAGATAAAATGATACACAAAAAATTAGATGAATTATAAAAAGCCATTGCTGTGGCAGAAAAGGAACTTACAATAATAATCTTTGTTATCGTCGTCATCATCATCATCATCATCATCATCATCATATATCCTCAGCTGCCGTGTGTGCACATTTGATCTGATGCCATTTAGGCTGCTTACATGTCATTTTCAACTTCCTGTTTACTGGCGATTAAGGAAGACGAACGTGGAGGAAATCCATGGGAAGAGACAAAATTGTACAGGAAATAGATAGAGAGACAGGTCTCAGAAGATTGTCCAAAGGGGGTAATAATGACTATATTCAATAAAGAAGATATAAAGGTATGTAATTATAATTGTAGGGGAATGACACTTATACCACATGTTGCCAAAGCAATGGAAAAAAATACTAAAGAATGTAGATCAGCAATAGAGTTAATTTTCATTCCTTGATGAAATATGGAAAAGCATGGAAAGAATATAGTGATGACCACCATCGATTTGGAAAAGGCTTATAATAGTGCCCCTCCAAAGCAAAAGTAAAAGTAATCATAAAAGTAATAGAAGCTGTACTGTGTCAACATGCAAGTGTGCAAAACAGAATGGAAATTGATACTGGATAAAGCAGAGAAGTATGCTGTCATCTGGATTGTTAATAAAAAAAATAAAAAAAATAAAAAATTAATAATAATAATAATAATAATAATAATAATAATAATAATAATACCTGGATTGTTTATTACAAAGTTAAGATGATGTCATGAGGGCATCAAAAGTTGTGTGCAGAGTTACAAGAATGAAAGGGATTTCCCAAAAGTTAATATTTTTTCTGTTTATTGTCCAAATGACTAATTAATAAGCAGTTGTTTTTCCCGAAAAAGAAAACCTGTTACAGGACCTGTATCTTGATTTGCTTCAGAATAGACTCTTTCCTCAGATACAGGATTGGATTTCATCATTTTGCAGTAAGGTGATGTACCTCCTAATTTTCCTCTCAACATGCAAGAAGGTTGGAATGACGATGTTCCCCCATTGTCAGATTGGTTATCATTGTAAAGAGAGTTAGAATGAGACTTAGGGAAGAACTAAAGGTGCAAATGTTGAGAGATAAATAGACAAAAGATGGTTTGGTCATATTACATGGATAAATGAAGAATGAATGCTGTAACAATTTGTCCTCTCTAAATACTTTAGAAGTAGTTAGTGGGATGTAAAACCAGTAACATTATTATTATTATTATTATTATTATTATTATTATTATTATTATTATTATTATTATTATTATTATTATTATTATTATTATTATTATTATTTATGCAATTATAAATTAAAGAAAAGACATTCCTGTGAATGGACTTGGTTTAAGAATAATGTGAACACAATATAACCTGGATTGGAACATGGTGGTGGATGAAAAATGGTAGAGAATTGGGCTGCATAAGAAGAAAAAGAATGGGAGCCAAACCATAATATGTAATGTGATTTCTATTGACAATTGTTGTGAGAAGTATAATATAAATTCAAAGTTGTTAGATTAATTATTCAACATTATGGATACTTTATCCACTTCCTTGTATATTCTTTATAAAAGTTTTAATAATCCTTTTAATGAGACAGTGGTTCTTTCTGTGATAAGATGGATTATTTTCACATTAAGATAATATCTTCATAGCATTTATTTGAGGTATATCATTAAATACAACCTGCTCTGAAGCCATCAGTTTCTGTACATAAAATTTATTTTAAGCAATATTCACAACTATATAAATCATATAAGCACTTCTGTATTCAGTATATTTTTCATGTAATTTCATTGTGTAATGCAACTGTACTACAAATGATAAAACTTCTTTTTTTCAGGTTAAATCAAAATCTTGGAACAAACCATGGAGAAGAGGAGAAGGATACGAAAAGCTTCCAAAAATTGATGTGGGTAGAAATGAAGTTGTTATATCACCTGAAGAAGGAGAATACACCGAAGATGATGAAGATGATGAAAGACAATTATTTACCAAGACGTAGGAAAAGGAAATACTATCTACTATTAATAAATGCCCACAGATCAGAAAAAAAAAAAAAAAAAAAAAATTCAGAAATGGACAGATACAAAAGATGTGAATTGTTGATATAAGAAAGGGGTCTGACAGGCATACACTTTTAATGGAAATGATTAAATATATCTTGTAAATGAAATTAATATAAAATTGCACACACAGAATCCTTTATGACATTTTATACTGCTAATAAATGTAATATGATTGCCTGGATGAATGATGTTTCATAAAAATGTGCTCAAATACTTTTACAAGTCATTTGCCATGGCCATTGGGTGTGTATGCTCTCAAATGACTCCCAATTCATTTCATCAGTGACACACTCTGACTATAAATCATTTGCCGAAATATATCCCTCCCTAAATTGTAGGTGGGGGATATCTATGTACAAGTCCAATTCCTGATACTCCTTGGATTGTAAAACATTTTTTGGGAAAATAAAAGCAAAGATATTGAAGTTTGAATAATACTCTGGTTGTGCTTACAGTTCATTAAGACTGGGATATATAAAATAAGGTTTAATACAAGATTTGGTGCTACCAAACATGGAAGAGAGATGTTGTTTGTTCTCCAGATCTTGTGGCAGGGTGTTAGTTTTCACAAGACCAAGGCACCATTCAGAAAACTAGAACTCTTAATAAGTGCCTGTATGGACTCTAGTTGTCAGTATGCTGGTTCATGTAGGGCAGATTTGATAATGCCCATATGGAAAGTAAAATGCAGACAGGTCACCCTCTTTAATTCCTTCTACTTAACTTGTAAAAATCTATGGCTGTTCCTCTTATTTGTTTTTTATTTTTTAATTGAATGACTGTGAGTGCACATCTTTCATCTCCATAAGGAATGAGATGGGGTTATTTTCTTTTAAAAATGCTTCTTGCTTCAGATCATGCTTTCTCTTGGAAAAAGAAAACTCTCATCAGTTTACTTATATTAATCTTAATTTGATATTCATATATATTTTAAGTACCGGTAGTATAATATTTTCTTCCTTAGGTATTTTTTTAAAGTAATGAGTTATATTTTTGTCCATTTAGTTTAGAATACATTTATATATTTAGCCTTTTATGCATTTTTTTAGACACACATTTAAAATGGGAAGACTGCAGTATATTTGCTACAGCTGGAGATGTGAATAATCTATTTTAGTGCATTTATCTGTGAGAGTAGATTATATGGCAAGAGATTTGCAGCCATCTTTAGAAATATTTCTTTACCAGAGTGAATCTTGATCTTTTGAACGAAAGTTGTGTGTTTGCCAGAGGTCAGTCCATTTGCTAAAATGTGTAGGTCTGTCTCAATCTCTAATCATTCTGTAATAACATCACACACAAAAATTCTATCTGGTATTGCTAATTTTATTTACTTGATAACTACATTAAATTGTGTCAATCTTTTAAGCCACGTCTCTTGCTGCTAGCTGTGCAGTATACCTGAAGATTGTTAGTGTTGAACTGTGGGTTGAATGAGTTGTAAATTTATTGTGTAATATTGTCCTGTTTTGAAAACAAAACATAGGAACTTTGTCACCATAATATGTATATTTATGAAACAATGAGTTTGCCCATAATTTAATTGTAATTTAAGTTAAGTAGTTAATATTATTGTCATTAATCTTGGTTATGTGATGTGAATAATGGAAAATTTTTAGAAAATCCAAATATTGGCATCAAATAGATCCATCTTGCTAAACGTTTTTTGTTTATTTGTTTATTTATTCATTACAAAGCATCAACATTTGGAATTATAAATCTGCTTGTGTTTTATTATATTGAATATATTAATACATAGTTAATAGTTACTATATTTCAGAGAGAACAAGCAAGTACAAAATATATATTTAAAGAATGAAATTAGGAGATGTCAGATATAAGAATTTATAAAAAGAAGTTAATCATATTATATATTTAAAGACATATTTTTCAAATTTGATTGAACATCACAGATTGAAACACACAGAAAGTTCAGTCCTTAAATATTAAATTCTGTCCTCTGGCTTGTGGATTCCTTTTATTTAAATTTATAAAGCAATTTTCTCTCTCTCTCTCTCTCGTCAAGATGTCAGTGTCAGCATAGCTACATGGAACATAATACTGGTTGGTGTGAAGAATTTGGTACAGTACCAGTTTGTTGCTTTGTGAGTCTAAAGCAGTGTGTGTAAAAATAAAACAAAAAATAAACAAAAAAATATTTGTATGGTATGAACTATTGTAACATATCTCCATATGGTTTGGGGTTACATTTATTGTATATAGTAAATGTTGAGAAAAAGAATTGGGTTTGCTAATGCTATATGGGGAGGTTATACAGTTGGATGTATTCATCTGGAAGTTTGCAGAGAATACATAATGGAGAGAAAGACAGTGACTCTTGGTTGATAGAGATAAGTTTGTGAGTAAATCGTAAGTTTAAAATGATTTTTGTTACTGTTTTGTATTGCATTTCTGGTAGAATAACATTGTATTAAAGAACTACTGTTAAAAAATGAAAGAGGTATTTTATTAATCAGTGACTGGGGGGAGATATCTTAGAACAGCAAACCCTGCAAACTGTCAGCTAAGTACATTCTTGTATCAACTTTCCCTTCCTGTCCTGAAGTTACGTGATGATGATCACCACTAAGATTATGAAGAATGTGGTACTAAGTGTCCTTCTGTAAATACGAAGGGTGTTCAATAAAGACAAACTAATGTCCAAAAGTCTTGAACAGGCAATAGCACTGACTGTCATCTAGTGGCTGATTCATATACTATTAAGTACCCTTGACTGTCACCAGGCACTGCACCAGTCAGAAATCGACCACTCTGTCAGTAGCATCTTGAATGTGGTCATAGCTTACCATGCCTCTAGTTTTACAATGGTAAAAAGTCAAGAGCAGCATTGCGTTCTGCTGAAGAAGACTGCTTCAAAATACTTCAAGATCTTTGTAGAGCTTATGGTGAGTCTACTGTGTCTCATACTGCTTGTTTCCATTGGCAGAAGGCTTTCAGTGATGGAAGGGAGAGTTGTGAGCTGTTAGGAGGGGAGGGAACCACCCACCTCCATCCTTACTGGGATCACTGTTAACACTGTGGCTGTACTTGTGACAGAGGACTCTCATACGATAACTGGGGAACTCGCCAAAATGCTGAACATATCGATGAGAAGTGTTCACACCATTTTAAAGGACCATTTGAACATTTCACGAGTGTGTGCTTACTGGATTCCCTTGTGGCAACAGCTGTTATGACCTTGGTCAAGAAAGGCATCTTTACGGTCTGTCACCCCCTCCCTCTCCACCCCACCCCCACCCCGGATGGTCCTGATCTTGGCCCGTGTGACTTCGTTTTGTTTCCAAAAAGGACCTTAAAGGATGACTGTTTGACTCCAAAAATGACACAATGAAGGGTTTAGGGGCAATTTTGAAGTGCCTTTCAAAAAATGGATTAGAGGACGTCTTCCAAAAGGGGATGACAAAATGAAACAAGTGCATCTCTCAATGATGATTATATTGGAGGGAAAAAATGTGATCTGATTGATTGTTTTTGTAATAAAGTTCTTACAGTATTAGTCTCGGTCGTAATTGAACACCCTTTGTATTAGCTACACTAGCTACCAGAAGAAACAGAAAGAAAACCCAAAAGGATGAGGGCAATCTCCATATCTTTAGACAGTCCATCTGCAAATAGATTTAATATTTAAAGATGGTAATGCATGAAGATGTGGAGACTGTCCTTTTGTGTTCCATTTCGATTTCTCCCTCTTCCCTCACTGATATGTCATTGATTTTTCAGGGGCATGGTGTCTACATTGCTGGTGTTGCTGCCGGCAATATACAGAAAAATAAAAAATAGGTATATTCCTTATTATATAATTGTATTCTCTACATTCTCTATCAACGATCTAAATCCACCTGATTCCCATCAGAAAAGATACAATTACCATCTAGCGCTGAAGAATTGAACTGATCCATAGTACTTTCACAAAACATCTTCAGTTTTTCCGATTAACACCTCATGTTGCCTGCAGTGCTTCAACGGCAAACTCGCCCTAGGCTGGGTGTCAATGACACTTGGCGTTATCCATTATACGCTGGTTAGACACAAAGGCAATTGGTGTTTTTCTTCCTTCCTCTGCACTCCCTAAGCATGGGTTCTAAATTGTCTGGTGAACTATTCTCCCATCATTGTGACTGTGTTATAGAGAGCCTTTTAAACTGTTGCTTAGAAATATGTACGCTTAGAGAGAAAGTAATATTATTTTGAATGGCCTTTTAAACTGTTGCTTAGAATTATGTATGCTTAGAGGGAAAGTAATATTATTTGAATGGTAGATTAACTCCTGAGTTAAGTGTCTTGTAGAGTAAATCACATGTAAGGTTCAAAAGATATTTTAATGTATCATGATAAACAAAATCACCATGGCTGTGCCTGTAATTTGATCACATCTTCCAAATGACAAATACACTGCCAGAAAGAAAAAAAAAGCATGTAACATCCTCAAGGACTGTGTTCAGTAGTACCAGGGTATATGTGCATACAGAGGGATACGTGTACAGCGTAGACCTGGTGAGTGGCCTATTCCAGAGTGCATTCGCCCACGACACCCAGGTCCCACCCCTGGCTTCATGGTGTGGGGGCAATCAGTTACAACTCGCGGTTATAGTTGGTGTTTCTACAGGGTAACATAATCAGTGTCTGCTACCTTGCACAGATTATTGTCCCCGTGCTATTGCCATTTCTGATATGCTTTTTCAGTAGGACAGTGCACGTCCACATACAGCTGCTGCGATGCAACATGCTATACGTGGTGTACAATTGCCCTGGTCAGCAAGATCACTGGATCTCTTGTCAATTTAACACTCATGAGACATGACGAAGTGGGAAGTGCCAAAAACATATCAGTGACTTTATGGTGCTATCGAATAGTTTTCTGATGACAAAGTGATATGATGAAAGTGAGTCAGCAATATCAGTTCTACTCATTATTCCATTGTACACAACTCCATTCCAGGTTTTCTATTCTTCTTTGTGGTATTCTTCAAGTTGCTGGAATGCTTTGTAGATAACATCAGTACATCACACTGAACCTTCTACTTCACTACTATTATCTCATTCCCTTTCTCCATAGTTACAACTTCACCTCTCTGTAGCTTGAATGTACAACAGTTGTTGGTAGTCCTTTGTGTTTCCAAATGATCCCAACAAAATGGGTTTTACGATAAACCCCCCATTTCAAATCGAGTGTGACGCACATTGCACTCAATGTATTAATATTATTCCAAAATTGAATGCTACTGAAACAGAAAAGTCAGCTTGGCTATCAAAGTAATGATCACTTATGACTATGTGAAGAAATTAAAAGCAGAAATTTAAAAAATTACTCATTATAGTCATGTAGACCATATATAAATGGTTTAGAGAAAGTAAATAGAACCAACTGAATTCTGTTGTCATTTTACATGGTAAATTTACTTATAACTCACACGATCTATAGTTATGTGTTATACAAGGTTTCCTGAAATGCACGAAATGCGGATTCCCAGGAAGTACTT
Source organism: Anabrus simplex (assembly GCF_040414725.1). Lineage (NCBI taxonomy): Eukaryota > Metazoa > Arthropoda > Insecta > Orthoptera > Tettigoniidae > Anabrus > Anabrus simplex. Next base: position 947,276,847 of record NC_090265.1, on the reverse strand, counting down.
ATAGAGTGGTGCTGGAAAAATATCAGTCAAGACATACCAGATGGAGGTGTTTTTAGAAAATTAAAGATCTAACAAAAAGGGAGAGACAGTGGAGAATGTAATGAGAGAGAGAGAGAGAGAGAGAGAGAGAACTTACAAAGAAAGAAAGAGACAGAGGCATATTGTTCATACAAATCCTTCTTATCATGCTGGAAGAATCCACAGATGATGTTGATGAAATGGAAATGGCGTATGGCTTTTAGTGCCAGGAGTTTCCGAGGACAAGTTCGGCTCGCCCGATGCAGGTCTTTTGAATTGACACCTGTAGGCGACCTGCGCATCGTGATGAGGATGAAATGATGATGAAGATGACACATACTCCCAGTCCCCGTGTCAGCAAAATTAACCAATTATGGTTAAAATTCCCGACTCCGCCGGGAATCGAACCAGGGACTCCTATGGCCAAAGGCCAGCACGCTAACCATTTAGCCATGGAACTGGACAGATGATGTTGATGATAAGGTTTAACAAAAAATTATCTGCAAAATTTCATGGGTGGATTCCTCACATGTAAACCCATGTTCCTCACATGATTGGTAACTTCTGTGATGTACCATCTAGAGTGGATTCAGGCCTTGGCATTAGTGGATTTTATTTTTAAACACTAATATTCTGCCCATGGATCCTCCAAAGATCCGGTATGGTATCACGCGTAGCTTTTGAGCATTGGTGTTATGAAGAGATGGGAAGGAATAGTAGATGGAGAGACCAAAAGAATGGCCTTCTGCGGGGTAGAGTTCTCTCACCTTTCCTCCTTCTTCTTCTTCTTCTTCTTTTATGACCACATAGGATCACTTTAGTCAGTCCGTCGTTCAGGTCTCTTTGAAGGGGTTGTTCGGGCTTTGCGGTCCTCCCAGTACTTCTTCAGACGCTCCGATCTTCGTGCCCTTTCCTCAGTTGAAAATGTGCGTGTTGTTGGTTTGTTTTGTGTAAGGGTAAAGCGGAGGTTTGTATTCTTGAGTTTTGTATTCAATTTTATCTTATTTTTGGTGTCTTCTGTTGTAAGGCCTATTTCCTTCAGATCCTCTCTTACTTCTCTGATCCATTTACATCCTGTTGTGGTATTTTTTGAGACGAGATTGTGTTGTACTAATTGTTTCAGAAGTCTCGAGTCCTGCATCCTCATGATATGTCCAAAGAATCCCAGTCTCCTCTTACGCATAGTATCTGTAATGGGTTCTAGCTCTTTGTACACGACTTTGTTAGGTATTAACCGCCACTTTAACATACAAGTATATACAAATGACTAACCACGAGCCCCTCTCACTAGGATGTTCATTTACGCTAATGATCTGGTTTTGGCTGTCCAAGGTAATGATTTCAAGGCTACTGAAGGGGTACTGGCTTTCTCATTTGAAGTATCAACTTATTATTTTTAAAAAACTGTTAGTTCAAAACCCTGCTAAGATCCAGGTGTGTGCATTTCATCTTAGGAATTTGGAAGCTAACAGGCAATTGATGTGGAATGGAAGGGCAGGCGATTGGAGCATTGCTTTTTACCAAAGTACCTTGGAGTCGCCCTGGACCAGGCCCTAACATACAGGGCATGCTGCACAAATACTGGACAAATGGTCTCAGCCTGGAACAATATCTTTTGTACACTTTGCTCGACCAAGTGGGCTGCACATTTAACAGTACTGAGGATATCTGCTCTGCCTCTCATTTTCTCTGTGGCAGAATATGCAAGCGCTTTGTGGCTCATATAAAGCAGGTGGATGTAGCTTTGAATGAAATGACAAGGTGCCTGAAAGCAACCCCTACTGAGAAACTTTACTACCTAGCTGGGATCACTCCCCCTGATATTCGGAGGGAAGTGGCAGCAAGATTTAAGAGGGCAAAGGCAGAGAAAAACAGAAGTCTCCCTCTATTCGGACTTTGACCACCTCCTAAAAGATTAAAATCAAGAAAGAGCTCCCTCAGTGTCTCTTATCGCTTTAAACAAATCACCATCGATAGTGCACCGAGAACTGTGGTGAAGTAGAATACAACGCCCTTTCGGAGTGGATGGTATACCTCGTGAATCTTCACCTCTTGGACATCAGCTCAGCTGGGCTACTTGGAGGTCACCTAATCATTTGAGGAGTGGTACTGGAAGATCTACGGACAACCTCAAGTTGTGGGGTTATTTAGGAGAACAGACAGAACTTTATGATAGCGGGGAAAAACAAACTTCCCCACACATCTATGCCCGTCCAATGTACACTTCAAGACCTAGTTCAAGCGACTCAAGAAGGAATTGCTGTCGCTGATAATTAGATGAACTCAGTGTGCCCAAACAAATTATATCTGTAGTGCCGTGTATTTTATGCAATGTAATGCGTATGTTATGTTTATTTGTATTTATATATTGAAACGGGAATGCCCTGCGAGCATTCACGTTCATACATTTCTTGAGAGGAACTCACTAACACCCGGCTGTATGCATTCAAAACGAGCGCCGAACGCGCAGGTATTGTGGGAGACAACATGCAAGCTCGCGTTACCAAGGCACTTCGGCAATAAAAGGCAGTCGCTAGCCTTGAGTAAGGCAGTGTGCAGTATGCGGTGAGTGTGTGTGTCACTCAGTGTGTGTATGCAAGCAAGCACATCGCTATACGGTTCGTCACTCTGTCCGGATGGGTACTTGCGTTCGAAAGTGTTAGTGTTGAAAGCCTTCTCCGTGGACTTGGACTTTGCGCGTGAACGAAAGCTTAATTTCGTTTCTATCAGTCTGTAGAGCTGTGCATTTGTATTTTGTTTGTGGACTGCGAATTTAAAGAGACTGTACGTTTGAAACTGTGCGGTAGTTGTTTCCTCTACGTGTTAAGCTACCTCATAAAATTGTGTCCTAGCGACTGAGCAGTTCTTTTACGAATAGTGTTACGTTATTTTATAAAGAACAGTGCCTACTTTTTTTCTCCCTCAAAGACTGTGTCTATCGCTCTGCGTGAAAAGTGTTAATATTTCCTAGCATAAACTGTGCCAACCTTCACTTCATTCGAAGACTATGTCAAATCCCCTCATGAAACTGTCAAATATTGCACCTCAGTGATGACTTTGTCTCTGAAAAATTACCAAGTAACAGGACTTGGACTGTCATAAACTATTTCTTTATATTTTCGTCGAAGCTCTATTTTTTTTTTTTCAACGAGAATGTGCGTGCTGTACTTATGTATACAGTGCAAAGACTGTATCCAAGGAATTTACTTTTTTGAGATTGAGCGAAGTGTTTAATCATTGCATCTCGGAAGGTTCCAGATCGCTTTCATTGTTTATTTCAAGTACGATAGTGTCTACTGTGACTTTGATTTCATCTTCGAAAGTGCGTCCAACACGATTACTGGGGAAACTATTCAAAAGTGCTTCCCCTTAATTCGCGGTGCGGTAGAAAAATGTCGCACCAGATCCCCTTGGCATTCTGTGCGGGAGTTCTTCACTTCTCCGCTCCTTAACAACTGTTTCACGCTGCACGATCTGCCTCAGGTTCGAGTCGTCGTCAACGTCCAGTGCTGAGACAACACCAACGACGCGGAACGACGCCGACACCGGCGACGAAGGACGACGCCGACGCCGCAGAATAACGTCTCCTCCGCACCTTCAAGGGCAATCTCACAATACATCTGTAAAAGGTGATATAATTCCTTTGCTTATCTCTTGAATAAACAGCAAGTTCCCCATTAATCATAAATGTATTGCACTACTCTTCTCTCATACTCTCTAAGCATGGGCCGTACACGCCTTGACGTCATCCATGCTCTCCGAACAATTGAAGTAAGTTACGGGCGTTCCTGTTTCAATATATTCATACTGTTTATATTGTATCAGTGCCCTGACACGAAAGGAGAACAAGAAGAAGGAGGAGGAGGAACACCTTTGGTGAAACGGCGATTTTGAACTAGTCCTGCAGAATAGTGATGGGTAGCGCTCGTGAATGAGTCGTTCAAAATGAATGCTTCACTCCTATGAAGTGTGAACTAACCACTCAATTTCAATGAACTGGTAGTTCAAACACTTCACAGTTCTCACACTTCACATCATTCACAGTTCCAAAACTTCACATCATTCACAACTCATTCGATTTGTCTGTCGCTCGCTCACTCTCTCTCTTCCCTCCTATGAGTCTAGCTACGTCATTCATTTCGTCCTTGACTCCCAGTCCCATCCTACCTGTCAACTGTGTTATTACACGATTAAAGATATATAGCCTACGAAGATACTGACAATCCGACAGAGTGAGCACAGCACACATGCAAATAAAATGCTTTCCTTGTGAATCTGGAAGTAAAACGTGCGCTGAATCCACAGCCGAAAGAGGATCTTCCTTGCAGGAATGTTCATCTCATACACAACACTTAATTAAACAAAACTGCACTTGGGAAATAGACCAATTAAATAATAAATCAAAATGAACGGACTTTATACACTGACTGACAGAGCAAATGCAACACCAAGAAGGAGTGGTCAGAACTTTATGCCAATTGCAGGGTAGAGTGACGTCACTGAGGTATGCTCATGATGTGAAATGCGCCGCTGTGCTGCGCACGTAGCGAACGATAAATGGGACACGGCGTTGGCGAATGGCCTACTTCGTACCGTGATTTCTCAGCCGACAGTCATTGTAGAACGTGTTGTCATGTGCCACAGGACACGTGTATAGCTAAGAATGCCAGGCCGCCGTCAACGGAGGCATTTCCAGCAGACAGACGACTTTACGAGGGGTATGGTGATCGGGCTGAGAAGGGCAGGTTGGTCGCTTCGTCAAATCGCAGCCGATACCCATAGGGATGTGTCCACGGTGCAGCGCCTGTGGCGAAGATGGTTGGCGCAGGGACATGTGGCACGTGCGAGGGGTCCAGGCGCAGCCCGAGTGACGTCAGCACGCGAGGATCGGCGCATCCGCCGCCAAGCGGTGGCAGCCCCGCACGCCACGTCAACCGCCATTCTTCAGCATGTGCAAGACACCCTGGCTGTTCCAATATCGACCAGAACAATTTCCCGTCGATTGGTTGAAGGAGGCCTGCACGCCTGGCATGGTGCCGGGCTAGAGCGACTTGGATGAGGGAATGGCGGAACGTCGTGTTCTCCGATGAGTCACGCTTCTGTTCTGTCAGTGATAGTCACCGCAGACGAGTGTGGCGTCGGCGTGGAGAAAGGTCAAATCCGGCAGTAACTGTGGAGCGCCCTACCGCTAGACAACGCGGCATCATGGTTTGGGGCGCTATTGCGTATGATTCCACGTCACCTCTAGTGCGTATTCAAGGCACGTTAAATGCCCACCGCTACGTGCAGCATGTGCTGCGGCCGGTGGCACTCCCGTACCTTCAGGGGCTGCCCAATGCTCTGTTTCAGCAGGATAATGCCCGCCCACACACTGCTCGCATCTCCCAACAGGCTCTACGAGGTGTACAGATGCTTCCGTGGCCAGCGTACTCTCCGGATCTCTCACCAATCGAACACGTGTGGGATCTCATTGGACGCCGTTTGCAAACTCTGCCCCAGCCTCGTACGGACGACCAACTGTGGCAAATGGTTGACAGAGAATGGAGAACCATCCCTCAGGACACCATCCGCACTCTTATTGACTCTGTACCTCGACGTGTTTCTGCGTGCATCGCCGCTCGCGGTGGTCCTACATCCTACTGAGTCGATGCCGTGCGCATTGTGTAACCTGCATATCGGTTTGAAATAAACATCAATTATTCGTCCGTGCCGTCTCTGTTTTTTCCCCAACTTTCATCCCTTTCGAACTACTCCTTCTTGGTGTTGCATTTGCTCTGTCAGTCAGTGTATCATTTTTAAAGACCTGAAGCTGGAATCGTCTTTCCTATAGAGAGTGCTTTAAGTACGACGATATAGCTCTTCCACTAGCTTCTCGGCCATCTGTTTCACATCACCACAAATTTCAGAGTTAATGGTGAATCTGCTACACCATCTTTTCAATGACCGAATGAGGAGTATAACTTTTGACGCAGTGACCAGTCTTTCACTGCTCATTTTTTAGTACAATCTTTGAAAACTTTAAACACTTCGCAGGCTTGTGTTATGCTTGCAATGTCGTCTGCAGAAGCGGTTGTATTGACAATGGATGGGGGAACTTCAATAAAAAATGAGAGCTACTTGTTAGTGACAACACACTATATAAAAGGTGGTGGTGGTGGTGGTGGTGGTGGTGGTGGTGATTATTGTTTTAAGAGGAAGTACAACTAGGCAACCATCCTCTATTAAAACTAATCAGAGAGAAAAAACTGAAGGGATCCGACACTTCGAAAAATGAAGGTATCGGCCAAAGGAAGACAAAGGCAACGAAGGGCGTGAAAATGAAAGACTCCCTAGGCCTCGAGTGCTCTAATAACGTCGGGGTCAGAAAAGAACACGAGTTGACCAAGGGAGGTCGGATAGGGTGGATGAAAGTGAGGAGCCTGGCACAAGTAAGTGGAAGCAGTGCCAGAACTCAGCTAAGGACCCCGTAGTCGCCAATCCACGCTACAAAGTTCAGAGACCCTGGGGCCCCTTCTAGTCGCCTCTTACGACAGGCAGGGGGATACCGTGGGTGTTATTCTACCGCCCCCGCCCACAGGAGGATAACTATATGAAAGATTCATCAGGGTAGATAAATATATATTTATGGCAGTGGTAGTCATATTCATTCTATTTCGGATTGTATTTTAAGAGGAAAAAATATTATGATATGATGAATAACGTTGGTAACCCCGGTGTTTTCTGCCAGAGTACAACTAAAACAGGTATCACGTGGCAGATAAAGACACTGTTGAGTGCATCATGAGAATAAGATGACCCTAGATTAAATATATTTCCTTCCTTATATCTTTATCTTTTCCCTGTCCCTATCGACCATTATCTAGATGCTGTAAGCAAGCAAGCTATTTGGCCCATAATTACATAGCTTTGCCATCTGTTGGTAATATTATTAAGTATTATGAAGCTTTATTGAGTGAGTGAGATACTGTGAACGAAGTCGCTGCTGAACGACATACTCAGCAGCTTCATCAGCCTTGATTACTTCATGAACGAACTACTTCATTTGAACGGTTCACAGTAAAGAGTGTGAATGAGTGAAGTAGTTCATAGGAATGAACTGGTTCGACCAACGAGCTAGCTCGTTGGGTTCGACCCATCGCTACTGCAGAAACAGTCCGAGGCATGGAATAAATGCTGTTCTAACCAGAAAAATTTCAAAGGCTTCAAGGAACAATAGGAGACTCATGGAATAAATACTTTGGATTAAGAAGAGAAGGTACGAAAAAGAACAGCTGCTCTACACAGAGGAAACTTTCAAGAAATACAACACTGGGTATTTTACTGCATGTTTTAGAACAAAATCAAAGGATTTCCCCCCAGAAATCGGTGTTTTAAAAATGAACAAAGGATGCTCATCCTTGAAGACAGGAAAAACTGCAAACACTTGACTGATTATTTCCAGAAACTTCTGAATTGTGAACCTTCTGAGGAGGGATTGTTCTTTGGAGAACCCCCGTTTAATTTAGAGGATCCACTCCTACCAAATACAGAAGAAATTAAAGATATCATTAAAAACAACAAAACTCCAGGGAGCAACTCAATTACTGCAGAGCTATTCAAATATGCTGGTGAAAATGTGGTGAATAAACTAGAGAAATTATTTGCTCATATACGGGAGAGAAAAGAAATCCCAAGTGATTGGAAGAATGCACTCATCCACCCTTTGTACAAAAAAATGGAGACCGAGCCAACATCAGCAACTACAGAGACATCTTCCCTTCTTCCTATAGCATACAAAAACCTCTTAAAATCCTTGCAATGCAGGCTTGAAACTCGTTTAGACATACCGTCTTGCTAATAAAAAGTCCTTATACCGTTGTTTAACACTTGAATAGCTATACAGTGAATAAACCTTGTATAAGTGTTGTGTATTCTTTTTACTAATAAACGTAGTATACGCATTGTATTACTATACAGCACGTATACACTCGTTCCATGGCGTAGGAATCTCTCAAGGAACTTAGAATACCCAACAGGTAGGCCATTCCGGCATGTGTGCTGCCATTGGTCAGCGGCTTGTGACATCATCGGGAAGAATACATCTGCGGTCTGTTATATTCTCTTGCATTAAATGTTGAATGCAAAGTGATATTTATCGTTTCTTTTGCACTTTCAAATTGGAATATTTTCTTTTATGACTTGGAACATATATTTAAATCATGATAATGTTTAATGAATAAGAGGAAAGTAGAAAATATTTATCGTAGGGAAAATTATAGTGCATAATGTATGTTCCAGCCTCGTAAGCCTTAGTTAGACATGTTTTTTTGTTAATCATATTACAATGAATGTAGTTCTTAAAATTGTTTTAACATTTTTCTTCTTTATCAGACAAGACGGGTGTGGATTTCGCAAGGCTATCCTTCCACTATCTGCAGGAGCAAGGTACGGCGCTCAGTGGGCTGTTTTTGCCACGGTATAATCCAGGGGCGATTTCTCCGAGCATGCTACGCTTGCTGCGCAAGCGCAATATTTTTCTAAAGCAGGCGAGTTAAAAAAATTACAATATGTACTGTATCTGTAATAGATCTGCATTATACAAATCGCATGTTGCATTTATCTTGGCGAGTCCAGCGAGGCTTGCTCGTATCTTAGGAGCTTCAGCGGAGCTATCGACACAGCGAGAAATGTATGCGCGCGCAGGTTTCTTCTCTCCAAGGCCGGTTGCAAGCTATCACGTTTGTAATGTGTAGTTGGAAGCTTTGGTCTGAGAGCTACAGATCTAGTGTGTTGTGTCAGTGAGTAGTGTACCGTAAGTTCCTGATCACCTATTCTGAATGATTTGACGTGCTGCAATGGGTTCCGACCCGTGCATTATTGACAGCTTGTTATCAAATCTATTTTCTCGGAGGACTATCCAAGAGAAAACAGACATTAATAAGAATGGTAGGCCCTGTCCGGCGCTGCTAGATTTAAAGACACAGCACAGGGAGAAAAACAGAGAATATGTACGTTCGTTCTCTGTATCTCAGCTATGTTGTCGATTGAAAAAGGATTGCTTGCAAAAATTAGATTACAGTCCTCTTTCTATGATGAAGTTATTGATGGTTTTGTAAAGAGAAGCTGCAGAGTAGAGTTTGTTTTCAAGTAGGAAGAACAAATAAATAGTTGCAGTTTTTCTGTGTACATAGTTTGTCGTTTACTTCTTTAAATTATATAATCACTGGCTTGTCATGATTTGTTAATAATTATACAATTTGTCTGATTGTTATTCTTTTGGCCATTCTTGAAGGTGTGACGTAACCAGTTTGAATGCATGATTAAAATGTTCATGTGATTTAGCGATTTTTGGGTTTATGAATTTTATTCATTCAGAACTATGCATGTCCCACCCCACCAACTTTCACGAATGGAAGAGCAAGCCTGACTTTCATGACCAGCATTCGCCCCTGGTATATTCTAAATATCCTTCAAAAGGTGAAGTTAGCAACATTGTCATCGGCTAAAGCATAATGTTTTATGTTAAGGCAGGAAATGTAATCTATGGCAGTTAAGGAGATACAACCCATTGTAGGTACTTCTTTACTGCATTCTTCTTCATTGCTTCCCATTTGGCCTTTTTAAACAAATGTCTGATACGAATGAAAGTCCTTGTCCTTACATATAAGACAATGAATTTCCTATAGACTTTGGGAAATTTCGAGTGTATAGTCGATGTTAAAATTTCCATTACTTTGTACCACGTTGAATACAGTGTCCGTGGAAGGAAGCAAAAATAACTTCAAATTCCATTGTCGTAGCCACCCACTCAGGGGAAGGAGAAGTGAAGCCACCTTTAGAAATAATAGTGATCCAGTCTTGTTCAGGGGATAGTTTAGGATCAAGACAACATATATCCGTTTTTGTTCCCGATGAACTGTCAATGCTTTTACACTTGTATGCGACGTAACCTGTCAAGTATTTTAAAGCATCGTCTGGTACATCTTCGTTGGGAATCGTTAAACTGCTCAGGTCAGTATCAAGTAGCAAGTTTTCATCACTTCCATCAAAACATCGGACTGGTTGTCAGTCACTTCCATGCAAAGTTCGCTGGAAAGGAAATTCTGGAACTCTTCTTCCATTCCTTCGTCGGGTGGCAGGGTGTCAGAAAATGTAGAAAGTTGACTTCTGTCCTCAGCAACAGAGGCTCCACGAGATAGAGGCATGTCGTTCGCATTCCCAGTTAGTATTAAGAGGCGCATTCTGTTCTTCACTTCGAAAGGAGTAGGATTGTTATAAAATATACCGAGACCCTGAAGTCTAGAAAAATAATTTTCCAGACAGTCTTGTTTCAGGCTTTGTCCCAATGCCTTTCCCATCTCTATAGAGTCCAATAATGGAGTTTATGGATCTTAAAAACCATTTCTGGAACGGAACAAGACTGCTTCTTTTCCCTAGCCGCATACTCGAGCAAATGTCAAAAAATCTTTTTAAAGTGTTTTCTTGACTTCAATGTTTGAGGCCATAACCACTTCTAAAGGGCCCCATACACGCGCAGACTTCTGGAATACTTACCTGCACAGACTTGCCTCTAGGAGGTAAGTCGGAAGAATGCAGTTGCCCACACACGCTCAGACTAAATTATTATTTACGGAGGAGGTTGAATACGACGCGTTCAGCTGTTTTCTGTTTAAGATTATGCACTTCGGATGGTTGAAAAATGTATACGGATTGAAATTAATTAGATAGTCGGTATAGAAGATGAGTTGTTATTTGGACATAATGTAGCGCTCTGCACGAAGAAGACGCGCAAAAAATTATTTCCGTTTTCATATTTGTAGGTTACCACGTTTACATTTATTGCCGCAACTTTGAGATAGCGCTTTCATCGCAAAGTCTCCAGCGAATTCAAGCAGCGTCAGAATGTCAGAGACTTACCTGCGGAATTTTTGTCAGCAGACTTATCGGCCATACACACAGAGACATGTCTGAAGAGACTGGTTTGCGCAGACTTACCTCCGACTAAGTCTGCGCGTGTATGAGGCCCTTAAGGGGAGCTTTTTCGTCGTTAGGGACCCTTGAGTTCAAAACATCGAATACATCATTTATCAATTCAATAATATTCCCCTCAGTATGTTTGTGTAGAATATATTTAATTACTTGGGCAGTGCGACGTGAAAACAGCTGTGCAGCCATTCTGACATTTTGACGAGGACGTCCAGTAACGTTCAGGTGAACCTCTGATATATGGTGTACGATTGAAAGGCAACTTTTCTGATGCCTTAGGAGATCTTCTATTAGAGTCTGTGTCACAGTAGTCCCATCTGTCAAAGTGAGTTCATCATCATGAAAATTTTTTGCTCAAGGAGAGTATTTTTGTTACGCAGAATTACTATTTTTTTCCTTAGCTCCGAAATTTCCTGGTCTTTCATTAATATATCTGGATGAGGAGCGGGTTCTGTGTTGGTTGACTGGTCTAGTTTAAATTTCTTTGGAGATAAGGTTCTTATGCCGTTACAGCCCTTTTCCTAACTGATCTCGTGTCACTGCGGTGTTCTCGCTCCGTCATAACCTAAACAGAAAAAAGAGGTACCGGTATTGTTGGTTTCTGAGCATGTTACTGTTAATAACAAGCATTTCAAGTCTGAAGTGTAATTTTAAATTTGAAAAACATAAAATAAAAGCCGAGATTAAGGAAAGTTCATGTGACTTACTGCACTAGCCTCAGTTTTATTTCCATGCCAATTCGTATTTTCTGGGAAGGAACAGCTTCCGCTTTCAATATGTTCCGTACTGGGGGACCCAGTAGTTCATTTTTCAAGTTTCGTTCATAATCATCCAGAAGAAAATGTTCTGGACATATCCTTGCGTTATTAACATTTATCTTGTCCATTCGCTTACACCGAGCTACCCATGTATTTTGGAGTGCCTCATTCTTTGGGAATCAATGGTAAACTATGTCTTGAGTATTGTAACCAATATTATTACACTGAGCAACGGCACAGTTCGTTCTATTTTTACTCATTTCACTTTAATACTTAGAACACTAAAGAGACCAATCGCCTGTTAAATGAGAAACGAAGTGTTTACACCGGTTTAAGTTTGATTTTATAACATAGATCTCACTACTTACCACACACAAGCTCAACCAAGACCAACTCCAATACTAAGACCTCAAGACAGGTTTCGATTATTAGCAAGATGGCGGTGAGCGCGGGCCATAAATGGATTCAGTGTGACCGTGAATGCCAGTTTAAAGTAATCGTTGCGACTGAAGTATTTCGGGTCTGCTTTTGTCGCTGTGTTTAATAGCTTTCAATAGTGACAAGGAAGTATAGGAGTCCGGTTTTTTTCCCTGCAAGTTTAATATACTAAGTATAGGTTATCTCCCGTTTATACGTGGTCACGTATAGGTTATGTGTTTGTTGATCTTTGTGTTCGTGTGTTATTGTTAATATTATTAGTGTCATTTTAGAATGTAATGTACATATTTCCGATTAACATGGGTTATTGAGAAGCTTAAAACTATAAAAACTGTGCTGATTGTGTTGAGATGCTACAGTCCGAAGAAGAAATGGTGATACACTGTGATGTTGACCAAATCCTCTCATATTTTAGGCAGTTAAACAGAGGTGGCTTGAAGTGCCCATCACTGATCATGGTTTCTATGTGTTGTAAAATATTCATGCTCTTTCAGGTCCTCATAAGTAGTGCTTATGAAGCAGAATTTTCAAAATTAGAAAACCAAAGGGATGCAATAGTTGCTCTAGGAGTTAAAGCCTTTGATAGTACTGTTGATAATGCGAGTGAGGTATGCAGGTGTGGTGTTCCTTTGACCAGAAGTATGAAGAAGTGTGTGAAAATTCTGGCCAATATTTTTATTGGTCTTAAATGAAAAGAAAATCTCCCAAGAAATTGCCAAGAAACTCGAAAAGAAGGGTGCCAAGAGAAAGACTGATGAAACAACTCTCAGGCGGAAACAGCACATTAGGAAAGAAATGAAGTAACTTCAAGGTAATAAATTAATTAATTTTGTATCACTAACTAATGTTTATTTTTTGGTGTAGAAACTTTCTTTAAAATTGTTTGTTGGATATGCACAGTGTTAGTTTTGTTCGACTGCAATATTTTGGTGAAGGGTGTTTAATGAGCTAATGGGTATGTTGTGTTAGTGTTATTAAGTTACGAGGAAAACTGATTTTTTTTTGCTTGGTGTTATGTTGCTTAGTCTGAAGGCCTAATTAGTATGTTGGATGTGTGTACTGCCAGTTTTGTTCGACAGCAAAATTTTGGTGAAGGGTGAATAACGAGCTAAAGGGTATGTCGTGCTAGTGTTAATCAGTTAGGAGGAAAACATATTTTTTCTGTGCTTGGTGTTATGACACTTAGTCTGTAATTTGTTTGTTGGAAGTGTGCAGTACTAGTTTTGTTCGACTGCAATATTTTGGTGAAGGGTGAATAACAAGCTAATGGGTATGCTGTGTCAGTGTTAATAACTTAGTAGGAAAACTGATTTTTTCTTTGCTTGGTGTTACAGTATGTTGCTTAGTCTGTAGGCCTAATTTGTATGTTGGATGTGTGCACTACTAGATTTGAATATTGAATTTTCACGACCGCATTTTAATTGAAACAGACTTTCAACGTATTAGGTCGTGTTACGTACATGTAGTACGTGTTGGAGAGATGTTAAGTACAGAACAAAAATGGCCAGCCGCACACCAGTGGGATCCGAACCCACAACCGATGCCCCACAACGGGCGACTTAAACGCACTCTACAGTGTGCTAGCAGCAGTGCCAGACCTGTAGCTCAGATCCTTTCAAACAGAACAAAGATGGCCTAGGCCACCATAGCTCAATTGGTAGAGCAACCGACGCGAAATCGGCAGGTTGTGGGTTCGGATCCCACTGGTGTCCGGTTGGCCATTTTTGTTCTGTACTTAACATCTCTTCAACACGTACTACATGTACGTAACACGACCTAATACGTTGAAAGTCTGTTTCCACTACTAGATTTGTTCGACTGCAATATTTTGGTGAAGGGTGAGTAATGAGCTAATGGGTCTGATATGTTAGTGTTAATAACTTAGTAGGAAAACTGATATTGCTTTGAATAATGAGCTAATGGGCATGCTGTGTTAGTGTTAATAACTTAGTAGGAAAACTGATTTTTTTCTTTGCTTGGTGTTACAGTATGTTGCTTAGTCTGTAGGCCTAATTTGTATGTCGGATGTGTGCACTACCAGACTTGTTCGAATGCAATATTTTGGTGAAGGGTGAATAATGAGCTAATGGGTATGTTATGTTAATGTTAATAACTTAATAGGAAAACTGTTTTTTTCTTTGCTTGGTGTTACAGTATGTTGCTTAATCTGTAGGCCTAATTTGTATGTTGGATGTGTGCAGTACTAGATTTGTTCGACTGCAATATTTTGGTGAAGGGTGAAAAATGACCTAATAGGTACGTTGTGCTAGTGTTAAGAGAAGGAAAAGTAATTATTATTTGGTGTTGTATTACTTAGCATAGTCTGTAATTTTCTTGAATATGTGTTTATATTTAAATGAAGTCGTACTTTTTACATTCTGTTTGTTGTAAAGCTTTCAAAATCCGCTTTATGTGACATACTCTCATAGATAAAGAGAAATTTAAATTACCGCTGTTATTATATGTTTCAAATATCGCGTGTTTGATAACAATGCATAAACATTATCGTACTATATATTTCTTACGACTATCATTAGGTTATTCGTCGCCATGTCAGCTATGGCCCGGTGCGGCAGCCATGTTTTTCGTGCATTGTGGTCTGAGTATTGCAGTTGGTCTTGGCTCAACACAACCAAGACTTCAAAGCGAGTGGCGAGTTCAAAGCTCACTTTCTTCCGCTTCATTGTGTAATGAACGCGAAAAAAGAAATGTAAAAGCTTAAGAAAAGATCAAAAGCTCCTAACTGGCATAGTACGGAAAACGTAAGCAATTGTAATTGAATCGGCGATTGGAAAAGGGAACACATTCCAAAATCCTTACTTTTCAGGATAAAGGAAAAACGGTCTTGTAGCTTAAAAGGGAGGTTTGATCAAAAAAATTTCTATTAGGCATTTATACATCATATTTCTGCGTATTCAAATATAAAGTATGGAAATCATATTACGTACGGTTTTCAAGTTATACTTCTTTAATATCGAGGAATATGTCCCTTTTTATACTCAAATTTGAGAAAGATCTTTGTAGTGGCAGATAATGTATACTAAACTCGCAATTTCAAAAGTCTGTTAAACAGTTAACACATTATTACACAAAAATACACCCAACCAGCATTTCTTTTATAGTTATTAATTGTCATTCCGTCCCTTTGAAGTGTTTTACTTTATGAAGATGTCTAGCCACCATAACCTCTGAATGGTCTATGTCTTCTATGTTTAAAATATCGTGAAGATCATCAACGTTATCATCCATCCTTTCAATGGATGTTCAATGTTAAATGGATAAGTCGAATATTTCACCACGATTATATTACTGCAGACAATAAATACCACGAAAATAAACTCCTCACTCGTTTCTTTTCCCGTTACTCCCTGCTATACGACGCTTATACAAGACCGACTCCAATCCTCAGACCGCAATATAAAAAAGCATGGTGGCCTAAGTAGCCGGATTGCTGGTATTGGCTAACCGAGCTCGATAGCTGTAGTCGCTTAAGTGCGGCCAGTATCCAGTATTCGGGAGATAGTAGGTTCGAACCCCACTGTCGGCAGTCCTGAAAATGGTTTTCCGTGTTTTACCATTTTCATACCAGGCAAATGCTGGGGCTGTACCTTAATTAAGGCCACGGCCGCTTCCTTCCCACTCCTAGCCCTTCCCTGTCCCATCGTCGCCATAAGACCTATCTGTGTCGGTGCGACGTAAAACAACTAGCAAAAAAAGGTATTGGCTAACACGAAAATATCACGTACATATTATATAAACGGCGGTAATTTAATATGATAAATATAACGTCGTAGGGAGAATCACTTTTCACGTATGAAAACGCTTCGCCAACATGTATGCACCGCACATAATCAATTAGAATCACATGTATTTTACTAGTAAGCAGACCAACAAGCTGTTTATTCAGATATTTCAATGCGTCATATAACATTTTCTCTTAGATTTCACTTCGCTGGATAGATGAAAAAAAATGATAAAACTTTTAAAACAGTGGCGGTTTCTGGTATGCGCAATGGAGCAATGAACCTCCAGTTTATATCACATTGACTTAACTACTTAATTTTCACAACTGCCTTGTCAATCTCGAAGCCTTTGCTAAGCAGCTCTATTCGTAATATACCCGTACTGACTTTCAATTCAAACGAGCCGCGCGAAGTCCTGGCTGGATACTAGTCTGGAATGCACCCCCCATGCAAGGCCACATCTCCGTTCGTCCCTGGGCGATGGGTATGGTGAGGTGCGGGGAGATGCCGACAAACACTTAGACAAGACCAGGATATCGCAGAAACAAATATCCGTGATTTACGCATGCGCAATATGCCACTCTCTCTCGCCCGTCTTCATAATCGCAAGTCGTGTTGTTGGGGTTAGAAAACTAGTACATGCCTGCCATCTGTTGCCCTTACTGCGGCAGCAAAGAATAGTACATATAGTTAACACTAGTGTTGGAAATCATCATTACTACCAAAAGTCACATTAAACTGCCAAATTCTGATTGATATTTTGTCTCAAATATATTACTAATACGTACTGAACATCTATTCATTTGCCTTTTTTGGAGTAATTACTTCTTGGAGAGAAACTTAACTTAAAAATCATTGAGGCAAAAAATAGCGGGAAGATAATACCAATGAAAATGCTAACTGCATAGCCCACACGAGTTCGTAAAATTAAGTTACCAACGTTGTCAACAGTGCGAACACACATCCGTAAAGTTTCCTTCTGTTTTTCAAATGTGATACTAGTGTTTATAAAACTTTGTAATATTTATCGTAATTGGTTATATTATTGTACGCTGTGCAAGCGTGTCAGTGTACTATTGTGTCGTACAGAAACGTAAGATTGTAACTTCTTTGTGTTCTAAAAATTATGTCCGTGTGTGTGTTTTTGTGCATTGTGGTTGCGTCCACAATCTTTGTGCTCGGGAAAGGTAAGGAGCTACAAAATGAGTATGAACAGTGCCCAGATATCTAGAAAGACAAAATGTCCTTCTCTCTCTCTTGAGCGCAAATTTGAGATTAAGAATACCGACCGCCCACTGCCTGATCTTGATATAACGATGCAGATTAAAAGTAAAGAAATCGTGCGTAAATTCAGAATGGATAGTGGCCCTATGCAAAAGAATCGAGTGGATGTGTGGGTGCAAAATTACCAACAGGATGTTTTGTTTTCCCTGTTTATTTTTTGTGAGTGATGAAAGCGAAGGGGCTTGGACCAAAGTCGGAGTGGTAGTATGTGGGTGCGAAGGGGAGGGGTGGGCGCCACAAGAATTCTTCCTTCTGTTGAACCCCCAGTGAGGAAAGTCACGCGCCGCCACTGTGTTAAAATTATATTTCTAACATCATTTTGAATGTTTCAAAATAAATTAAGGTGCGAAATTCCTCGATTTATTCGATCTCATGAGAACTGTGAAACCAAATACGGTAGAGACAATACGCGACACTCTGCGAGATATCGAGGGACAGCTATTACAGCTCTCTATAACGGATTGACCTGAGAACTACTGATTCTCTCATAAGAGCACGTGTATTTGTGTGTAAAGTTTTTGGTGTTATTTATGCGTTTTCAGTGAGTTGACATAATTAAATAGTATCGTGTGCCATTCCTTGATATCTCCTCTCAACATGAGGGGAAAGGTATGTGCTGTGTTTGGCTGCACTAACTATGAAGTAGAGAATAATGCGTGATCTTTCTTCCGTTTCCCTCGTGACAATAAAATGTAAGTAATATTGTGTTTGCATATATACTCTTCCAGTGACAAAGAGATTTTTATAATACTTCATAATCTTCTGACCTGATCGACCCATATTTTAACTGGCTTAAAATATAATATGCATATTTTATTGTATAGTGCAGCAGTTAACCTTCAATATCGATGTGTTGTTGTAGGTGTGATGTGTGGGTTTGATTTAATTCAGGAAAATACATATGCATATGAGTGTGGCTGGTTGTGTTCCATGTTAACCCATTTGGAATACCGTAATGCGTTGTCAAGCATTGAAGAAAATATGGGTGATTTAAGTAATGTACATATTCTGTTGAAACATTTTCTGATGATGCAAATTTGCTTTACCCTAATGTAATGGGATTATGGCAAGTATTGCTTATAGGGAAAGTTTGAATGTTTTGGGGGCTAAATTTATAGATTTTCTTTCTGTTAGTAGGCTTCAAAAGGAAAATTGTCCAGCTCTTAAATGTAAATTCATTGAATCATGTTTGTAAGGAATGTGCCGACAAGTGTTTTAATACGATGATACAATGCTTTTAAACGAGAAAAAAAGAAAATTAGCCGTGAACGTTCAGGCAGGAATTCTCAAGCTAAAAAAGTAATGCATAAATGAAAGATCAAGCCCTTTCACAGCAGTCCATTTCACATCTTGATTATATATCTAATTTCAGTTTTTAAATAATAACCTGTTAAA
The DNA here is from genome assembly GCF_040414725.1 of Anabrus simplex. Lineage (NCBI taxonomy): Eukaryota > Metazoa > Arthropoda > Insecta > Orthoptera > Tettigoniidae > Anabrus > Anabrus simplex. Next base: position 947,258,246 of record NC_090265.1, on the reverse strand, counting down.
TAATTCTTCATTCATTTGTCCAGAAATGCTTCAGCAACTTTGAAGTTAATATCTTAGTAATACTTTCTTTCTAGACGTAATTTATTTATCCATTTCCGTATATACATTTCCATTGATATTTGAATTTAGCGCGAATTTTCAGGTCAAGACAGTAGGAGCGCCACGTGCGACTTGTCTCCCATTTTAAAAAGGCTAAATCCGGAAGTGTCGCGTATTGTCTCTACTGTATTTGGTGAAACTTGTTGCCTTAATTTTGAAGTGGTGGACAATTTCTTAAATTCACCCAATGAATGGGAAGTACACCCGAAATAATAATGTTATTGGCTTTATGTACCACAAACAAACGTGATTTTAATTTAATAATTTGTTATAAATAATTAACATCTCTAATTCATTTTTATATTCAACAAAATGTATATCAAAGGCCTTTAAATATTCCATATAGATATCAATTAGATTAGATAGATGGAGAGATAGCCAGATTTTCTATAGAATATTCAATTTTTGCTCTATTTTCAAGATCTTTTAATTTAATAAAGATATGTTAGATGAATTTATTCTTGTTAATAGTGCCTTAGGTTAGATAAGTACCTATGAGTATCTCTAGGTTAAGAATGATAGAAATTTATGAAAGGACATGAATTCGCGAGATGGAGACGTCTAACGATATGATATAAAATTATCCGTTTGTCTCATCCGATGGCTCTACTTCCGAAACCTACGACCCCAAAACGATATTGAATTGATGCATGGTGATAAATTTGAGCTAGTTTGGATCTTTTTGTGACTCGATCTGAATACGGGAACGGCGCACTAGTGACCTGTCTAGCTTGCTGGATAATCATGCATTGTTCCGCAGGCGATTTCTGTTTTTTAGCCTCCATCTGCTTAACAAATAACTGACATCCGTTGCAAGAGGTAGGATGATCTCCACCACAGTTTATACGGTGCGCCTTTTCCTCGGAGGATTTAAGGGGACACTGATTTGGAGCATGTACGAAACCACACTTTACACATCTCAAAAGTACATAGCAATAGTTAAATGAGTGACCCAACCGTTGGCACTTACGACAATGTACTGAATGCATTGAAGTATTCCCACTTCTGGACGCTTCAATTTTCACTTTACAGGCGCAGACATACTGCACGCTGTAAATCGCCTCCGAAAATTCTCCCTGGGGGAATAACGTACTATTCTCTTTTTGAGAACTGGTGCACGTCTATAGTGCATATCCTAATTCTGTTAATTCTATTTTTACATCATCAGTATCGACGGTTTAAGTTATATTTCCTATAAAACGTTTAATGGACTGAGATGGTATAACTGATGGGTGTAGTGGAGAGCAGTAGAGTTTTTGAAGTATATTTTTAACTTCTTGTAATCCTCGATGTTATCAGCGTCATATTTTAAGCAATCACTTTGATTGATTACTCGTAACTCTTCACTGAGAGTACAGGTAAGTATAAGATATTTAGTATGGTATCACGGGAAAAATTAGCTTTGTTGTAAACAATTACTGGGGAACCCTGGCTTTTCTGACTACTGTGTGGGTTCATCATTCAAAGGTGAAACTTCACTGGAAACCGATTCGGGATCGCAGGAGGATAAAAGTTTGACGCTGTGTCACGTAAGTTTTATAACGTTGTTAGGAAGTAGAAATGATACAAATCTTACATATAATTCACTTCAGAGGAGATATATGTTCATTGCGATGTCCAAGAATCCATCATCCGGCCCCAGAAGTACATAACCTAAGGAAGAGTAGCTCACTGTAGAGCTAGAACAATATGGCTTCAGGAGTGGAATATCTACAATGGAGCCAATCTTCAGCACTCTGTCTTTCAAACTGGAGTCAGTACCCTGCTAACACGGTTGTACATTGCTACCACCATTTCTAATATTTCTCTTCCAAGTCTCTTTTTAAACATGGTTTCCAAAACCTTCCTCTGGGTCTCACAACTCAACTAATCAGACGAAGTGAGAGCGTCTCGCACGACCAGGGATCAAACAAGCAATAGAACAACCAATAAAATACAAACACTTACCATAAAAATCCCAAGGAAAAGGTCGTCGCAGAAAGTGAAAGCAGGGGCACACGAGGCCAAGTGGAGCAATTAATACTAATTTTTAAATTATCCTTGGCTGAAATAATGAAATTCTCATATTTGTTTGAGAAAAGAAACTTTAATTAAATTGCATTTTAAAATAAAACTTCCGACCATATTTAACACTACAAATTAAATCAATTCAAATATCAACAATTAATCAGAAATAAAATTAACAAAAAATGCATTAAAACCAATCTCACAATGTTGAAGTCTTCAATTAGGATATAAACCCCGAAAACATTTCTAAGGCACTAACTCGGCTCGTACGTAGGGTTTAGAATCGGTAAAAAAAACCAAACGGCATGCAATTATCAAATAATCAGGGAGGAGGAAACCAATTATAATCCAATTAACAGCCACAAGAAGATAATACAGGCTCAATTTCGTTACCACCAGAGCCTCAGTAAACCAAACATAATATCACAAGACCAGAGGAAAAGTCCAACCACACTAGGGAAAATCTCATCCCAATTCGCGAATGTCAAATGTCACAATAATAAGACGACACTCAAATGTCCGAGTAAATAGAGTACACGCCCCCCCAAACAGTTTACATTCTGTTACATAGCTACCGGTCACGTGTCACCCACACACAAAACATGGCTACTCAAACAAACCGAACAGTCCATTAAAAAAGTTTTCAGCTATTGCCTTTTATTCTCAAAATGGTGGTTGCAAAATCTATAACATAATAACCATGATTGCATTAAGTTAAACCACCGAATAGGGATTTTTACCATTAACGTATTCTAAAGCAATTATAGTTAGGAGCCCCTACAGCAAAGATTCATTTAACTTTACCTTATGAACCTTTTAAGTTACCTCACCATGAAGGTCAAATGAAAGTACATATTTACAATTTCATAGAAACCCCAATAAAAATACATCACATTGACATGTTTAAGACCTGTTTTTAGAATATTCCGCCAATTCAGAATTACACGAACATTGAAACAATAATTTCACACACGGTTACTAGGCCGTTTCTATATTTCCTAGACAGTTTGCATTAGTAGATCTCTCTGATCAGGTTAGTGCCGCAGACAAAAAGATTCAAACATAACATTGACACGATTATGACCTGTTTTTCGAATATTCCACCAATTCAGAATTACACGAACATTGAAACAATAATTTCACACACGGTTATTACGCCAAAAGAGTTTCCATTTTTCCAGATAGTATGCATTAGTAGATCTCGCTGATCAAGTTAGTGCCGTAGACAAGAAGATTCAAATATACTCACAAGGTCGGAGAATATTAACTTGTAAGAAAAACAAACCAAACTTCAGGCCTAATCGCCCAGGTGGGCGATTATTCACCCTGGATCAGGTCTTGAAAGCATCTCCACAGCTCTCAAAGGGTTCCTTTACCACTTAATAATCAATCAGGTCGCTGGCTAGCAAGCTGCCTTCTTCAGCATAATAATGAGACAACTGAATTCAACAGTCATTATCGGGAAAACAACACCGGATCGCCGAGCAAGTTCGACTTTTCGTACCCAGGGAGCAGCACACTCTAGCAACCAGGAAGTCTAGTACAATGCCAGCCCGCTAAGAGGCGCACCATTACAAATCAGAGGATAACTAAAGGTATATAACGACGGTCCCGCCCACTTAATAGGCTATAAATCACATGATGGCATAAACAGAGCTGCAAAACACTTTATGAATCGCATCTAGTTATTTAAAATCCATTATAGCCTCCCTCTCGAAAGGATCAACAAGGGGTTGGGCATAATAGGCGAGAACGATGAAACAATCAGTCTTTCCAACATTGATCCCAATTAAATTTCTTTTGATGTAATTAACAGTAACAGGTATCGAGGCCAGTTAAGATATGCTTAGGATCACGCATGATGGAGCGATGTCAATATCTTCCAGCTCGTTAATGTTCATTTAAGTCCACGGATCCACACTGCGTATAACATGAACACATATCTTCACATTGAAATGTTCCCATAACACAGAAACAGATAATTTAGAATGAGTAGCACACTGATCATTGGAGATTCCTCATAACCTAACATAAGATTTCTTTGACATTTCCTACACCAGGAAAACAGGTCATATATTTCACAAAACATAGTAATGATTGTCTCATTAAAATAATTCTGGGGCTTCAGTTTTAGGGAAAGGCATGACTTCTTGGGCGATCGCAAATTTACAGAGAAGGACACCGTAAGAAAGAAGATCAGAGAAAATAAACAAAAGGGAAACATAAGTATCTTCAAGTAATGCGTCAGTGCAACAGATACTACATTAATAATTCAGTAACATTACCACACTAATCACTTAATCATCAGCTATGTAACCATCCGAATATGAACATCGTAGCGCACACCCAAAACGCAAGCGCCACATAACAGGGATGGTCCAGATAAGGCATAAATCAAATTATCATACATAGAGTAAGTATGATGAATAACATAATACATCAACTCTAATTGAGTTTCAACAACACATCCATGCCACAAGTCAGTGAGTAATTTCAGTAATATAATTTTCTAAAAATTCCCAATTTCATCAAAGGGGTCATAAGGTAATGATTCCACTTACACAGATTCAACTTCCATATCACACCATGCATAACCTCATTCCCCAGAAGAAGGTTAACGGTCAGAAACTGTAATAAATCAGCCACACATCCAACAAACAAGGTTTAGAAAAGGAAAAATCCAAGTGTTAGTGGTATCGATATTCAAGGCAAGGCAACATAGGCAGCTTCAGTCGGAGACTTTTGCATGCAATCTGATGGAGGTTACGCGATTAACTGTGTTATCAACAACCGAACTTCCAACAATTACCAGGGCCCCAGGATAAAGTCAGGTAGGAGGATAACAAATCATATTAGTACCTTCCCTAACACCATAGGAGTACCGGGACAGAAAATGACAAAAAGAAGTACAGGAGATAAAACAAATCTGAAATCACGCAGTCCCCCAAATCACAGGATCATTCACAAACCCACTCATAATGAGCACTCAATTAAATGAAAGGGTAAGAAACGTCCCTCAATTAAGTGACCAAGAGGAAAAATAAGGAGCAAACACCTGGCACGATTCGCTACCAGTTATTCCAAAAGGAATCTCGGCCATAAAAAAACACCGGTCTAATAATAAGTGAAGTCGGGGGACCCACACAGTAGCTTCACAGAAAACAGGTACCCTTCCAAATACCTAGAACAGGGTAGATAAACAATAAATGGTAGCAAACGAGCCAGCTCGATAGACAATGCTCCAAGTCACAATGAAAAAGGAGGACAACACTATAAGGCCCCCATAACCAGACAGAAATTTAATGACTTCAGTACTGACCAGAAATCAAGAGACTGTAAGAACACAATGTTCATGCACATAGCAAGCAGGCCCTCTATTCTAGTCCCAACCGACAGTCTTCCACAATAATCAACCAGTCTTCGATTAAGATAGAAGATTCCCCCAAATCCCAAGATTTACAACCTAGATTCTCCCATAGGTAACTACTGCTCAAAGGGCACATTTAGAGACAAGTACATAATGCAAGTAGCTAACAAGACCATCACTCTAAATAAACAAACCCAGATTAAACGGAACATAAATTCATATCTATTCCAGGATACCTCCATTAATTAAAAGTATGAACATCTCTGAACGAAGCTATGCTAGAAAATTAGGTATCGTATGCACACACCACCACATCACTACGCTACAAAACAGGCACAAGATAGGTGAGTTATATCATAATGGTTTATTTTCTAAAAAACTAGGCACTTAGCATGTCAATATTAACAGAACAGACCAAATTTTAATCACCGAACAATTCACATACCAACATCGATCATGCACGCCACAGAATCACCATGCTCCAGAAACCTTACCAAACCGAGAATCACATCAGTTCTCAAGATTCAATCCATAACAGTAACAGCACACGAAATAAATTCAAGCCAATCGAGAATTAATAATTAGAATACTCAGATAAATTTAACCACAATTTACTCACTGAAATGTTAATTACATGGCTATACACAATCTATGAGCAATATATATACAATATGTCTGCACAACTTTTGACTTGATGAAATCATCAAACACAGATTTCCTGATGCTTTGCTACCTCAAAGGGATCCCATAGTTCACCCCAAAATAAGAAACATTTAAAATATTGTTACACCAATACTCAGATTCCTATTCTCATACCTACAGACCAAGTTCCGTATTTGTGTCGCCAAGCTCAATCAAACTTATTAACAGGCTAATTACCAACAACTTTCCCCTAAAAATTTCAAATCACAACCCGACACAATGATACACAACACACTTCACTTGGGATAATTGCACTCTCCGTATCCTTCTAGCAATAGGATCACTGACGAGCATGGATACTGGGCTGGGCTTAAAGACTGTAGTATAGTACAGGGCCCCTGGAATCTGGGAGCTAATTTAGAAGAACATTTTCTTATAGCCTTACTGATAGGATAATATTTTACGAAGACCTGATCTCCAACACTTAACTTAGTGGGTTTTCGGCCCTTGTCATAGTTTTCTCGTACCTTTTAATATGACACAGCTAACTTTGCTTTGGCTTCGTCCCACACTTTGCGCACATCACGAGGAGTAGACAACTCAGGTAACAGTTCCTCAATACGAAGGAGGTTTGATAGAGGAGAGAAAAGAACAAAAGTGAACATCAATTCCATGGGGTCTTACCATGGGACTCATGGGTTGCAGTATTAAAGGCATAGGATAACCAATGTAGGCATGTATCCCACTACAAATGATTCGAGTGATGGTAGGCTATGAGTGCAGACCTTAGATTCCTCTTCATTCTCTCAGAATATGACGGGTTAGGATAATAAGGAGTTGTTGTCACATGCGAAATGCACAAATCAAACAAATACTTCCTGAACAAGAGACTAGTAAACCCACTAACATTGTCTGAAACCAAAAACTTAGGCGTTGCAAAAGAGGCGAAGATAGAATTTAAACAAGAGATAGTGGACTGTGTATTAGTCGACCTGGTTGGGAAAATCCAACAGAACCTGGTGAAAGCATCAATGCATACGAATGCGTGAGTATTCCCTCGACCAGAACGTGGGAAGGTCCCACATGATATACAAACAATCGCTCCATAGCCCTGGAAGCTTGAGTCGATGACAGTAACCCCACACGGTTGTTTAGGCTAGGTTTACTAATAGCGTAAGTCTTGCAAGATTTAACCATGGACTGAATATCCCGATCCATGCTTTTTCCAAATAAAGAACTCTCTAATTTTCGACCTAGTTTAAAATTACCCAAATGTCCACCTAGAGGACTATAGTGATAATACAGAAATATGGCAGGAATCAAAATCTTCGGTACCACAATCTTTATCTTTTTATCATGACGGGATTGACAGCAAAGCACACCCTTTACCAATGAATAGGGTTTAATAATTTCACCAGAACTAGTTATTTCCGAAATTTCCTTCAATTGAGGATCATCCTTTTGATGAAGGCAAATATCCTGATACAACATGGGAAGATTAGTTAAAATAGGATTCACCAATACCAAACCAACTTGGCATTTACACTTCCCTTCAGAATTTTCACCAAACTCCTCTCCATCAAACATGCGACTAAGCCTGCAGCGATTACATTTTCCGTTCCACGAATGTGGCGAATATTAAAATTGAAGACCGAAATCCTCAGCGCCCACCTCGTCAATCTACCAGTTCGTTTGGGCCTTTTAAGAACCCATGAAAGAGCCTCATTGTCGGTTTCTAAATCGAAGTTTACGTGTTCTACATAAACACGAAATTTTTCTAACGAGAATAGTACCGCTAACCATTCTAGTTCGTAGATTGAATACTTCCTTTCCAGAGGAGAAAGAGATCTAGACGCATAAGCGATAGGTCTTCTACCCATTTCAGACTCCTGCAACAGGAATCCCGAAATAGCTTTCCCAGAAGCATCAGTTTGGATGATGAACTTCTTATTCAAATCTGGTATTGGAAGTACAGGAGCATTGCTAAGAGCGTTTTTCAAGGCCTCAAAGTCTCTTTGTTCTTGAGGACATTCCCACACAAATTTAACATCCTTCCTACGCAAGGAATTCAATGGAGTAGCAATTTCTGCATAATTAGGGACAAACTTTCTGAAAAAATTGGTCATGCCAATGAATCTAGGAATTCCTTTTACATCTTTAGGAGGTTTGAAATCATGGATAGCCTGAGTACGGGCATGATCTATGGAAACACCCTGTGAGGATACAATATGGCCCAGAAAAGAGATCTGAGGTTTGGCAAAGTTGGCCTTGGAAAGCTTCACGGTTAAACCTGCTTTCTTCAGTCTCTTCATCACCTCCTTGACATGCTTGAGATGATCTTCAAAATTTGATGAATAGACAACGAGATCATCAAGGCAGTTTATCACAAATTTAAATTTCACATCCCCAAACACAGAATCCAGCAATCGGGTAAGCACAGCCGCTCCCGTCGAGAACGCAAATGGGATTCTCGTGTACTCATACAAGTTCCAGTCGGTGGCATATGCAGTGAGGGGAATGGATTCCTCATCAAAAGGCACTTGGTTGTATGCCTGATTCAAATCGAAAGTTGAAAAATAGTTAGCACCATGGAACCAAGAGAAACAAGTGTGCAAATCAGGTAAAGGAACTGACTGCATGATGATCTTACGATTTAATTCCCTATAATCTATCACTGGCCTGTATCTTCCAGACGCTTTGGGTACCAGAAACATCAGGGATGAGTATGGGGAGATAGAATGTCTAATGACACCATCCTCAAGCATCTTATCAATGATCTTCTTTAATTCGACCATCTTAGGTGGGGCCAACCTATAAGGATGTGATCTAATTGGAATCTTATCGGTTATATCAATGTGGTACTTGAGAACATTAGTCAATCCAAGCTTATCAGTAAAGACATCAGGATACATAGCACAAAGGTCACGAATTCTAGAGGCTTGGTCCTCAGGTGGGTGATTAAGTTCTAATTTGCCACTATCGCACTCCTCAATGTCATCATCCAAGGCAGAAGTAGGATACTTTTGGAATATCACACCATCATTGAAATTAAAATATCTACCTGGACAGAATTTGAAGCTAAACTCTCTATCTTGCAAATTAAGGACTATTACGACCTTGACCATGAAGTCAGGGCCTAAAATCATCTGGTATGACAAATTAGAAGCCACAAGACAATCTATTTATCAAGTGAATTCTGCAATTCTGACCTTGACTGATGTGGAACCCAGAACTCCTAATTTACTTCCATTAGCAGTCGCATTAAGATAAGAAGTCCTAATTTCGGGTAATTTGCAACAATTTTTTCATCTTCCAATACCAATCTACATTCATAAGTGACACAACGCTACCTGAATCGATCAACCCCAATGCAGGCTCATTGTTGATCTCAAGACAAATTGTCGAAGCCTCCGGAATATTTCCAGAAATACCTAGTATCTGACGAAAAGGCCCCTTATAATTCACATTACCAACAACAAACAAGCTTTCTTTAATTGCACTGGGTACATCAATTAGTCATCGAGAATTACCATTGCCTAATTTAGGGCACTGTCTTTTCACATGGAACTTGGAGCCACAGACATAGCAACCACTACTCTGTCCTTGACTCAATGTACTTCTACGTTTCTCAGAAAGGCAATTATTTCTTAGGTGGTCCCTAGATCCACAAGCATACCATTTCATAGATAGAGAAGGGGTGACAGGATGAGTGGAAACATGAGTAGTATTATTAGAAACACAGGGAGGAGGATATCTAGCATGTCGCGACTCATCGCCGTGTTTCACATCTTCGGCGAAGGTACAAGCTTCCTCTAGTTCAGCAAAGTTACTTGGGCTCCTAGTCAATGACAAAAAGGATCTATATTCAGGCGTAATACCTTTGAGAATGCGAGCTACCATTTCTCCTTCAGGAACCATGATCTTAAATACCTCACAGTAAAAGTTTTAAATCCAACACACTTTCGTGCAAGAACTTGGGCCTAAAACAATGTTTAGGCACTAGGCTCTGTAATGCGAGCGAAGGGATAAACTTTCCCAGAATCACTCCATGAAATTCCGTTGCACTCGAATTATTATTAATTGCTTTTGGAATCTCCCTTTGTAGAACCCCTTCACAGTTTGGAAATAACACTCTAAAAATTCCAAGAGCATCCATGGAATATACACTGGCCGTCTCAGTTAATTCAACCAGGAAGCGCATGGACCTAATAGTTTCATCAATAGAATCCACAGTGAAAATTCTTACACCTTTAAAGAGGTTCTTAATCGAATTAGGAGTCGAACATGACCTAACTAATAAACTTTCCAATACAGCACTGAGGCCGCAGCAATGAGATGACGGGTTACCAGCATTTAGAGGGGTAACAGGGTCATTACTTTCACCAAGGCAATTACTTTCATTAACATTAGTTTTATCACTCAACGACAATTGACCAACCCTTTTCGTACTTATTATAAGGCCACGTTCAATGGAAATATTAATTACTGATGTCAACAATGATGTACACTGAGCCATTAATTAAACCTCAGGGCCAAGAGATATCAAATCCTGAATTCTGTTGATGAAGTGATTAGTTCTAGATTTTAGTCGCCTTATCTGGTAATCCGAGGGCTGTAATTCTTTTAGCTGATTCATAAGAGGTGACAATTCATTTACGCAAACACTTATGGATTGCACCGACTCACCCAATCCGACACCCATGTCACCTGGTTTAACGGGACATTCGAAAGAAGTCAGTAGTAAGGAAACATCGCCCTCCATACAACCGGTCGACTTCAAACCGCGGACTTGGATCGCGTATAACAGCTCTCCTTTCCGCAGCTTTCTCGGCAACCACACAGACCGGGCAGCCATATTAATATGTAACAGAAAACACAGAAGTCACGACCCAATACAAATCCTGCCTTTCTCTTTACAGCTTTAAATTTCTAGTAGAGATCTTCCTTATTATTTCAGCCAATGTGATAAATATGACCAGACATAAATAGTCTATAGAGCAACGAGAAACATTAGAAACCGATAGTGCCCACCACAAATAATGAAAATAACAGAACGTAGTTGCTAAGGCAACCACCGCTCTGATACCAAACACACTCTCACAACTCAACAAATCAGACGAAGTGAGTGTGTCTCGCACGACCAGGGATCAAACAAGCAATAGAACAACCAATAAAATAGAGACACCATAAAGATCCCAAGGAAAAGGTCGTCGCAGAAAGTGAAAGCAAGGGCACACGAGGCCAAGTGGAGCAATTAATACTAATTTTTAAATTATCCTTGGCTGAAATAATGAAATTCTCATAGTTGTTTGAGAAAAGAAACTTTAATTATTTATTTATTTCTTTATTTATCATAAGTCTGTACAGAGTTCTCCTCCATTTTCACAGACACTATACATAGGTGTACATAAATGCATGAATGAGGTTTTTTTGAATGATTCCACGACCGAATAATATTGTCATGCATGCATGAATAAATTAATGAACACTTCCCTCCCAGTCACGGATAGCCACCAACTGAGGAGAGAGCATTCGGTTGGCAGGATAAATGCATGGATGGGATTATGCATGACTACTGCCCGGTCGTGTTATCCACCCCTGGTGAGAAAAAGGAGCCACCTTCGAAAGGATAGCACGTCCGGCCCTTTCCCTTGAGGCCCAAACAGAAGACCCCACATGATCTAATAGCTGTCAAACACTAATTTCTCACCATTCCCTAATTTCTGCGAGGCACACGTAAGCGGAAATCCCGCACCTCATGTGCCCCCTCCCTATTCTTCTTTCTCTGTTGCATTTAGATCACTCTACATATTCGATTGGGGTAGGCCCGTCCTATCCCGTCCTACTTCGGTTATAGCCTTACATAAGTGTATGAATTAATGAATGAATTAATTAATTGGCTATGATTCCCTATCTAGAATAGTGCCCTTTGCACAGGCGGTTCGCCATTCCACATGCAAGGGCCACGCCTACGATTATCTACATGAGTGTATGAATAAATAAATAAATTAATTAATTACCAATTCCCTAACTGTATTGAGAAAACACGTATGGATGGATTTATGAATGGGTATATGGATATTCATGCATGCATGTTAGGAAAAAATACTCATCCCTCCCAGTACGGATAACCAGTAACTGGGGAGAGAGCCCTTGTTATGAATTTAATAAATGATTGAATGAATAATATGTGGAATGAGTAGTGAATGAATGAGTGAATGTTATCAACCTACAGCCACGGATCGCCAGCAGCTGAGGATGAAACATTATATCCATTGGGCCCTGTCTCATTACAAACAGTTTGACAGTTAATTACGTTATGGCTTACTAACATATCGACTTTACAGTGCTACATATACTAATATTCCTTTTACTACATAGCCCTATTGGCAATTTCTTAATTAATCGGTTCGCAACACAATCATCCATCCGTAATATGACCTACCCTCATTGTAGGCTCTTTCAACACTCTTCTACATGAATTTCTAATTACAATTAACAGTTTACTGAGATTACCAGGTTTATACCATTCTTTCCTTATCATCTTAATAATCCTATAGCCATTCTCATCCTCATTTATCATATATTGTTCCTTGTTATTCAAAAATTTCCTTCTCACCGCTATGGTTTCTTTACATGATTTCAACATGTGAAATTCTTCTCTGTTTTCACCACAGAGAAGGCACCTTGTTGCATCTTTCACTTTAATCCATTACCTATTCTTGTAAATTCCCATTAACCACCATATCAAACCCCTGATTTCTCTTCTATTTACACTCACAATATTTATATTCATATCCTGCCTTATCCTAATAAACTCTGAGAGGGTCGCCTTGCTTCTACACTCGGATACCAACCACTGTCTTTGAATATTTCTGAGTCGTCTAATGATTAGTTTATTCGTTGATCTTTCCAACCTCTCCCAATAACTTCCATATCCCAACCTATCTAATATACTTCTGATTTTCGTTAACCAATACTCTCCCTGGATATCATCTCTCTGATGTTGATATGCGATCTGCAGAAGCTCGCCACCCTCTCTTCCTTTCAATCTCAACAGATATTTCAGAACTCTCTTAAGAACATCTACTTGGATATTTTCTTCACATATTAATCTTACTCCACAATTTGCTGTACAATTTGGTAACCCCATTACAATTTTACAGAACTTACTTATAACCTGATTCAGCATCTCACACTCTTTCTCTACACCCCATAGCTCAGCTCCATAAAGCATTCGATTTTTAACTACGGCTTGCAGGACATTTCTCTGAATCTTATAATCTATATTTGGGAATTTATTTTCAAGAATTGTAATTACTGATAATGCTGCAAGACCTTTCCATTTGGCTTGTTTTATTTGATGGATCCACTTCCCGTTGTTTGCTATATATATTCCCAGGTACTCTAATCTATTTGTGACCTCCACTTGACAACCATCAATCGTCCATTATTCATTCTTCGCTCGTTTACAGCCTTTCTTACAGATCAGAGCTTTCGTCTTGGAAATGTTAATTTTTAATGACCACGTTTTAGCAAACTCTGTCACAGCATTAATGCTCTTTTGCATGCCTCCGGCCGTTAACGTCATCAGCAAAACATCGTCCGCGAAAATTAGGCCTGGTATTTCTTGATTTACTGAAACTGGACTCATCCAGTTATCACCTCCATGTCCGTTTAATATATCGTTTATAAATAACAGAAATAAAATAGGAGATAGCTTACATCCTTGTTTCAAACCCAATAAAGAATCTATTTGACCACATGCTACCCCATCACCTACCCTTATACTGCATTGCACCCTTCGGTAAACTGCCTCCAATGCTTGTACCATCTTACTAGATACCCCTAATAGGCGTAATTTTGCGAACAATGCACCCCTGTTGACTGTGTCAAAGGCCTTTTCAAAATCTATAGCCGATATATATAATTTTCCTGCTTTCGGTTTTATATACTTATCTATTATTGTTTTTACAATCATGATGTTATCTATTGTTCTTCTGCGTTTTCTGAAACCACTTTGATATTTCGAGATGATGGAGAATTCTTCCGCCCATTTCATCAGTCTATTTGCCGGAATTCCTGTATATAATTTACTTAAGGAGTCCAATAGTGTTATACCTCTGTAGTTGTTTGGATTACTTCTCTCCCCACGCTTCTTGTAAATTGGACATATTATACCTGTCTGCCATGCCTTAGGAAACTCCAAAGAATCAAATATCCTATTGAACAATTTTACTAATATTTCCAGCATTTGTTGACTTTTTACTGCTTCTTTCCAAAATTCATTAGTTATACCACTGAAGCCCCCCGCTTTCCTACATTTGACCTTTCTAATCATTTCTAAAACCTCATATTCTGTTATTTCTTCGTCTATGCAGGGGATACAAATCTCTAAGCCCCTCGAGATATCCATACATGTTCTATTATTTATCCAAGTATCCTGTCCTCCTAGCAATTTATTAAAATAATCAATCCAGACTCCATTCTCAATTTTAACATTGACATATCCTCTCTCACCTCTACTTCTTTTATTAATTCTATTCCATACCTTATCACTTTGATTATTCTTACAGTCTATGTTTATTAATTTTGCCTCCTCCTGTTGCCATATCCTCTTTTGCTCTACTAACAACACTTTATATTCTTTTCTTAGTTTACAATAGTGTGCCCGAACCTTAGGCTCCCCCTCTTTTCTATATGCCTTCAGGGCTCTAATCACCTCCATTTTCTTTGTTTTACCCACATCATTGTACCATCCTTTCCTTTTATCTTTATTATTATTATTCTGTTTCCTTTTCACATGAGCTATAGTTTTAAAGGGTTTCACTACCAGTTCTACCGCTAAGTCCACCTTGCTACTCATTAACGCAACCTCTATTCCACTCTTAATTATCTGGAATTCTTCTCCCTTTAAATATGACTCTACTCTTTTTGGGGTATTCTTGCACCACTTGTATTTATTAATTATCCTAATATTATATTTTTCTGTTACAGTGTTACGTTCCTCCTGTTCTTTCTCATACACTTCTAGGGTAACAGATACCGGGGAATGATGTGATTCGGCCCATTCTAATATCTCTATTTCCTTTACCATCTCTAAAATATCTCCCGTACACACAACCAAATCAATTACACTACCTCCCTGCGCTGTAATATATGTTAGCTTTCCCGTTTCATCTCCCCGCCACCATCCATTTAGAATATATAAATTCTCTGCGGTACATAGTTCTAGTAGTTTATCCCCATATACATTACGTTCCTTATCCCGACTGTTTCTGCTACCTCTCATTGGCTCTATTCCTTCTTTACTATATGCGGGAATTGACTCTCCAATTCGTGCGTTCCAATCCCCCAACATAATGATTCCTGCTTCTTCATATTTACCTCTCATTAGGTTAATCTCCTCTATTAAATCCTCAAAAAAGTTCACATTGGTATATGGTGACCCCATCGGATGGTTATATATAAAGGCTAAGCATATGTCTCTCTGTTTACTCCCTTCCAGTTTAAGTTTGATCCAAATTACATCTTGCATATCGTTAGGCAATTCTTCTTTCTGACTACTAAACTCTTCCTTTATCAGAAGTGTTATTCCTCCCGAAATTCTCCCTCGAGTCCCTCGTTTTCTTTTTATTACACTTCTCGTAACATAGCCCTTCCATG
The DNA here is from genome assembly GCF_040414725.1 of Anabrus simplex. NCBI lineage: Eukaryota > Metazoa > Arthropoda > Insecta > Orthoptera > Tettigoniidae > Anabrus > Anabrus simplex. The sequence continues at coordinate 947,242,465 of NC_090265.1, read as the reverse complement.
TTAAAATCTTTCCTTCCGGCATCCATGTTTCTAAAAAAGCAAATATCTCAAAATTTTCCACAAGCTCAGACACTCCATCATTCCCCAGTTTACTTAATATGCCTTCTATATTTACAAAACCAATTTTCAATGCTAGTTATTTCACTTTCCTATTATCTGAGACACTACCTGTTTTACTACGTGTGTTTATTGTTTTATCAATTTGTACTATACTTCCATGAGGGGAACTATAAATTTCCCCTAACTTCTTTCCTTCCCGTTTATTACCTTTTCCATCTGAGAACACTCCCTTCTTAGCCCATAAGTCCTTCAAGCTCTGTCCCTGCTTCTTTTTCTTATCGTCCTCTGTCCTGCAGCTGCTTTTTTCAGCTACCGGAGTAGTACACGAGCTATTACCCGGTTCCTCATCAGGTGTTAAACATTTACTTACAGGTCGTTTCTCCGTAGTAGTGGCAACGCCCTCACTGTCAGTAGGTGTCAGCAACCTTGGCGACACGAGCTCTGCTCCTGTTTCCTGCACGTCATCATTCTTTCTTCCGTGTTGCGCCGGTACCGCACTTCCTCCTCGCGCCAGGGCTTCCAGCTGGGATGGCGTGTAGTTCTTTCTCCAACCATCGCCTGTGATGAATAGTCTCTTGCCTCTAATAAACGCTGTAAGGCCCTCTCTTCTTGCTCTCCCCAAGTGGAATCGTAGGATTTTCATCTCTTTCCTTTCTTCAATTCCCAGGTCTCTCTGGATCCAGACTTCCGTCCCTTTTAAATTCCTGGCATTCCGGAGAATTTGGTGGGTTTTCATTCCAGATACCAATTGTACTTTAATCGGTCTGTTCCCTTGGATCCTTCCTATTCTCTGCACGTCGTCCACATCGGATTCCGTGCAATTTACTTTCACTCCTTGTGTGAACACTTCCAACACAGCATCTAGTAACGCCAGTTTGTCCTCGCTCCTATTGTCCTTAATCCCATGTATGACCAGACATCTGCTACGTTGGGCAAGCACTGATCTCCGGACCTGCATCTCCAGCTCCCGTGTGCGCTGCTTCAATACCAGTCGGTGTTCCTTAGCAATTTTCATTTCTTCCTGGTATTTATCTAGAGATTCTTTTATACCTGCCATATCACCCAGAAGGCTGTCTATCATATCCTGAATATCTTTATTCTGTGCCATAATGAGCTCAGTCGTTTTGTCTGTTTGGCTGCCCTCTTTTATCACCTCCTTGATCTTAGCTATATCTTCCCAATTCAGTGGCCCAGGGTTGCTTTCCACTCCTCCAATTACTAATAATGCAGCAATCACTAACGCTGCCAGCACGATTTCAGAGTATTTTATATCACATTTTAAACCACATACTTGATATTTTATTCGATTGTTCCATCGGCCGATGACCGCTCGGTAGAGTTCTATGCTTATTCCCATTATGCTTACGCCACAACACTCAGCACTCCGCACACACGTCTGCTTCGTTTGCAGGGCTCCAATCGACTGTCGAAACTTTAATTAAATTGCTTTTTAAAATAAAACTTCCGACCATGTTTAACACTACAAATTAAATCAATTCAAATATCAACAATTAATTAGAAATAAAATTAACAAAAAATGTGCATTAAAACCAATCTCACAATGTTGAAGTCTTCAATTAGGATATAAACCCCGAAAACATTTCTAAGGCACTAACTCGGCTCGTACGCAGGGCTTGGAATCGGTAATAAAACTCAAACGGCATGCAATTATCAAATAATCAGGGAGGAGGAAATCAATTATCATCCAATTAACAGCCACAAGAAGATAGTGCAGGCTCAATTTCGTAACCACCAGAGCTTCAGTAAACCAAACATAATACCACAAGACCAGAGGAAAAATCCAACCACACCAGAGAAAATCTCATCCCAATCCGCGAATGTCAAATGTCACAATAATAAGACGACACTCAAATGTCAGAGTAAATAGAGTACACGCCCCCCCCCAAATAGTTTACATTCTGTTACATAGCAACCGGTCACGTGTCACCCACACACAAAACATGGCTACTCAAACAAACCGAACAGTCCATTAAAAAGTTTTCAGCTATTGCCTTTTATTCTCAAAATGGTGGTTGCAAAATCTATAACAAAATAACCATGATTGCATTACGTTAAACCACCGAATAGGGATTTTTACCATTAACGTATTCTAAAGCAATTATAGTTAGGAGCCCCTACAGCAAAGATTCATTTAACTTTACCTTATGAACCTTTTAAGTTACCTCACCATGAAGGTCAAATGAAAGTACATATTTACAATTTCATAGAAACCCCAATAAAAATACATCACATTGACATGTTTAAGACCTGTTTTTAGAATATTCCGCCAATTCAGAATTACACGAACATTGAAACAATAATTTCACACACGGTTACTAGGCCGTTTCTATATTTCCTAGACAGTTTGCATTAGTAGATCTCTCTGATCAGGTTAGTGCCGCAGACAAAAAGATTCAAACATAACATTTACACGATTATGACCTGTTTTTCGAATATTCCACCAATTCAGAATTACACGAACATTGAAACAATAATTTCACACTCAGTTATTACGCCAAAACAGTTTCCATTTTTCCAGATAGTATGTATTAGTAGATCTCGCTGATCAAGTTAGTGCCGTAGACAAGAAGATTCAAATATACTCACAAGGTCGGAGAATATTAACTTGTACCGGGCGAGTTGGCCGTGCGCGTAGAGGCGCGCGGCTGTGAGCTTGCATCCGGGAGATAGTAGGTTCGAATCCCACTATCGGCAGCCCTGAAAATGGTTTTCCGTGGTTTCCCATTTTCACACCAGGCAAATGCTGGGGCTGTACCTTAATTAAGGTACGCTTCCTTCCAACTCCTAGGCCTATCCTATCCCATCGTCGCCATAAGACCTATCTGTGTCGGCGCGACGTAAAGCCCCTAGCAAAAAAAAATATTAACTTGTAAGAAAAACAAACCAAACTTCAGGCCTAATCGCCCAGTTGGGCGATTATTCACCCTGGATCAGGTATTGAAAGCATCTCCACAGCTCTCAAAGGGTTCCTTTACCACTTAATAATCAATCAGGTCGCTGGCTAGCAAGCTGCCTTCTTCAGCATAATAATGAGACAACTGAATTCAACCGTCATTGTCGTGAAAACAACACCGGATCGCCGAGCAAGTTCGACATTTCGTACCCAGGGAGCAGTACACTCTAGCAACCAGGAAGTCTAGTACAATCCCATCCGGCTAGGAGGCGCACCATTACAAATCAGAGGATAACTAAAGGTATATAACGACGGTCCCGCCCACCTAATAGGCTATAAATCACAAGATGGCATAAACAGAGCTGCAAAACACTTTATGACTTGCATCTAGTTATTTAAAATCCATTATATGGGGACATTATCATATGCCTTTTCTATTTCTATGAAAGTCATGACCAGATCCTTTCCATATTCCCAGTTCTTTTACTATCAGCTGTCTCATGCTAAAGATTGGGTCCACTGTAGATATTCCACTCCTGAAGCCATATTGTTCCTCTTGTAAATCTTCTTCCATCTTTCTTCTCATTCTTCTTTCAAATATCCTTTCTAGTATTTTGATACTTGCAACATAAGTGTGATTCTTCTATAGTTACCACAAACTTTCTTGTCCCCTTTCTTAAACACTGGTATTATTATCCCTTTTTCCAGTCTTCTTCTACACATTTAAGTTTCTACATACATTTTAGTAGTTAGTACAACCATTGCATACCAACAGGTCCAGCAGACTTTAGCAATTCCACACTGATTTCATCCATCCCTGTTGCTTTTCCCATCTTCATCTCTTGTATCGCTAACTTCACCTTCAGCATTGTTATATCGACCTCTGTTGTTGAGTCCTCACACTGTATTGCTTCTGTCTCCTCTGTACGGTTGTTCACCTTTAATAGCTTATCAAAATACTCCTTCCATCTTCTCTTTATCTCTTCTGGGTGTGTTAACAATTCTACATCTTAGTTTTCACTAGCTTTGTGATACCTCTTTCCGTCCTCTTACTTCTTGTAAGTCCATACTGCATCCTTTTACTGTCACTTACACCCACTTCCATTTTTGTGTAAATTCTTCCCAATTCCTCTACTTTGCTTCTCCTACCACCTTCTTACATCTCCGTTTGCTGTTGAGATACCTCCTTTTGCTTTCTTCTGTTTGATCTCGGTTCCATTCTCACCAGGCTGTCTGGTTTTCTTTCACCACATTTCTCACTTCTTCATTCTACCACAGTGTCTCCTTTTCTTTCACTCTTGCAGATGTCCTGCCACAAGCACTCTCTGCTACACTAAAAATGCCTTTTTTTTAAATTGGCCCACTTTTCTTCTACATTTTCTCCTTCAGTAACTGGGATTTGTTGCTTCAATCTCTCCTGAAAATCTTCCTGTGCATTTTTGTCTTTCAATTTCCGTACTTTTATTTTACTTTCTCTTATCTATCTTAGTTTTCTCCATTTCCCAACCGTAATTTTGCCAGCACAACTCTACGGTCCCCATCAAATGGTTCTCTTGGTAAAGCTGTCACATCCATCAACTTCCTGCGACTTGTCCTTTCCACTGAAAAGTAGTCAATTACTGATTTTGTTCTTCTGTCACCCCATCCACATCTCGTCATTTTCCTGCTTATTTTTTCGAAACCATGTATTCACCACTATCAGTCCATTGCTGTCACAGAAGTCCACTAGTTCCCCTCCTTCACGATTCTTTTTTCCATATCCATATGGTCCAATGACTTCTTCCTTGTATCTTGTTTCCGACCTATGCATTAAGATCTCCCCTAACAACCACTTCCACATCTGAAATTTCTCTTTCTACTTTCTTCAAGAATCTTTCAATTTCTTCTTCCCTGTTTCCCGTTTTGTATGAAGTCCATCACTTCATTCTTCATCTTTTATATAATATTCATTATTCTGTCACTCACACATTCTACCACTTCAATATACTCCTCCAATTGTTTCGAAATGATTAGTCCCACTCCATTTATTGCCTCTTGGCTACCAATCCAGTATATTGTGTATCCTTCCCTCAAGTTCTTCCGTCCGTTACCTTTCCATTTCACTTCACTCAGCCCCATCATTTCCACCTTTTTTCTTCCTCTGCCTTTCCTGTCAGTGTCATAAGATTTACTCCTCCTGTCTTAAATTCGGGAGGCGTGTTTGCAAATCTGACAGATTATGCTTATTCAAATTTGTGCGCTAGTCGACGAAGAGAGGTGCTAATAGCACCACTATGACCTTGCAAAGCACATTTGCTTTAACCCTAGAATGGTCGGGTGGAAAACGTAACATGAACGATCGAGCTGGATCTAGTAGACCCAATATATAAACAATGATTTGTGGTTCATTCTGCACTAAAAATTACAATAAAACAGTATAATATCAATACCATGAAAACATTTTTTAGAATCCTTGACACGAACACAATCAAACATGTCAACTGAAAAATTAGCATAAAATTTATTGTTCAAACCAAACACAAAAATGAAAATTTGTGGCCAATTGTGGAATTCAAGATGGCGGACCCAATTCATTCGTGTCTGTGGCTTGTGTAACTCTAGCATAAAGTCAGAAGATGTCTACATAATATGTGACGGAAAGTGTCGTAGAAAGCATCATAGAGTGTGTCTAAAATCAATAGGAAAGATTTCAGGAAACTTATTGATGATAATTCGAAAAAGTGGTACTGTGGTAGGTGTGACGATGTGGCATGTCTTAGTAATGAGACTGAGTGTGTGTCTAACGTCAGTGAAATAGATGACGTGATTAGAGATATTCATAAAAGACTTTCAAAATTGACCAATAGAAACGGAGCAGGGCGAGATTCAAAAGGCTATGTCATTTTGTGCGGACTCGTTCGACGAGGTACAAGATTCTCTTCGAAAAATTACGGAAGATTTCAAGATGTCTGAAACCGCAAAGTTAAAATGCAAAGTAAATGATATTGAGAAAGAACGTGAAATAACACAAGCAGAGGTGGTAAAACTAAAGACAGAAAACCAAGTATTACAACAATATGTTCGAAGAAATAATTTGGAAATCCGCGGCCTGCCACAAGTTCAGAATGAAAATCCACTTTCAATAGAGAAATGCCTCGGTAAAGCACTCGATGTCGAAGTGGCCGATCGTGATATCGATGCGTGTCATAGACTACCCTCCAGAAAGCCTGAATTCCCACCACCTCTCCTTGTGAAATTTTGAAGCCGCCTCAAAAAAGAAGAATTTCTTTCGGCCAAGTAGATGTAAAACATCAAGTCAAGTGAGGTAGGCATTCAGGCTGCCCCTAGAACTGTTTACATAAACGAACACCTGACACTGACCAATAAATACCTACATAAACTGCCGAGGGACCTGAAGGGGCATGGTTACAAATTTGTGTGGACTAAAGATTGCAAAATTTACGTAAGAAAATCGGAGAATCTCCGATCAATTCGTGTTCAGGACACCGAGGACATTAAACGCCTTCAAGGGGAATATATTACCAAGTCTATGCCATCCAGGTACATTATTCAACCTCAAAATGACCAGTGATAGAACTACTCTAAATCATCATTTAACAGGATACCCAGAACTTCCTCTAGGTTGCTATGAAGTCAAATTCAACTGTTTGGACGATTTCATTCAGTAGAAACCCTTGGATATTACCGTGAACTCGTGTCATAGTTCAATTTCAGTTAATTTAGTGAGGTTAGGATTTTGTACCTTAACACCAGAAGTATCAGAAATAAGCTTGCCGATATTGAGTTGTTGTTATTCCTCATTGTGAAGTGGATTTTGTGTTTGTGTCTGAAGTTTGGATAACTAGCAATGAAGCTAAATTCTATAATCTAAGGAATTATGATTGTGTATTTGCTCACAGACATGGTAGAGAGGGAGGTGGAGTGGGTATTTACGTATCGTATAGTTGGAAAGTAAACTTGATATCAAAATGTGTGTTGAATCATAGCTTGTTGTGGATTGAGATTTACAGATATCAGTTCAAGAGGAAAGGTTGCAATCACATTAACATTATTGCTGGATACAATCCTAACCGGAATAATGCCACTCCATTCCTGAGTTCTTTTGAACAATTTCTCAGTCAGCCTAATAGTCCTAACAAGCTATGTTTGTTCCTAGGATGTTTATGTTTTATCTAGTGACAAATTAAAAAGGAAGTATCTCAATCTTGTAGCTTGCTATGGTTTTGCTCTGTGCAATAGAACATATCCAACTCGAATAAGTGACTCTGCTAGCACCTAACTTGACCACATATCAGTGAATAATTCTGAATTATGCTATACAGTATCAAATATTAATAATGACTTAAGTGATAATAATATTTTAGTTTTTGACATGCTATGGCCAAACCACAACACTCACCTAACATCTCCTCACTCTAATATATCCTGCAATACCTAGTAGGTGGAAGGAGAATGTATCGAGCAATACCTACATGAACACTGGTGTAGGCCTACACATGTCAGATACATATCATGCGAACAGTTGCCAAATAGATATAATGTATGATTCATTCATTAACCAAATACGACCAAAGGGCAATTATACGAGCCGTCCTAATAAATACAATACAACATTTAAGGGCATAAGCAAGCCTAGGAAAATTCCGTGGCTTATTAATGATCTTCTTACCCTCATAAAGAGACGAGACTGCTTGCATGCAAAACTCAAACATCCTACTCACAAGAATAACATGCTTCTGAGACAAGAATACTGCAGATGAAGAAATACAGTAAGTAACTTAAAAAGAAGACTCAAACATGACTACTACTCAAACTTTTTCAAAACTCATAATAACAATCCAAAACAGACATGGAAATTAATGAACGAAATCATTCATAATAAAAAAGTAACGAATGTCTCGTGTACCACGCTTGAAATTGAAGGCAAAGTAATAACTGATAAACAGGTTCTGTGTGACTCATTCAACTCCTTTTTTATAGACATTGCCATAAACCTAGCTCTAAGTATTCCTGGACATAATACTGTGGTTTTCAGTGTATTTACTAGTCTTGAATCCCTTTACCTGTACCCAACGGATGTAGCAGAAGTAAAGTCAATCATACCTAACCTTAAAAGTATGACTAGCAGCGGAATGGATGACATTACTACCTCACTATTAAAAAAGCAAAGGATCCTATAATAGGATTACTCCTACTGATCATTAACGAGGCCCTGACTACCGGTATAATACCTAATAAACTAAAGCTAAAGTGATCCCTGTGTTTAAGGGAGGGAATAGACTGAATCCAAATGGTTATAGGCCAATCTCGATTTTATCAATTGTTTCCAAAATTATGGACTTTCGGCTTTTCTAAACAAAAATAATTTCTTCTATAAGGGGCAATAAATTTCAGGGAGAGGTCTAGTACCGAAGTAGCTACGGTTGATCTCATTACAATGTTACAATCCACCGTGGATAACAACAACATTGCAGCAGGCTTATTTATTGATCTTACCAAAGCATTTGATACTGTTGATCATAGTATTCTTTTAAGAAAATTGCGCTGAATTGGCTTCGAAATTACTTAACAGGACGAAAGAAACTTGTTGCCGTGAATAATTACTCGAGCTCTGCCAAGTATGTAGCCCCTGGTGTCCCACAAGGTTCCATACTAGGCCCTATTTTATTCCTTAATTATATAAATGATATTTCTTCATGTAATCTAAATAGCTATATCACATTATACGCTGATGACACCAATATCTTCTATACAGGCAAAAGTAAGGACACAGTTTTAGAAAACATGCAGCAGGACATACTCACTTTCTTACACTGGTACCAGTGTAACAAATTGACAGTGAATCTGCAGAAAACTAAATACATACTTATTTCAAAACAAAAAATCCTTCACTCAAATAGTGATAAATTACTCATAAATGATGCCGAAATAGAAAAGTAAATAAAGTGAAATATTTTGGATTAGTTATTGATGAGAACCTGACCTGGAATGACCATGTTGAATACATAACTAAGAAATTCCCCACAGTTGCTGGGTTACTAAAGAGACTTAGATATTTAATCCCTAAACCCCTCCTCCTACAAATTTATTATGCACTAGTACATAGCCACTTGCAGTACTTATGTGTAATTTGGTCACATTGTATAACCTCTTCAATCTCGGACTGAATACTCCGGAAATGGAATTTTTATACATGCCATTTCTGAGAATATGGGCCACTAGTAAGCAAATCATGCAATAAAATTTTTCTTCGTAACGTGCCCAAAGGGCATAACTGAGGGTCCTCATATGTGGACCTCAGGTCTTTGTTAACACATTATGGATTACAGTTCTCTTGATTTAGCAGATGGGTTTTTTGGAAACAATTATGTACTTTCATTACTTGAAAAGAACCAAAACCTATTTTAAAACACTCTCATAACATGGAAACTGTGTATTACTAACGTAAAATAACCAACACCTATTTTAAAACACTCTCATCATAACATACCAACACTGTGCTAACATAGAAACTAAATATATACATAATTTAACAGTTTCTCACTACACAAGTCATTCTACTCATTACTTGGTGTGATAATGCCGGAAGCAGTTGTTTATAGAGCGCAAAGGTACATACGACATTTTGTACATACTACCCTCGTTTTGGAACGACATCCAGGCCTTCTGCATTTCGAGGCATTCTTTGCATCAACAAATTTTGGTAAGTGGCCTATATTGTCAAAACGAACATCTGGAATGGGTTGGCTCTGAACTTTTCGTAGTTTCACCATACCTTGTTTGTCCATGTCATCCTCAGAGTCATCATCTTGATCAACAGGGTTTGTGGCTACTGAGGGAGTCCGTCCTCGTGTCCTAATGTTTATATAACCAATGTCCTTAAAATTTATCAATGCCTTTCCTACGTGCATTTCGTAATCCATTAATGAGAGTCGTTTTTGTCTAATAATACCACTACCTGCACACCATCTATGATACATTATCCAACAATTAACAATAATCAGATCAACAAAGTGGTTGGACATACGCACTGGCCATTTGTTGGTACGAATGTAACACCTTTAGTATGACATGAATCTATCACAAAGGTCTACTCCACCCATTTTTTCATTGTAGTATATAGCAATCAATGGCTGAGGAATAACAACCTTTTTCTTTTCCTCCTTCGACAATCTTTTGCATATTGTAGGTCATGGGCGCCCGCAGGATCTTTTCCAGAGGGGGGCACATTAACAATTTTCTTGAATATAAAAGCCAATATAACGTCAGCAACATTAAATTGTTTACAGAAACTTCCAGTTATAACATATGCTAAATGACTGTCAGTAATTTCAGTTTATGAAATAATCTGGTATGATATTAAACTATTGAACATCAACATTTTTAGAATTCCAGGGGGGACAAGTGCCCCCCCTTGCCCCCCTTGCGGGCGCCCATGTTGTAGGTGGCTCACTGCCAACACATGAAGACAGAAGAAGAACACTTCTGTTGTCCTTCCACGTTACAATGAACATTTTTCATCTTCCCTTACTTACTCCTCCCATTCTCCCCTTTTCAATTCCTTATCAGTTTTCAGCTTTTGTGACACTGATCCCACCCTGTTTTTCATGACAGTCCCTGTTTGGTATATATTTCTCTGCAGTAGCATGTCTACTGATTTTACAGTGGTAAAAAACCTAGCAGGCTAAACGCAATGAGTTTTATCGTGTGGAATAATTTCTGTCAAAACCTTGACAATAGCACCACCAAGACCATATTATTTTTGGTCCTCACTCCATACTGTACCTGCACCTGTGTAAAACATAAAATCTAAAACTAATCCATCTGGTGCTGCCAAAGTGAAATTCTTCAATCCTAATGGGTTTGGTTTTGAAGGGACAAACTGCCTAAAGCCACACTTCCCTGAGAAAGGCACCATCTGTTCATCAAGTGATACATGCTTTGACCGTGGGAGAGATATGCATTTTTTTTCACGCCGTCAAGAAATGGTTTCACATTCCAGAGTGCCCCATCATGTTCCCCTTGATTGTCAACAAAATGCATAAAATTCCTCAGTTCGAGAAAACGATCCCTGGACATACACTTAGAAATTATCGGCACCTCAGTATCATGTTGCCCGTACATTTTGGTTTGTGGATAACCCAGCACACCCATCATCACATGCACACCAGCCAAATGCATCATTTCTTCCTTAGTAGTATTTACGGATTTCAAGTCACGCCTTTGAACTGAATAGAGGTTAGTTTGTTCCGCGTATTGTTCCCAGGAGCTAAGAGTTATGTATCCTAAGAATGAATCTAAAATTCCTTTTTCATTATCATAGTCTGCTAAAAATACTTCATAATTGCAGGGGCCATGTAAAGTCATAGATTTCTTTCTCCATTTCATATCGCGGGTCCTAGGAGTTGGAGGTGTGAGCGACTGAGATACCACCGATTCAGTAGATCTGTTTCCTTCGTCTTCATTGTTGCCAAGCACATCATTTTCTCTGTTTATGACACATTCATTTCCAAGACCTTCACCTTCATTTACATCACCGTCATTATCGTACACAGAAGATGAGTCAAAGTTAATAACATCAGTAACTGAGAATTTGTTAAGCTCGTCCTCGGACAGATCCGCATCACTTTCCTCAAGAAATCTTCCTTCTGTAAGGAAGGAATAAACATAAAGTAAGTCATTTTGCCATAAAACAACGTATTTCCTGTAATGTCATGCCATTGTGATGCTATTACTCATCACTCCCATACCAAAACCTATAGAAAAATTAATACTCCACTCAACTGAGGTCCACGTATGAGGACCATCACATTATGCGATAAATATCAGTACCACTTAACTATATTGATAAACTGAATTAATTCACAGACTCTACAAATGCTACGAAACACTGAAAAAAATCAGCTTAGCAAGATTCTGAGTTATTTACTGGGAAATGCATACTTAGTTTCAGCATGATGGGAGGAAGCCATGTTCTCGCGTACCGCTCTTTACATTTAAAACTATCATGGCAGTTATGAGTACTACAGTGTTCTTGCGGCAACAAGGTGAACTAAGAAGTCCACAGACGAGGATTGTGGTCGCTATGCAACAAACTCCGCATTAAAACCCACGGTAAATTAGCTCACAACTGAGGTCCACATATGTGGACCGTCGGAACGTAGAGGATAAAGTCTTCCCTGAATGAACTAATGGTGATACAGAACAGGGCAATAAGAAACATATTTAACTTACCATTATACACCCCAGTAAAATACCTATACACTCAGACCAAAATTCCACCTCTCAGCATAATTACAGATACACCCCAGCAAAACACCTATACACTCAGACCAAAATTCCACCTCTCAGCATAATTACAGAGCTTAATTCTGTCTTATTAATGTATAAAATAAAAAGAAACATAATATTTCACAACACTACTTTAAGTCTCTTGTTGAGACAGACTCTCTCCTCCACGACACATGGTTTGCAATGTTGCCATGTGGACGCGCTCTCTCTCCCTGCTCACATAGATGAAATACGTGCAATTGTTTACGACAATGACGTACATGTTTTTTGTATTAGTGAAACTTGGCTAAGGCCTACCATCCCTTCCGCTATGGTAAATATTAATAATTACGAACTCGTCCGCTGGGATAGAACGGATGGTAGGAAAGGTGGCGGTGTAGCCCTTTATTTCAGAAATGAGAGGTAGAGTAATATGCACATCACAAAATGCCACTCACCCGGGACCAGAGTTCATGTTCGTGGAGATCACCGTTAAAGGGACGAAAGTCCTCTTCGCCGTAGTTTATACACCTCCAGATATAGTGAACATGACGGAGTTGGAAGCTTGTTTATTCAACCCTGTACCAACTTACGAACATATCGTACTATTAGGAGATTTAAATATAAACTTACTGAAAGAATCAGCTCAGAAGGACAAACTACTTGATATAGGTACTATTTTCCTGTAACCTTGTGATTCTCCCATTAAATCCTACCAACCATATATATATAGCAATAATCACACTTCACACTCACTAATCGATCTAATCTTAACAAACAATCCCCAGAAAGCCTTAAATCACGGCCGAATTCCTGTTCCATAGATCTCAAAACACGACCTAGTTTATTTATCCTATTCTCTTCGCATACCCAAATACAAACCTAAGTTCACCACTTGTAGGAATATAAGAGATATTAATTTAGATCAACTGAGTATGACGCCTACAACCTACCCTGAAATGATATTCTACTACTAGACGATATTGACGCAAAAATATACAAACTAAATTCCCTCATTACTACTCTATACGACAAACACGCTCCCAAACGACAAGTGAAAGTGAGTTGCCCCCCTGCCCATGGTTAAATGACGAAATTAAGAATTTGATAGTTCGCCGTGATTCATGGTTCCAGCGGTACAAATGTACCCGTAACGAATCCGATTTTGAAAACTATCTGGTACTTAGGAACAGAATTAAGCAAGAAATCAGAAATCAGAAATCAGAAATTTAAGTGCTTAAACTGTCTTTCAGGTAAACTGAATGCCAGGAATTCCTGGAAAGAACTACGCTCTCTTGGTATTGTAAAAAGGCCAACAACAGCAACGAGAACCAACTGTTTCCCTAGACGAGCTTATTACATATTTCTCTGAAGAACGAATCGCGTTTAAACCAATCAATCAGGCAGAATTAAATACGAATCAACCAGCCATCCCTCCACTTAACCGTCCTCAATTTTCATTCCAAGAGGTCACTAGCAACCAAATTAAAAAAGTACTATACTCTATTAAATCTAAAGCAGTAGGAGTAGATGACATCCCTATACATTTCATACTTAATATACACTGACTGACAGAGCAAATGCAACACCAAGAAGGAGTGGTCAGAACTTTATGCCAATTGCAGGGTAGACTGACGTCACTGAGGTATGCTCATGATGTGAAATGCGCCGCTGTGCTGCGCACGTAGCGAACGATAAAGGGGACACGGCGTTGGCGAATGGCCCACTTCGTACCGTGATTTCTCAGCCGACAGTCATTGTAGAACGTGTTGTCGTGTGCCACAGGACACGTGTATAGCTAAGAATGCCAGGCCGCCGTCAACGGAGGCATTTCCAGCAGACAGACGACTTTACGAGGGGTATGGTGATCGGGCTGAGAAGGGCAGGTTGGTCGCTTCGTCAAATCGCAGCCGATACCCATAGGGATGTGTCCACGGTGCAGCGCCTGTGGCGAAGATGGTTGGCGCAGGGACATGTGGCACGTGCGAGGGGTCCAGGCGCAGCCCGAGTGACGTCAGCACGCGAGGATCGGCGCATCCGCCGCCAAGCGGTGGCAGCCCCGCACGCCACGTCAACCGCCATTCTTCAGCATGTGCAAGACACCCTGGCTGTTCCAATATCGACCAGAACAATTTCCCGTCGATTGGTTGAAGGAGGCCTGCACTCCCGGCGTCCGCTCAGAAGACTACCATTGACTCCACAGCATAGACGTGCACGCCTGGCATGGTGCCGGGCTAGAGCGACTTGGATGAGGGAATGGCGGAACGTCGTGTTCTCCGATGAGTCACGCTTCCGTTCTGTCAGTGATAGTCACCGCAGACGAGTGTGGCGTCGGCGTGGAGAAAGGTCAAATCCGGCAGTAACTGTGGAGCGCCCTACCGCTAGACAACGCGGCATCATGGTTTGGGGCGCTATTGCGTATGATTCCACGTCACCTCTAGTGCGTATTCAAGGCACGTTAAATGCCCACCGCTACGTGCAGCATGTGCTGCGGCCGGTGGCACTCCCGTACCTTCAGGGGCTGCCCAATGCTCTGTTTCAGCAGGATAATGCCCGCCCACACACTGCTCGCATCTCCCAACAGGCTCTACGAGGTGTACAGATGCTTCCGTGGCCAGCGTACTCTCCGGATCTCTCACCAATCGAACACGTGTGGGATCTCATTGGACGCCGTTTGCAAACTCTGCCCCAGCCTCGTACGGACGACCAACTGTGGCAAATGGTTGACAGAGAATGGAGAACCATCCCTCAGGACACCATCCGCACTCTTATTGACTCTGTACCTCGACGTGTTTCTGCGTGCATCGCCGCTCGCGGTGGTCCTACATCCTACTGAGTCGATGCCGTGCGCATTGTGTAACCTGCATATCGGTTTGAAATAAACATCAATTATTCGTCCGTGTCGTCTCTGTTTTTTCCCCAACTTTCATCCCTTTCGAACCACTCCTTCTTGGTGTTGCATTTGCTCTGTCAGTCAGTGTAATTGAATTCACCTCTATACTTAGTGATGTAGTTAACATGAAGAACGTTGGAGAAAAGAAACATAGGAGACAGTACAGACGTTGTTTTGCGCCGTGTATGCCTTGGAAGCGTATAGTTGCCAATAAGCGTTAAATTTCCTTGTTACCATTCTAGGGTTAATATCTGTTTGTTAACACTATTTTCCAAAAATGAACACAATGATTCTCAATGTGCTGAGCGAAATGTAACATGTAAATAACACGCAGAGAAGTACCAAAGGTTCAGATTCCTTATTTGTTTAAGTCTTTATCAAGAAAATAATGAGGAGAACTACCTACATTTGAATCCTCTATTTTTTTAATCTATTATTGATTTTTGTTAACAAGGAAGCCATACTTTTCAGTGTCAACTCAGTTTAAATGTAAACTTACAAGCTTTCCAGTTATCTGATGGGATAGGAAAGACCTAGGAGTGGGAAGGAAGCGCCTGTGATCTTAAGGTGCAGCCTCAGCTTTTGCCTGGTGTGAAAATGGGAAACCACGGAAGATCATCTTCAGGGCTGCCAACAGTGGGGTTCGAACGCACTATTTTCCGAACGCAAGCTCACAGCTGCGCGACCCTAACCACACGGCCAACTCTCTCATTCATGGAAACACTAACGCTATTGTTTATTGAAGATATGAACACAGTAAGAGTTTTGAAACTTAAACCACAGAAAAAAAGCTTGTCAGTCAGGCTAACTCCAAGGCAGTAAATATTTGCATGCGGCGAGCTTGCTGACTCGCGACCGGAAAAATATTACTAATTACTAATGACACGGCAGTGTGCGTCGACTACATGTCGTGGCTCACTGAGGAACATAGTACCGAGTTAAGATTACGTGGATTTTAAATTTAATGTTCTGTGCATGTTAAACGCAGATCTGTTCTTTTCCCTTTTCAAGTAAGTGTGTGCGTTTCTACTTTGCAGTGCTAATAATTTACACGTCAACGCCTTCGAAAACTGGATGCATCTTGTTTAATTTTACGATGCAGAATAACAATAAGTAGTGATTTTTGTGTTATCATTTATGCACATGCTACTGAATGTAGCTGTCAGCTTGGAACAGGCAGATTCGAACCGCACCAGGCAAATAATAGAAGATGTATCTTAGCTGTAATCAACTTTAAACTGTAGGTTTGGCGACGTGTTAGCCTCCGGATCGGAAGATAGTCTGTCCAAACTGTAATGTTAATCGTAGTAGTAGTGATTATTGTGTTAAGAGACATGTAACGTTTAATTCTTTTAAACATAGTGTGTTCTAAACATCTGATGTAAGTGTCGATACCGTCCTACTATGCAGCTGGGGGTTCAATTCGTAGTATCATATAGCTCGTGCACGCTAACCACATCAATAGTAGTGTTTACACTTTATAAGGAAGTGCATATATCCTCTATTTGTATCGTTCCACTGAATTGTAGTTGCCCATCTGTCAATAATTATAGCGTTATCGTTGGACAATTAAGTAATCACGTGTTCGATTCCCGGATTACAAGAAGATGGGCTGTTGTGATGTTTTTAAATTCAAATGTGAATAACGATAGAATATATAGTTGCAGAAAATCGTATTGTCTTGCGTTATCTTATCTGTATGGTAATGATTATTGATTTAAGAGGAAGTAGATCAGTTCGTCTCCCCCTAGGATCTAAGTTCAAATCCTATATATTTTTTCTCTATGGTGTTTACGATAAGAGAACAGGGATTGAATCTATTTTAACTAAACCAGAGTTCAAAATCTATACAGGTTTTTTCTGTTGCATGAGTTCGAATCCCGCAAAATCCATCTGCTTAGGACAAAAGTATCCTCTGCTATATAGTAATTATTTTATCTGCAGTGATTAAGAAGAAGTATGTCGGATGGAGGTATACAACATTTGCAATTCTATGTGTGCGCGCTAATTGCATGTAAGTGCGTTTGTATCAACAGAGAGATTAATCTCATAATGTTTTAACACTAATTGTAAACATGTTTCGTCTTGTTCTACAATCAATTCTAGCGTGTTCTAATTGTAACTTGTCTTGACGAATAGAAACAGTAGCGATAAAAGTTTTCTTTTTAATAGTCAACATGTTTTGTCATACAAAGAACATGTCAATTCTATATTTTTTACAATTGCGTTCTGTAACTAGATTCAACGAACAAAGGTATCCTCTGCGAATCAGTAAACATGTTCTCAACACATGTTGTAAGTAACGGCATCGAGTATCGTGTTCCATTCTATTCTCGTTATGTTATAATCAGTTATTTAGTGACCTGAACACATCAATCAGTGTTCTGAACACATGTTGTAGTTAACGACATCGAGTACAGTGTTCGATTCTAGTCTTGTTAACTTATTTAGTGATATGAACACATCAAGGAAGAGCCCTTCTGCTAGGAAGAAGTGCCCTTTTTCCAGGAGGAGGAGGAGTCTATAACAGCCTATGTATAGCCAAGAAGAGGAGCCATTTGCCCTTTTGTTATACGGATGAGGACGAGAAGAGTGGCTGTGTCCCGTGCCCTTTTGCTGTACGGATGAGGAGGAGGCCTTATCAGCCTATGCACAACCGCCATCTTGTGCAGTAGCCTCTAAGCTTGCTTTCTTCATAAGCAAGTAGCTTTGTTTACAAACAAGAGCACGTATAGTTTCAAATTGCCCGCCACCACGTGCCTAAGGTAGCACCCATGAGGATTTAGCCTCGTCATAATAGCAGCACGATGCTCTCTTGTTTAAGCTTGTGGCTTTGCTACATCCTGTTAAGATCAATTTAAATTCCGCGCTATAAAGTTTAGGGGCTGGGTGGCCGAGGCGATAATGGTGTGCTCGGTTCGCCCGGAAGTACGTGGGTTCGAATCCCCATCAGGAAGTCGTAAAATTTAAGAAACGAGATTTCCACTTCCGGAGGTGCATATCGCCCTGAGGTTCACTCAGCCTACACCAGAAATGAGTACCAAGTTAATTCCTGGGGGCAAAGGCGACCGGGCGTAGAGCTAACCACTCTACCCCATGACGAGCCGAGGTTAACATTGGTGGAAACCTTTACCTTGCACTCCTCCAAGGGCCTTCATGGCCTGTACGTAGGTGACTTTGCTTTGCTTTGCTATAAAGTTTACTTCCGTGAATGTAGCTGTAAGCCATGTGCATGTAGTTAAAGATAGCACCTGACAGCTGCAAGTCTAAACATGCACAACTCTGATGACGTCATCGCTGTAACACGTGCACACTCTTGCCTCCGCGATGCATGTTTAAACTTATTCGGTAGAAAGGGGAGGAGCTTAAAACAGCCTATGTATAGCCGCCATCTTGTGCAGCCGCTATCTTGTGCAGTAGCCTCTAGGAGGAGGAGGAGGAGGAACAGTATGTAATGTATACCCCAGTGGCGTATCCTGGAATCTCCACTGAGGCATGCAACTAGTAACCATGCAGTTAACACAATGTATTAAGTAAATTTCAATTCTACTCACCCTAATTACTAGGGAGCGGATTTTTATGTAATTACATATTTTTTTGCGTAAGTTTTAAAGCAAGTTACGAAGTTCATTATTCCTATTGTGCATCCCCAAGTGTAAAAACTGAATCTTATTTCACATAAAAACACATATTTTCACATTTTTAAAATGTAAATACATATTTTAAGAAAATCTATAATAAGCACATAAATCGGCAATATTTGTTGATCAATAAAATTTAAAATGCTTCTGTGTTATAAAACAACGCTCATATTTTCATTTTACGATTACGGTATTGTTTTTAACAGTGTATTTAACATAATGTATCTGAATGTTTCGGCTATTTATGGACTTCCCTCCATAAGTTCTAAAACTTGCTGGTCACTGGCTACGTCGTTACATTTAGACAGCGATTTGATTTGCTGCACAAGATGCTTCCTTGCATGATGTCTTTCCAACTCTTTATGAGTCAACCCTCTCGGAATTTGTTTA
Organism: Anabrus simplex; assembly: GCF_040414725.1. Lineage (NCBI taxonomy): Eukaryota > Metazoa > Arthropoda > Insecta > Orthoptera > Tettigoniidae > Anabrus > Anabrus simplex. The sequence continues at coordinate 947,223,297 of NC_090265.1, read as the reverse complement.
TAGAATATCAGCGAAAGGCAATCACGGAGAGATAAGGTGACGTAATTCCGTTACGACATGGGAAACTCGGACGAATATTGCTCCACCATTAGGTAATGGAATTTCATCACTCCTAAGAGTAAGGTTAGCTGTTCGGGTCCATATATCATTCCCGTGGTTGTGTGATTTTGTATGGATTTATAAGAAATATTTCCTTCAGTGTACGCTGCTATTCTTTTTATTGAAACAGTGATTCACCGTAAATGCGTGTGTCGTAACCTGCAAAATAATGCCAAAAGCGAAGTCGAGTACAAGGTCGCGTCTTCAACAATATGTAGTGGAATTTAAAAGCATTTTCACTACCGATGGAAAAGTATTATTTTGCCAACCGTGTGGTAAAACAGTAAGTGCAGATCAACGTTCTCAAGTAATCCAGCATTTGTCTGGAAATAAGCATACTGCGGCTGCTTCGCGTGTGCGTTCGCGACAATTACTAATAGCTGAACCAGCTACTTCAAATGCAGGCCCATCTAAATATTCCCAGTATTATTTAGATGTGTGCAGAGCATTTGTTTGCGCCGACATTCCTCTTGGTAAAATAAATAATCCGGGACTGAGAAATTTCCTAACAAAGTACATTAATTCTGAGCCTCCAGACGAATCCACATTAAGGAAAAACTATCTCCCAAAATGTTACGAAGAAACTTTACAGAGAATTCGGGCAGTATGTGATGGCGAAAAACTGTGGGTGAGCATTGACGAAACCACTGATTCAAGTGGCAGAAAAGTAGAAAATGTTGTAGTTGGTGTGTTGAAGAATGACAAAACTGCTTGCGAACGTTCTTATTTGCTAGCGTGTAAAGAAATGCTTGCTGCAAACCATGTCACTGTAGCTCGGTTATTCAATGAAGCCATGCACTTACTTTGGCCAACGGGTATAAAATACGACCATGTATTGCTTTTCCTTACTGACAGTGCAGCTTACATGAAAAAGGCAGCCGAAGGCCTTTCTGTGAGCTTTCCGAAAATGATACACGTAACTTGCGTTGTTCATGCTCTACACAGGTTATGTGAAACTGTGCGGGCTTAGTATCCTCAAGTGGATAAATTAGTGTCTAATGGCAAAAAGGTCTTCGTAAAAGCACCCTCAAGAATCGATCTCTTTAAAGAGAAAAACCCGGATCTTGCGCTTCCTCCTCTGCCTATTGTTACGCGGTGGGGTACCTGGCTTAGCGCTGTGGTATACTACGCAGACAATTTCGAAAGTTTTGCATCCGTTGTGAACGTGCTAGATAAAAACGACGCGTCGTCAATTGAGATTCTTCGAGATACTAAAAGACAGCTCTTTGAAAAATGATTTGGCGTTTATATCTGCCAATCTAAGCTTCTTGTGTAAAACTATAGAAATACTTGAAAAATCCACTAACCTGTTGTCCGAAACAGTGAAGAAAGTGCGTGCTGTTGAAAATAAATTAGATTCACTCCCGGCTTCGCAGGTACAGGGACTGTTAAAGGTCAAATATCAAAATGTGTTCAGGAAAAACAGAGGATATCAAACAATGTGCCAAATTTCTAGTGTATTAGAGGGTGCTCATGTTGGCGAAATTGATGGCGTTATTGTTGGTGACATTCCTCTCTTTAACTACGCTCGTCTGACTTCCTGTGATGTGGAGCGATCGTTTTCGCAGTATAAGGCGTTCTTTAGAGATAATCGGCATGCATTTGTGATGGACAATTTGGAGATGACCTTTGTTGTTCACTGCAATTCTGAGACTACTTCTAGCAACTAATATTCCAGCGTGTGATGGGTGAGTACGAACTGGTACTATTTTTTCAAAGATGATAGGTTGCTTTTGCCATATTTAAACAAAACATTACCTTTAAAAAAATAACCATTCATAATATCTACTCTGGCGTATCAAAAATTAATATACCATACAGCACGTTTCCATACACAGACATCATTTTGCCTTAAAGAGCACGTTTGGTAGCACCATATTCTAATACAAAACATTATACTTATTCATTTCTTGAGCGCGAGTAGTTATGTGATATTTAAAGGAAAATAATTTCAATTTTTTAACACATACTTTAAAGTTTTTCATCACATAAAAAATTAATATTTTTCACATTTTTAGCACATAAAAATTCGCTCCCTACTAATGTAGGTGAACTCGAGCCAAACAGTTTTACTGTAAGTTTCTGGACTGAACGTGCGTACACAATTCTTGTTTTCTGTTTTTAAATTTACGAGGGTCCGCCTCTGTGGTGTAGTGGTTAGTGTGATTAGCTGCCACCCCCGGAGGCCCGGGTTCGATTCCCGGCTCTGCTGGAACGGGGTCCACTCAGCCTCGGGAGGTCAACTGAGTAGAGGTGGGTTCGATTCCCACCTCAGCCATCCTCGAAGTGGTTTTCCGTGGTTTCCCAATTCTCCTCCAGGCAAATGCCGGGAAGGTACATAACTTAAGGCCACGGCCGCTTCCTTCCCTCTTCCTTGTCTATTCCTTCCAATCTTCCCATCCCCCGCAAGGCCCCTGTTCAGCATAGCAGGTGAGGCAGCCTGGGCGAGGTACTGGTCATCCTCCCCAGTTGTATCCCCCGACCCAGAGTCTGAAGCTCCAGTACACTGCCCTTGAGGCGGTAGAGGAGGGATCCCTCGCTGAGTCCGAGGGAAAAGCCAACCCTGGAGGGTAAACAGTTTAAGAAGAAGAAGAAGAAGAAGAAGAAGAAGAAATTTACGAGGGAAGGTAGAGGTCTCCCGGCTTTAACTATTTGAATCTTTTCATCAAACGAACGGCCAGTAAATGGCTTTTCAAACTGATTTACAATTATATCCGTTTTAGACTCATCCATCGTTAATACCACATGTGCGCAAAATATAACAAAACACCGAAAACACAATGAATTAACTCACTAGTTAGCCACAACTCAAGCACTGGAGGTAAGTGACCCCAGTGGCATTGGTCAGTTTCGTCACATTGGGTTCTCGCCGGGGGGGGGGGGTAAATATGCCAACTTTCTCCAAGTTGCTAACAGATGGCAGACGATAGCACGGGTATGGGGTGACAAATTCTGACCAAGTTTCAATTGCAGCGACATCGTTCGGAGGGTTTCAGAACTACGTCTGCCACTGAATGCAATTTTAAGATTGAATGCCTTTCATCCTTAACTCCTGCATTCGCTGTCTCTTCCTTCCTAGAGTGGAGTAGACGGCGAGACTACACCAGCACCACACGTAGTCAAGCAACGGAACCAATACAGTTGCGCGGACCTTTTGAACTTCTGAGAGATGAAATCGTTAATATTTGACTTGAAACAACCTAAAATCGTACATCAGACAGTTCTTTGTGTTATCATAACGCATGCAATGAATGCCTTGCATTCAAGGAGAATACGCCCCTGGTATACCCGCTATCTTGTGCAGTAGCTTCTAAGCTAGCTTTCTTCATAAGAACAGCCGCCATCCTGTGCAGTAGCTTCTAAGCTAGCTTTCTTCATAAGAGCATGTGTATAGCCGCCATCTTGTGCCGTAAGCCCCTCAGACAGAGCAGCCGCCATCTTGCACAAGCGCCCTTAAGCCGTCTCATAAAAGGTCGTCATCTTGTGCAGTAGCCTCTAAGCTAGCTTTCTCCATAAGAGCCTGTGTATAGTGGCCATCTTTCGCAAGCGCCCCTAGGCTGTCCCACAAGGAGCTGTGTATAGCCGACATCTGTGCAATTAGATAGTCGCCATCTTGCGCAAGCACCTATAACCGTCATCATTCTCCATAAGAGCCCATGTATAGCACCTATCTTGCGCAAGCGCCCCTAGGGAGTCTCATAATAACACATGTATAGCCGCCATCTTGTGCAATTACATAGCCGCTATCTTGCGCAAGCGCCCCTAAGGAGTCTCATACGAGCAGCAGCCATCTTGCGCAAACGCTCCTAGGCCGTCCTATAAGGAGCTGTGCATAGCCGCCAGATTGTACAATTAGATAGCCGCCATCTTACGCAAGCGCCCCTAGGGAGTCTCATAAGAGCCTATGTATAGCAGCCATCTTGCGCAAGAACCCATAGCCACCTCATAAGAGCCTATGTATAGCCGCCACCTTCTGCAATTAGATAGCCGCCATCGTGCGCAAGTGCCCCTAGGGAGTCTCATAAGAGCAGCAGCCATTTACGCAAGCGCCCTTAAGCCGTCTCATAAGAGCCCATGTGTAGCCGCCATCTTGTAAAATTGGCGTCAAGAAGGGCATCTTGATGTAAAACTACCTTCAAGATGGCGGATGTGAGGTGAGGCTTGCTCTCATGCGTCGGGAGGGGCAACTTGCCGTTAAAGAAAGGTTAAGCCCTCGAGATGGCGACTGTGAGGTTAGACTAGCTCTCTTATGCAAAAATCCGAAAATCGGCCTAGTCCTATTACTATACTAGGGGTCAATGACCTCGGTGTCAGAATCTGCTAGGTACACTACTAGGGGTCAATGACCTCGGGTGCTGACGCCAGTGATTTAGAACTCTCACAGATCCCCTACTGGGCCCGTTTACTGTGGAGCCGTCAACATCGAAACTGGACCATGAATGAATGGAGGCATGTGCTCCTCACAGATGAATCCCGCTTCAGTTTGCAGAACGATTACCGTCGCACATTAACCTGGAGGGAACCCGGTAGCCGATACAACAACAGGAACATCGTGAAACGGGACCAACATAGTGGTGGTGGCAACATCTGTTGGGCGCCATCATGTTGAACGGCCGTACGGACCTGCACATCTTCATGGGTGGTCCAAGGGACACTGTTAACGCTTGGAGATACAGGGGTGAGGTACTGAGACCACATGTTTGACTCTTCAGAGGTGCGGTTTGTCCAGACTTCCCCTTAATGGACGATAATGCCCGACCGCACCGCGCTGCTCTGGTGGATGAATTTCTGGCTGGGGAAGACGTTCATCGCATGGACTGGACAGCGAGGTCTGCGGATCTGAATCCTATAGAACATGCCTGGAATGCATTGGGGAGGCGAACTGCATCCCTTCAGACTCTACCAAGGACCCTCCAAACCTTCGCATTGCCCTTTCGGAGGAATGGGACCGACTGCCACAAGAGCTCTTAGACCATCTGATAGAGAGCATGCCACGTCCCTGCGAAGCATGTGTGGCCGTTAGGGGTAACCATACACCCTATTAACAGCATATTTTGTTGAGGAAGACGTTGCCAAGCTTTGTTAGTTGTTGTCAAAGATGTACCTTAGCTATCAGAACCTTTCTGACATTGTTTTTTGGACAAATTGTGTGACATATGGTGTGTGAGTCAGCTTCTGTTTGTTCAGCAATCTGTCTGACATTCCTATCAGGCTGTATGGCCTCGTTTAGTGATTATGCTTAACTTTTGGACATTAGTGTATTATTACCGCACTTACATTGGCAAACTGTCAACCCTTACCTCTGTCGAAATTCGCTCAGCGACCATAAAAACCTTACTTTATTGTAGCTTTCCTTTTTCAGTTTTGATGTATCCCCCAACCATATATCCCACAAACTTGAATACTGTTTGTTGTCTATAATTTTTGTCCCCGCAATTTTAATTCCCAATCGCCGCTACTGACCCATACGTCATTTCTGCTGGTGTGTACTGCACAACGTATTAAATAAAGTGAGTGCTGACACTTCCACCTCGAAAATAAGTGAGTTGGCTGGCCCAGAATGTTAATGTATAATAGAAAGCTTAATGAACACGCCATTTTCGTTAAGCACTTTTGAAGAAAAGAAAAACTTAATTGAAAAAGGTAGACCCATGCATTCTCTTAAAAATTTTGTCAAGGAATCGAACAGAACATTACGATATTTTCATGACTTTTGTTAAATCTGGACTGGTTAAGTGGTTGTGCAAAAATGAATAAACTGTACTGTTGGCCATGTATTCTGTTTTCCTCAGAAAATAATGTTAGGAATAAAGACGGCGAGGGCAATTTAGAGATAGTTTCAGAGTTTTAAAGAGACGCCATGATTTGTCGGTAATAGGGCTGTGTATTTTTGAGACCACTGGCGTCAGCATTTTTTTGCTGAGTCAACATCCCGAGGTCATTGACCCCTGGCAAGGTCACTGTCCCCTAGTACCACATGCTCTTGTTTACAAACAAGACCACGTGCTATTGTTTACCAACATGAGCACGTGTGAGGGGTGGATTTTTGAATAAGAGGGCAAGCCTAACCTCACAGACGCCATCTTGGATTGTGAAACCATGCGGGTTGAGTTTTTAAGTAATCTCGAAATTTGCGATTGTTATGTTGAAATGCAAAATATCGATTAAGGGAGGTGCACGCGCGCATCAAAGCATTATTAGCGCAGCCATGCGGGCGAGATATGAAGTCATCTCAAAATTTGCGATTGTCATGTTGAAATGCAAGATATCGATTAAGGGAGGTGTGCGCGCGCAGCATGTTAAGTTATCCACACAGTTACTAGCGCATTCTTTTGGGAGACATGCGAAGTCATCTCGAAATTTGAGATACTCGCAAAATGCTCGATCATTTCACGCAACTGCGCTGTCACTGTGACTGCGGATAATAGCGCTGTTATGTAAGAGAGTTATGAAGTAACTATTCACAACCACCTTGACAGATCTCTCTCTCTCTTACTCTCTCTCTCTCTTATTTTCTTCTACCTACACGTAACCTGTTTTCTATGCTTTCTACCTCCACTTAGAGCTAGTGAGGTATGGTTTTACCTTATTGCATTGATGTAAGGAAGGACATCCACCCGTAAAACAGAGACAAATCTGCATATCCTCTGAGATGTGTGAATAATAATATGGGCGTTCGTCAAGGGGACGGCAACTTCCAACCCACCTCTCTAGACAGACGTTATTTTGGATGGGCCTAACTTTACAGGACGCAACAAAAAAAATTTCAGGTTGATCATTGTGATCGAAACGAACGGACCCCCCTTATTAAATCATAATTTTATTAATTATCACTCCAAATGAATAGCTATCTGATGTCGATCCCGGTCTAGATTCAGAGAGCAGGGGCAGCATCTGTTATACGTATCGTCAGGGAAGATATCCGTTTCTCTTTTTTAGTGTGATAATACTGAAATACGGTAATAATAATAATAATAATAATAATAATAATAATAATAATAATAATAATAATAACAACAACAACAACAACAACAACAACAACAACAACAACAACAATAATAATAATAATAATAATAATAATAATAATATTTTTGCTAGTGGCTTTTCGTCACACCGACACAGATAGGTGTTATGACGACGAAGGAATTGAAAAGGGCCAGGATTTGGCAGGACCTAACCGTATGGCCAAACACGTTCGGTAATAATATAATATAATATAATATAATATAATATAATATAATATAATATAATATAATATAATATAATATAATATAATATAATATAATATAATATAATATTCATTAAATTATAGAATTAACAAAGGCAAGCCAGCAATCTCCCTTCATAAGAGACCATTACAATTTGGCACAGGGTTCGCTGTAAGAAGAAACATTGTAAACTTAGTACTTAACTTTTCTTCGCCTTCTGAGAGAATTTCAATACTATCCATTAAATCAGGAAACAAAGCTTATACATTAATTAATGCGTATGCACCCACCAATAACTATAATCAAAAAGATCCACAAATGGTGGAAGACTTCTGGGAACTGATAGAAGAAACTACAGCCACAATTCCAAATCATCACATAAAAATTCTATTAGGAAATTTCAATGCCCAAATTGGTAGAGAAAAGAAATTCATGACCATTGTAGGACTATACCGAGCGCACAATAGAACTAATAAAAATGGAGAAAGATTACTTGATTTTTGCAAAAATTATGATCTCAAATTAATGTCAACACATTTCCGGGCGCTTCCACACAAGAAAACAACCTGGAGATCCCCAAATTTTCACTTGGGAGAATTTCAACCAGATCATGTGGCTATTTCCAAGAAAAATCGAAAAGAAATTATGAATGTTAAAAGAAGGGATCATTGACTCTGACCATCATCTATCCTTAATCAAGGTCAAATTTCAACCAAACAGGTTCAAACCCAGATTAACAAAAAACCTGCATGTCGATCCGGAATTTCTTAAACAGAACACTAGTACTTTCCTCGAAAGTATTCCTACTCACAATCCTTCGGACTGGTTAGAACTCAATGACATATTTTTGAAGGCTTCTCGAAATGTTAGCACACCGCCCAGGAAACGCAAACATAGGTGGTGGAATGAAACCTGCGATAAGGCCATAAACTTTAGAACTAAATCCTGGCAGAATTGGAATTCTCATAAAACTGAACAAACCTGGCAGGAATTCACCAAAATACAGAAACAAACATAAAAAATTATCAGGTCTGAAAAACGCAAATAAGAACACTACAGATTGGCAGAAATTGAACAAGATTTACAAAAAACAATACACGAAACTTCTAAAAACTTTCAGAGAGGAAGTATCAAATTATCAGGCACCTGGTCTTTGCTTCAAACGCCCAGATGGGACATTGGAAACGAAAAATCTAGAGAACTGCAAACTTCTAGCAGCTTATTTCCAGGATATTTTAAACTGTGAATCCCCTAAAGAACAACTCACCTTTGAAAAACCCTTATCTAATCAAGTTTCTGAACCCCCAACACTGGAAAAAGTCAAAGAAATAATCGATGGACTCAAAAATAACAAAGACCCGGGAGAAGATGGTGTAATTGCCGAAATGCTGAAGATAGAAGGTGACAGCGTAGCCCGGAAAATCCACTCGATTCCTGAGAACATCTGGATCATTGAAGAAATTCCGGAAGATTGCAAATGTGCGCTAATCCATCAACTACACAAGAAGGGGGATAAAACGAACATCAATAATTAGAGAGGAATTAGCTTGATACCGGTTGCTTACAAATTTTTTCCCAAAGCCTTGCTCACTAGACTTGAGAAACAAACAGACCATCTAATTGGTGAATACCAGGCAGGTTTCCGAAAAGGAAGATCTTGTACAGAACAAATCCTTTATCTCAAAACTATCCTCCAAATGCGCAAAACCAGACAAACAGTCATTATTTTTGTAGATTTCAGAAAAGCACATGATTCTATATACCGTCAAACACTTTTTAATACTCTAAGAAGAATTTCAAGTGGATAAAAAACAAGAGAATTAATCAAACAAACGGTAACTGGCACTACTTCAAAAGATAATTCCTAGGCGAAATATCTGAGCCTTTTCCTGTTAACAACGGGGTCCGTCAAGGGGATGGCTTATCGCCGTTACTGTTTAACTTGGTACTTGAGAAAGTAATCAGGACCTGGGAAAAGGAAACGAAAGGAATAACCCTTGGAAGACTACGTAAAGACAGAATTCACGTGCAATGTCTGGTCTTTACTGATGACATAGCAATCCTTTCCAATAATAGGCATAAAGCAATTCATTTCATTGAAAAACTGCATGAAATTGCCATCAAAACGGGGCCTCAAATTTTATATGAGAAACTTCAGTACATGGAAGGAGTCTCACGGTACTTAGATGGACAACCTATGATAACGAAATTCGGCAAAATTGTTCAAGTGAACCAATTTAAATATTTGAGAGAAATTATTCAGCCCTCTGGTTTAAACCAAGAAGCAAACAAAGAAAGATTTTCCAAATTACAGAAAGCATACAGGATCACTTGGAACAGGTATAATAAAAAATCAATATCTCGGAATGCAAAACTTAGACACTATAATACAGTGATCAAACCTGAAGCGTTATATGCCTCAGAAACCTTAATCATTGGTGGCGGATGTTTAACCAAAGACGTTGAGAAACAAGAAAGAAAAATTTTACGAAAAATTTATGGCCCAGTTTGTATAGATGGAATATGGGGAAAAAATCATCCCAGGAGATATATTGTCATTCTGAAAAAAAATTCTCACACTTTTCGGGAAAGACGATTGAAATTTTATGGACACATTATCAGAATGAACACTAACAGGCTAACTAAAAGAATTCTCAACCTGGCCCTTTCGTCGAAAACCAAGAACAGCTTGCTTCGTGAAATTGAAACAGATCTCCAGGAAATCAACATCTCAGAAGACATTGTACAGGACAGATGTAAATTCAGAACAAAAATCGACAATCACCACTTTGAAGACAAACCCAACACCAGAGCTACTATAACTTGGACAGAAGAACGAACGAAGAAGTTCAGCGAGAGGATGAAGAGATTTTGAGGGGAAAAGAAGGCCAACACATCAGCTAAGCAAGTTCAACCGTGCTCCTGAGTAGGGCATAACGATGTAAAATAATAATACTAATAACTTTTTGCTAGTGGCTTTACGTCGCACCGACTCAGATAGGTGTTATGACGACAAAGGGATAGGAAAGGGCCAGGAGTTGGCAGGACCTAACCGCATGGCCAGACTCCTTCAGTAATAATAATAATAATAATAATGGTATTACTACTACAGAGAGCAGGGGCAGCATCTGCTATATCTTCAGGGCTGCCGGTGAGATTCGAACCCACTATCTCTCGAATGCAAGCACACAGCCGCATGCGCCCCCCTAACCGCACGGTCAAACGCGCTCGGTAATAATAATAATAATAATAATAATAATAATAATAATAATAATAATAATAATAATAATAATAATAATAATAATAATAATAATAATAATAAAGTTATTACTATTTTCATAGAGCAAGAGCAGCATCTGCTATATGTATCTTCAGAGAAGATATCCCTTTCTGTTTGCAGTGAGGTAAGACTGAAATACGGTAATAATAATAATTATTATTATTATTGCTAATGGTTTGAGTCGCATCGACACAGATAGGTGTTATGACGACGAAGGGATAGGAAAGGGCTAGGAGTTGGAAGGAGTAACTCAGTCATTGATCGCACAACCGATATTATTGTATCGCACAATCTAGTCATTTTTATATTGTCATTGTCAAGAATCGAACTCCTGGGTCCCTTCCTTAATAGTGTTATTTCAATCCTCATCTCAATATTAAATATTATGGTCACAGATCGTCAAGCAAAGAGAGCATTTTTGTGCGTCAGATGGTGTCGTGAAAAAATGTACGTGCGTCTGCAAGTAACAGTTTGTCACTCACCGGATGTGAGGACTGACCAAAGTTTGATGCTTCTTGACTATGTAGACTTACGATCTTTCATACAGTACAATAACATAATTAAGTAACAAAACAATTAACAGTTTACTATTTTTTAAATATGTTTCAACAATTATTATTATTGTCCCAACTCCTTAGTAAATGATTTCCTTCTCTTCAGCTGAATGGTCTGCGTTTAGGGCTTTCAGAGGATCTAGTTAGGAGGGCTGGCTAACCATGTACTACCCAAGAAAATGCTGGGAGCTGTATCACACTGCACGACAATTATTATTCAACTCCTTGATAAATGATCAGCTTTGTCACCAAGCAAATGCTTCTTGGTAAATAAACAGCGATATTACCAAGCAAATGCTGGAGGAGGCTGTATTACTCAGTATGACAATTATCACTATCCTGTCTCCTTGGTGAATGATCAGCGATGTCACCAAGCAAATGCTGGGACTGTATCTCCTTGGTGAATAAACAGCGATGTTTCCAAGCAAATGCTGAAGGAGGCTGTATTATTCAGCACGAAAATTATTATTATTCCGTCTCCTTGCTGAATTATCAGCGTTGTCACCAAGCTAATCTGAGACTGTATTACTTAGCCCCGACGTTATTGCCCCGACTCCTTGGAAAATGATTAGCGATGTTACAAAGCAAATGCTGGAGGAGGATGTATTACTCAGCACGACAACTATTATTATTGGACTTCTTGCTGAATGATCAGCGTTGTCACCAAGCAAATGCTGGGACTGAAACTCTTTAGTGAATGTACAGCAATGTTACCAAGCAAATGCTGGAGGAAACTGTATTACACAGCACGACAAGCATTATTACCCAACACCTTGCTGAATGATCAGCGTTGTCACCAAGCAAATGCTGGGACTGTAACTCCTTGGTGAATATACTGCTATGTTATCAAGCAAATGCTGGAAGAGGCTGTATTACTCAGCACGACAATTATTATAATCCCGTCTCCTTGCTGAATTATAAGCGTTGTCACCAAGCAAATGCTCGAAATGTGTCACTCAGCCCCGACACTATTGCCCCCGACTCCTTGGTAAAATGATCAGCGATGTTAGCATGCAAGTGCTGGGGAGGCTGTATTACTCAAATAATTAACAGTTTACTATTTTAAAATGTTTCAACAATTATTATTTTTGCCCAACTCCTTGGAAAAATGATTCTCCATCTCCTCGGCTAAATAGTTAGCGTTACTTGAAATCGCTCACGGTATCCCCTGCCTGTCGTAAGAGACGACTAAAAAGGGGCACTCATAAGCTCTCCAACAAGCGTACGTTGTTGTTGTTTCAATAGACTAGTAATAGTACTTGTTTTTTGAAAATCGGGGCCATCACCACGACTCGCCACTAAACTAAAGATCAGTATACGCATTTTAACATGTCTAAAAAACAATAATAATAATATGGATTATTTATGTCGTGGCATGCAAGCTTCTCCTCTGGCCAGCACTGTCTCACGTGTGTGGCTTATCGTTTCGTTGTGAGAACAAAAGTCTGATGCTCAGTACTTGCGCAGTACTGTGTAGAATCTTGCTCTGTGAGCTGTGTGTGTGTGTGTGTGTGTGCACTTAATACACTGACTGACAGAGCAAATGCAACACCAAGAAGGAGTGGTTCGAAAGGGATGAAAGTTGGGGAAAAAACAGAGACGACACGGACGAATAATTGATGTTTATTTCAAACCGATATGCAGGTTACACAATGCGCACGGCATCGACTCAGTAGGATGTAGGACCACCGCGAGCGGCGATGCACGCAGAAACACGTCGAGGTACAGAGTCAATAAGAGTGCGGATGGTGTCCTGAGGGATGGTTCTCCATTCTCTGTCAACCATTTGCCACAGTTGGTCGTCCGTACGAGGCTGGGGCAGAGTTTGCAAACGGCGTCCAATGAGATCCCACACGTGTTCGATTGGTGAGAGATCCGGAGAGTACGCTGGCCACGGAAGCATCTGTACACCTCGTAGAGCCTGTTGGGAGATGCGAGCAGTGTGTGGGCGGGCATTATCCTGCTGAAACAGAGCATTGGGCAGCCCCTGAAGGTACGGGAGTGCCACCGGCCGCAGCACATGCTGCACGTAGCGGTGGGCATTTAACGTGCCTTGAATACGCACTAGAGGTGACGTGGAATCATACGCAATAGCGCCCCAAACCATGATGCCGCGTTGTCTAGCGGTAGGGCGCTCCACAGTTACTGCCGGATTTGACCTTTCTCCACGCCGACGCCACACTCGTCTGCGGTGACTATCACTGACAGAACGGAAGCGTGACTCATCGGAGAACACGACGTTCCGCCATTCCCTCATCCAAGTCGCTCTAGCCCGGCACCATGCCAGGCGTGCACGTCTATGCTGTGGAGTCAATGGTAGTCTTCTGAGCGGACGCCGGGAGTGCAGGCCTCCTTCAACCAATCGACGGGAAATTGTTCTGGTCGATATTGGAACAGCCAGGGTGTCTTGCACATGCTGAAGAATGGCGGTTGACGTGGCGTGCGGGGCTGCCACCGCTTGGCGGCGGATGCGCCGATCCTCGCGTGCTGACGTCACTCGGGCTGCGCCTGGACCCCTCGCACGTGCCACATGTCCCTGCGCCAACCATCTTCGCCACAGGCGCTGCACCGTGGACACATCCCTATGGGTATCGGCTGCGATTTGACGAAGCGACCAACCTGCCCTTCTCAGCCCGATCACCATACCCCTCGTAAAGTCGTCTGTCTGCTGGAAATGCCTCCGTTGACGGCGGCCTGGCATTCTTAGCTATACACGTGTCCTGTGGCACACGACAACACGTTCTACAATGACTGTCGGCTGAGAAATCACGGTACGAAGTGGGCCATTCGCCAACGCCGTGTCCCATTTATCGTTCGCTACGTGCGCAGCACAGCGGCGCATTTCACATCATGAGCATACCTCAGTGACGTCAGTCTACCCTACAATTGGCATAAAGTTCTGACCACTCCTTCTTGGTGTTGCATTTGCTCTGTCAGTCAGTGTATATACCGGTAGTATTGTTAATTGAATAATTATCATTTACGTTGATCGATAACAGCAATGCACAATTTTAATATATGTGTAAACGTGTACCTAATCCAATGTGCTCATCGTTGTTTTAAAAATGCTGAATGATGATGAACTTTGATCGATACGTGTGTATATATATCAGCACTCAATCTATTCCCCCTCTCTCTTTTATCAAGCAGCTTCCGACAAGTTCAGCTAAGGTAAGCGCATGCACTGTATGCGAAAGAGTATATATTCATATTTAAAAGTAAAATGAATTATAAAATTAGATCTTTCGTTTTAGAATAATCGTCATCATTGTCAACATTATCGGTGATTTGTATCTGCTGACCACTCTCATCAAATCTTGTGACTTGATTTCTACATTCATCTGAAAAGTAAGTTGATTATAAATTTATTAAATAATATTATATTTCGATAATTTTTTATTGATTTCTGTTTCATTTTTAGATATTATCATCATTTTGTACAAATAACACACAATATCAGAGCGATAATGCTGTAACCACTTCGCAGAAAGTTCTACATCCTCTCCGCAGAAGTCGGGCGCATACAACATCATCTTTTTCAGGGTATGTTTTTATCTTTTTATAAAAACAGCCGTACATTGTTAATATTCCAAATAGGCTAATACAATTATTTGTTTTAGAATGGAGAGCATTAGCCTTCTCGGTCGATTCGCAGAGAAACCAACAAAAAGACTTTCCGACCTTCCTGTTGTTCAACCATTTAGAATGATTTCACTTCGAAAAAATATCTACAAGATTTGGTGAATGAATTTTATGTACATGTGAGGAGTTTAAGGTATTTTTACCGAATAAATTTAGTACACTATCTGATCCGGTGCGTCATGTTGATATACTGTTCTCCCAAATTCAGATGCGTAATATTGACCCTGTCTTGGTATCTGAATTCCTAGCGAACTTTGTTCGTAACATCAGAAGCATTCGCTCTGATTTAGATGACACTGATGACTACGAAGCTCCAGTTCAATCAATCAATCAATCAATCAATCAATCAATCAATCAATCAATCAATCAATCAATCAATCAATCAATCAATCAATCAATCAATCAATCAATCAATCAATCAATCAATCAATCAATCAATCAATCAATCAATCAATCAATCAATCAATCAATCAATCAATCAATCAATCAATCAATCAATCAATCAATCAATCAATCAATCAATCAATCAATCAATCAATCAATCAATCAATCAATCAATCAATCAATCAATCAATCAAAATGTTGCATAGTTTGGGATGGGAGGACTTGGGAGAAATGAGACCTGCTGCTCGACTAAGTTCCAAACTGTCAGTGGAGAGATGGCGTGGAATGACATCAGTAGACGAATAAGTTTGAGTGGTGTCTTTAAAAGTAGGAAATATCATAATATGAAGATAAAGTTAGAATTCAAGGGAACAAATTGGGGAAAACATTCATTTATAGGAAGGGGAGTTAGGGATTGGAATAACTTACCAAGGGAGATATTCAATAAATTTCCAATTCCTTTGCAATCATTTAAGAAAAGTCTAGGAAAACAACAGATAGGAAATCTGCCACCTGGGCGACTGCACTAAATGCAGATCAGTATTGATTGATTGATTGATTGATTGATTGATTGATTGATTGATTGATTGACATGTATAAAATAAGTATATAATGAAGCGAATTTTGTTCATTGTTATGCTCATGTGGGAAATTTGATTATGCAGAAAGCCACGTCCTATATAAAGAAGTGAAGATATTTTTCAGTGATATTCAGGGAATTTTGTCCTTTTTCAATCGCTCTAGTAAACGCACCGAACTACTAGATACAGTTGTAATGCGCCGTTTACCGAAAGCAGCTCAAACACGTTGGAACTTTCAGACCCGCGTTGCCAATACAGTGTTCGAAAACATAGACGTCCTGATTGAATACTTCCGAACAATATGCGAAATAGAGACAGATCAAAACACTGTAGGACCAGCTTCTAGATTTATAAGATTATTGAACGACCCTGACTTCATATATTAGCTGAATTTCTTCCATAGAGTGATGCGTCATGTTGATATACTGTTCTCCCAAATTCAGATGCGTAATATTGTCCCTGTCTTGGTATCTGAATTCCTAGCGAACTTTGTTCGTAACATCAGAAGCATTCGCTCTGATTTAGAGGAAACTGATGACTATGAAGCTCCAGTTCAATCAATCAATCAATCAATCAATCAATCAATCAATCAATCAATCAATCAATCAATCAATCAATCAATCAATCAATCAATCAATCAATCAATCAATCAATCAATCAATCAATCAATACTGATCTGCATTTAGTGCAGTCACCCAAGTGGCAGATTTCCTATCTGTTGTTTTCCTAGACTTTTCTTAAATGATTGCAAAGGAATTGGAAATTGGAAATAATATTATGATATTTCCTACTTTTAAAGACAGCATTCAAACTTATTCGTCTACTGATGTCATTCCACGCCATCTCTCCACTGACAGTTTGGAACTTAGTCGAGCAGCTGGTCTCATTTCTCCCAAGTTCTCCCATCCCAAACTATGCAACGTTTTTGTAACGCTACTCTTTTGTCGGAAATCACCCAGAACAAATCGAGCTGCTTCTTTTCTTTTCAGTTCTTGAATCAAGTAATCCTGGTGAGGGTCCCATACACTGGAACCATATTGCACTTGGTGTATTACCAGAGACTTTACATCCTTACTACAATCCCTACAACTCCTAAGCGGTAGCGAAGTTTCCAGCAACGAAAACGAATCGCTGCTTCGGAAACATGTGATACTGTTTTACTACATGCAGAAGAAATATTTCGTTTCACATGCCATTTAGCAGTTGCCAACCTTTTTCGGGTATCAAGTTAAGTTTTGGAGAATTTTGTACTCGCTTTCCGGAAAAGGATTTCTCGTCAACCGTAAAGACGTACCCGAAAGTGAACAAAGCCATGTGCGTGCGGCAGATGGTGCTGCGGCGCTTTTGCAACTTTTCTTGCGCAACAATATGCAAGATACGTTCAATGAATGCGTCAGGTTACTGAGCATCATTGTTACAATCCCGATGTCGACAGTGGAAAGTGAATAAAGGCCTTCTTGAGGGATACGATGAGCCAAGACAGATTAACGACCCTGGTCATGCTTTCAATTGAAAGTAAAATGGTACGTTCGATTCCCGATTTCAACCAGCGAGTTATCGAAGTATTTGCTCAAGCAAAGTATCGAAGAATGGACTTCATCTATGAATAAGAAGATTAGTATTTTCATTACTACTTGACTTGGAGGGGAATCGGTTATAGGCTAAATGAAATGTGGATCAGGTTATCCCTGGCCATTTAGCTGAGTGAAATAACACTTCACAGGAAATGGAGAGGTCACGGGTTCGTGTCCTGGTGCCTCTGACCCCACCTTTCAGTGTCTTTTTCCTTGGTGTTAATATTTAACTGACACCAACTGTAAACGGGATAAGCTGATCTACAAGACTGTCCATATTATTTTTTAAGTTGTGCCCCACCAGATAATTTGGCCACGGGCCGCCACTGCTTAAAAGTCCAATCGTTACTAGCGAATTGAGCGACAGAGCTAAACATCCTGCAACCTCAGCTATCAACACTTATCATGCCAGGCTTGACAGAAGACATATGGCACTCGTTTGGGAATTGCCACGACCTGTGAATAGAAATGAGAAGTCTTAAACTATACCTACTCCCTTTACTATTTGTAAATACATAATCAATATTAATAATCAAGTGATATGTTTTATTGTTCAACATTGTTCTATGATTAAGAAGGACAAGTATTGGAACTGTAAGTTCACAATTATTTGATTGTTTTACAGTATTCCTTTGCTGTTCAATCGCTGTTTATTGTGTGATGTCGTCAACAATTTATTTTCTTATTGGAGCATAGCTGAAAATGCATATAATGTTCAAGACCCTGGCGGGGGCGTACTTTCAAAGTTTGGCTTAAGGCATAAATTAGTCCCGATCTGGACCTGAGCATAAGAAATTATTGGGTAGTGAAGACGGTGAATACCAAAATTAGAAAGAGGTGGAATATCGGGAGGACTGGGATATACTGTTTCTACATTAGGAATAACGATAGAAGGATTAGGGAAGTTTTAAGAGAAAACTATAAAAGGCAAAGCAGGATTTATTTCAGGCAGCCCTAACGAATTTCGGAAGCAAATGGCGAAGAATAGCGATATCTTAGAAAGCTTGTTAAATTATTTAATAACATATTTTAAGTGGGGGGGAAGCGGGGATTTCCAAAATCTTGGCAAGAGGGAATAATTTGCCCAGTCTATAAGAAGAAGGGATAGAAATGAAACAAAATATTTGTAGAGATTCTTAAAGTGTAAAAATTGTAAATTAGGTACCTACTCATTTAGATACATGAAGTAGTGAAGTATAAGAAAGTGTGAGGGGTCCTAACTTGGCCACAATTCACTTTAATAATAATAATAATAATAATAATAATAATAATAATAATAATAATAAATAGAGGAACAACGTTATTAGATACTTAGGGTCTTGAGTTTTTGAGTCGTTCTTGGCTTGTATAATCATGTGCGTCGCTCAATGATATAGCTTTTTTTCCACCGTGGCGTCACAACGGCGCTGAAAAATCGCACCAACTTATTGTTCAACTACGATGTTGCCAACTGTTTGATGTTGGCGTTTTCTAGCGTATGAATCATGACTGCGATGTTAGTGGACTCTGGCGATATCATTGGTAATACTTCTTTTTTTCTTTCTTTTTTTCTTTGGTCTTTCTGTATATTGCATTTGCGAGGTATAACCAAAACTCGATAGGTGCCGCTGTTACAATAGGTGTGTTAGGTATGAGTTTTAGTGTATTGGATTGATATTTTGTTGTATTATGCGTTGATATAATACATATTACATATTTATTCTCCGAATCTAGCATCCAGGGTAAGTTTCCTTGCAAACATACGATGTAATATGACCTTTTTTGTAACTTTTAGACATTTTCTTCATGTGAAATATAGGTTAGGTTTTGGTTGACAAATCAGTTATTCATGGTTTGTATTTGAATATTTCTTTCAGTCTATCTCCTTTGATGTCGCAGTAAGCTGTTTAGACAGTTTGCTTTTATGATGAAAGTAAAAATGGGAAGAAATTAAAAATAGGTCAACCTGTACCTGGAGTATTGAGATGTTTATTGACTTAGTACTTCCATCATTATGTTTGCATATCTGTTCTTTCAAGCTATTTTTATTTTAGGAGGATGAATCTTAAGAATGATTGCGAAAATGAACTGTTTTTCTAAGTAGCCCATTCTTTAGGAAATATAAGATTAATTGGTTACTGTACTTCATTGGCATCTTAATGAAATGTTCTTTTGAAGTTGGTGTACTCGATATGGCACCAGTGCGGTGAAATATTGCGTCGTGAAAGTAGACATTCATTCATTTGATTATAATATAACTAATAATATTGTTGCTTTTATGTGCCACTTACTAATTTTACGGATTTCGGGTTTGTCGAGGTGCCGGGAATTTTGTCTGGCAGGAGTTCTTTTATGTGCCGGTAAATTGTTTAGTTATGGAAAGTCTTTTATTCTACACTGCATTAGGCTATCTTGTATGTATGAAGAAACATTGACCAGTAACAAAGTAACTTGTCCCTTAATTCATCATTTAACAGTCCAGTGAAGGTCATGAAGTACTCCTCTAAAAGCTGGGACTATTTTTGCAATTGTTTATAAACATTCTAACAATAATCAAGAGAGAACTTCCAGATTGGTAGCTCGAGGAAACTTAAATACTCTCTCTTTTAGTAATGATTTCTTCATTCTCTAAGCTTTGGATTACTTAGGAACAAAACGTCTCTTCAAGGAAAACTCGTAGGGCCTACATTTAGTTTCATGAATCAGTATTGATCATTTCGTTGTAAGCTTTTTTTATTTGATCACATTAATCTGTCACATACAGACGTTTTGTGAGGATCATAAAGTAAAATATCTGCAACAATAGTTTTCTATTATAATAGGTGTACACTAACATTTTGCTGTTATGATCATGTGTTGAAGGTGTGCAGCATAGTTAGATGTGGTGAGTGGTGTTGTAAATTACAATACTACAATTATCTGCCTTTTTTATAGTTTGTTTGGCGAGAAGAGAGGCTGTTTTTGCTGTTCTTTTAGAACAGTTGGCATTTGGCATCTGAGGGGAAGGGAACAGAAACTCTTAGTTCTATGGTGTACATTTATGTAGCTCCAATGGTGTTCTGGCATCGTCAATGCATGGTCTTGCAAGAAGAGAAACCTGAGAACCCTGCGTACTTGAGCAGAGATTTGTTACTCTTCCTGTAGCTGCAAAAGACTCTTGGAAGGTCATTAATTCTCAACTATGACCACCAAACTGTCTTAAAATTTAGAAGGGAAGAGTCTCTCTCTACTTGCCAAGTATTCTATACAGTACACCAAAGTAAGAAGGGTGGGAAAAAGTAGTTCTAGGCCCTCATAGGATCAGAATATCTTATGAAGAAAAGTGTCATGAGAGGCAAAGAAGAGTAATATGACTAAGGTCATGCAAAGCACATACTCTTGATGTTCAATCAATCACTACTGATCTGCATTTAGGGCAGTCGCCCATGTGGCAGATTCCCTACCTGTTGTTTTCCTAGCCTTTTCTTAAATGATTGCAAAGAAATTGGAAATTTATTGAACATCTCCCTTGGTAAGTTATTCCAATCCCTAACTCCCTTTCCTGTAAACAAATATTTGCCCCAATTTGTCCCCTTGAATTCCAACTTTATCTTCATATTGTGATCTTTCCTACTTTTAAAGACACCATCCAAACTTATTCGTCTGCTGATGTCCTCCCACGCCATCTCTCCACTGACAGCTCGGAACATACCACTTATGTCAAAAACATATCAGATGTAAGGCTTTTCAGGCGTTTGCTCTATTAACCAGCGTTTCGTCTTAGGTCTGACACTAGACTCATCAGAGTGGGATGTGTCAGACCCTACCCACTGACGCTGGGGTGTATGCAGGTGAACTTAAGTCAAAAATATCAAAAACATATCAGATGTAAGGCTATCTAATTCCCTCCATGGGAATTTAGAATTTTCCATTCGGAATTGCTAGGCGGGCAATAATTCCATTGCGGAGATTTATCTCCCGTATGCAGTTATCAGACTGTCCCTCTTATAAGGGCTTCTGATAAGTTCACCTGCATACACCCCAGCGTCAGTGGGTAGGGTCTGACACATCCCACTCTGATGAGTCTAGTTTCAGACCTAAGACGAAACGCTGGCTAATAGAGCAAACGCCTGAAAAGCCTTACATCTGATATGTTTTTGACATTTTTTACATGCTCTATTGGTGAAAAATATCTAATTCCCTCCATGGGCATTTAGAATTTTACATACCACTTAGTCGATCAGCTCGTCTCCTTTTTCCCAAGTCTTCCCAGCCCAAACTTTGCAACATTTTTGTAACACTACTCTTCTGTTGTAAATCGCCCAGAACAAATCGAGCTGCTTTTCTTTGGATTTTTTCCAGTTCCTTAATCAAGTAATCCTGGTAAGGGTCCCATACACTGGAACCATATTCTAGTTGGGGTCTCACCAGAGACAAATATGCTCTCTCCTTTACATCCTTACTGCAACTTCTAAATACTCTCATAACCATGTGCAGAGATCTGTACCCTTTATTTACAATTCCATTTATGTGATTACCCCAATGAAGATCTTTCCTTTTATTAATACCTAGGTATTTAAATGATCCCCAAAGGGAACTTTCACCTCATCAACGCAGTAATTAAAACTGAGAAGACTTTTCCTACTTGTGAAACTCACAACCTGACTTTTATCCCCGTTTATCATCATACCATTGCCTACTGTCCATCTCACAACATTATTGAGGTCATTTTGCAGTTGCTCACAATCTTGTAACTTATTTATTACTCTGTACATAATAACATCATCTGCGAAAAGCCTTATCTCTAATTCAACTTCTTTACACATATCATTGATATATATATAAGAAAACATAAAGGTCCAATAATACTGCCTTGAGGAATTCCCCTCTTGATTTTTACAGGGACAGATAAAGCTTCACCTGCTCTAATTCTCTGAGTTATATTTTCTAGAAGCAGAGCCACCCATTCAGTCACTCTTTTGTCTAGTCCAATTGCACTCATTTTTGCTAGTAGTCTCCCATGATCTACCCTATCAAATGCCTTAGACCGGTCAATCGTGATACAGTCCAATTGACCTCCTGAATCCAGGATACCTGCTATATCTTTCTGGAATCTTACAAGTTGCGCTTCAGTGGAATAACCTTTCCTAAACCCAAACTGCCTTCTATAAAACCAGTTATTAATTTTGCAAACATGTCTAATATAATCAGAAAGAATGGTTTCCCAAAGCTTACATACAATGCATGTCAAACTGACTGGCCTGTAATTTTCAGCTTTATGTCTGTCACCCTTTCCGTTATATGCAGGGGCTACTATAGCAACTCTCCATTCATTTGGTATAGTTCCTTCATGCAAACAATAATCTAATAAGTAATTCAGATATGTTACTACAGGGTCTTTTTTATGGCCTGCTCCGTGTGTCAGGAGAACCCGTATGGAAGGCGATAGCGCGGCCGGGTGACTCATTTGCCGAGAGATATATTGCTTCATGACCGGCTAAGATGATCTAATGCAGTACGGTAGCAATAACCATTGCTTGACACACAGCAATAGTTCAGTTCATCTGCGGCATTGGTAGCGTGTTCAATATGTTCGCTTTAAAATAGCATAGTTTCTGTAGGAATACTAATTATGTGTTTAACGAGTGATGTATACAGTAAAACAGCGAGTATTCATTGTGTTGTGCTATGCGAAGCATTCTTCTTATACAGAATGCTGCTTTCGATTCATTCGCAAATTTCCTGGAATCCTCCCTCCCCATAGGAGTACGGTACGTAGATTAGTAAAGAAATTCCGCACCACCGGGTCCATTCTTAACAAGAAATCGCGCAGGAGATGAACCGTTTTAACAGAGGTAAAGCTTGACGAAATAGGAGCTCTCGTGGAAGGAACTCCAACAAAATCCCTGTCGCGTCTTGCCGTACAAGCTAATGTGTCATTATCTTCTGCCCACAAAGCAACAAAACTGTTAAAAGCAAAACCATACAAACCCACCCCTGCCCAATATTTAAGAGGACCTGACAGTTTTGCTAGGGTTCACTATTGTAACTGGTTGCTTCAGTCAGTTCACGATGGGTATGTTGACCCAGAACTTTTATTTTATAGTGATGAAGCATGGCTACACTTAAGTGGCTATGTAAATAGTAAAAAAAATCGCTACTGGTTTGCAGAAAATCCCCACCAGCTGCATAGCCGTCCACTTCATGATGTAAAAATAGGAGTTTGGTGCGCAATAAGTGCTCGCAGAATTATAGTGCCTATATTTTTCCGCGAAACAATAAATGCTGATTGATATATAGACCTCACTCTCAGACCATTCTTTCAAGAGCTGACGGAGGAAGAAAGGAGTAATGGTTACTTTATGCACGATAATGCGACGGCACACAATGCTAATCGGTCTATGGAGGCAATACGGGAAGTTTTCGAAGATCATATGCTTAATTATCCCCCTAGATCTCCTGATTTAAATCCCTGTGATTATTACCTGTGGGGGATGCTAAAGGGAAAAGTGTATGTGAACAATTCTCACACAAGAGAACATTACACAAGTTATTTCGAACATCACACGAGCAGAGATTTGTCGAGCGTCTGCAAACCTATTGACAAGGTGTCAGGCGTGTTTGACAGCTGAGGGACAACATTTTGAACATCAAATGTAATGCCAGGTAGGTTTTACACTAATAGTTTCACTAGAAATGGATTTCTATAAGTGTGAATTGTAGTGAGTAGTGGGAAGGAAAAGCGCGCATTATACTGGCTAGCGACCAAGTGTCATTGCGCCAGCTGTGTCGTGCTCTGAGTGGTGCTGCTGAGCATGCTAAATAAAAGACCCTTTGCATCCCCACCCATTGTCTTTAGTATATCCCCCAAAACCTTATCAATTCCAGCTGCTTTTCTAGCTTTCAACTTTTGTATCTTACTGTAAATGTCATTGCTGTCATAGGTAAATTTTAATACTTCTTTAGTATTAGTCACCTCCTCTATCTGGACATTATCCTTGTAACCAACAATCTTGACATACTGCTGGCTGAGTACTTCTGCCTTTTGAAGATCCTCGCATACACACTCCTCTTGTTCATTAATGATTCCTGGAATGTCCTTCTTGGAACATGTTTCTGCCTCAAAGTACCTATACATACTCTTCCATTTTTCACTGAAATTAGTATGGCCACCAATTATACTTGCCATCATGTTATTCTTACCTGACTTCTTTGCTAGATTCAATTTGAAGTTCCTTCAATTTCTCCTTCCATAGCCATTTCTAACTCTATTTCTTTCCAACCTGCACCTCCTTCTTAGTCTCTTTACTTCCCTGTTATAATATAGTGGATCTTGACCATTCCTTACCACCTTTAAAGGTACAAACCTGTTTTCACATTCCTTGACAATTGCTTTAAACCCATCCCAGAGTCTGTTTACATTTTTATTTACCGTTTTCCACCGATCATAGTTACTTATTAAAAATTCCCTCATGCCTGTTTTATCAGCCATATGGTACTGCCTAACAGTCCTAATTTTAATCTCTTCCTTTCTTTCACATTTTTTTAATTACCACAAAAACAGCTTAGTGATCACTAATACCATCTATTACTTTGGTTTCTCTATAGAGGTCATCTGGTTTTACCAGCACCACATCCAGAATATTCTTCCCTCTAGTTGGTTCCTTCACTTTCTGAATCAGGTGCCCTTCCCATATTAACTTATTTGCCATTTGTTGGTCATGCTTCCTGTCGTTCTCATTACTTTCCCAATTGACATTTGGTAAATTGAGATCACCCGCTACAATCACGTTCCTTTCCTTATCGTTTTCCACATAGCTGATTATCTTGTCAAATAATTCTGAATCAGCATCTGCGCTACCCTTTCCTGGTCTGTACACTCCAAAGACATCAAGTTGCCTATTATCTTTAGAAATGAGCCTTACCCCTAGAATTTCATGTTAGTCATCTTTAACTTTTTCGTTGCTTACAAATTCTTCTTTCATGTGAATGAATACTCCCCCTCCTACCATTTCTATCCTATCTCTACGATACACCTTCGAGTTGCATGAGAAAATTTCTGCATCCATTATATAATTTCTCAGCCATGATTGAACTCCTATTACAATATCTGGTAAGTATATATCTATTAAATTACTTAATTCTATTCTATGCGATACTCCATATCGTACGATGTCGGCATGTAAAAGATCTCTGGTGATACATTTGGTATTTACCCGACAAAATTCATTAAATCTCAGCCATAGACGCCCAAGAGAGATCTGGTTTACTCGGTCTGCCATCTAGTGGGGCTAGAGTAAAATGGAACGTCGAAATTGACGAGCAGACAGCCAGATGGCGTCAAATCGAAATGTCTGCACACGGTAGCTGAAGCCATACGATTATTATTATTATTATTATTATTATTATTATTATTATTATTATTATTATTATTCTATTCCTTTCTTTACAATACTTCTACAGTTGAGCACTAACAGTTTTATGTCATTCCTGCTTGATTTACAGTTCCCTGTTCCCTTAACACCACTCCCTAGGCCCCCCTGTTTCCCTGAATGTACCTCCCTATAACCCTTCTAAATAAATTTCCTTACTTATATGTACCACTGTGGTTTAAGTGAAGGCCATCTGAGCGCATATCCCTATCTCCTACCCACCCATTAGGATCTAAAAATTTCACTCCCAGTTTCCCACATACCCACTCCATAGTCTCATTTAAATCCCCAATCACCTTCCAGTCAGTATCCCTCCTACACAGTATTCCACTGATAACAATTTCCGCTTCCTTAAACTTCATCTGTGCTGCAATTTACCAGATCCCACACATCCCTAACTATGTTGGTTTCTTATACCTTCTTGTCTTACGTTGTTAGTACCAACGTGAAACACTACCACCTCCTTTCCCTCCTTCTCTTCTACTTTCCTCAACATCTGCCTTAACCTAATTCCTGGATAACACACTACCCTGGTACCCTTTCCTCCACACACTTTCCCGACATGTCTAACGATAGAATCCCCCATGACCAGAGCCTCAACCCTACCCACCTCATTTGATCCCCTCCCCTCCTGGTCAGTCCTATCTTTCCTGACAGCTGCAGAAGCTACTTCCTCCTCCCTATTCTCCATCCCATGACCCTGTTCCACCTGTCTTTTCCTATCCACTACTCCACATTTCCCTTTCCTACCTCTTCCCTTTCCCCTACCTCCACACTTCTCGGCAACAGTTCCCTGTTCCTCATCTTCCCTCGGTTGTTCTACCTGCAGTGACTCGTACCGATTTCTCGCCGACACCTGTCCTGAATTTTGATCCTGAATGGAGCCCTTAGCCTGCAATCTCCTTCCCCTTAAAATATTACACCACCTGTCTTCCATAATTCCCCCCTTCTTTTCCTATCCCTCTATTACACCTACTATATCCTGTACATTGTTTGGAGGCCTACTTTCCTTCCTGTGTTGGCTAAGAGTGGTCAGACAGGAGAAATGCAAAATAGGTATGTTACTGCTGAGACCCCAGGATTACTTGATTCGAGAACTATGTAAGATCCGAAGGAACCAATATGATTTGGTCTGGGTGACTTCCGATAAAGGCGTAGGGTTATGAAAATGTTGCAAATTTTGGCTAAGAAGAGATGAATGGCTCAACTAAGCAGTATGTTCTGAGTTGTGGGCGGAGACGTGGCATGGAATGACATCAATTAGTAGACAAATAAGCTTGAGTGAAGCTTTTAAAAGTAGGAAAGATTTAAATATGAAGATAAAGGTGGAATTCAAGAGGACAAAGTTGGGCAACTATTTATTTACAGGAAGAGAAATTACGGATTGGAATAATTTACCAAGGGAGAAGTTCGAAAAATTTCCAACTTCATGACTAGGTAAGCAAGTGATACTGCATCTGCCACCTGGATGTCGTCCCTAAATGCAGATTAGGGCTTTACGTCTGCCGGCTAAATATGTATACATTGTGTAAATCCCCATGTACACTCGCTTTGTTATTAATGATTCGTGAAATGTCCTTCCTGGAACCTGTTTCTGCCTTGAAGTATTAAAATTCATATGACTGCCAATTATTCTTTCCATCGTGCTATCTTTAGCTGACCTTTTTTGCTGAATTCAATTTCGTAGCAGGTTCCTTCACCTTTCCTAACATATTTGTTGGTTGGTTCCATCCCTTTCTGGTTCAGCTGTTCTTCCAAGATTTGCTTATTTACCATTTGTTGCTCATGTTTTCTGTAATTTGCGTTACCTTCCAGTTAACATTTGGTAAAATGAATTGACTTTCAGGATGGAAGTTCTTTGAAATAATGTGTTTGTTTCTAACAGCTGACCATTGTTGATTGAAACTATTCCAATGAAGTAAATGTTAACCTTAAAATATGTAATTAATTGAATCCTTTTCTTTGTTTATTCCATTATTGTATCATTTTGTCGATACTAATGAGGTTACCACTAAGCCTTTGTAGGATTGCGCTGCATATGATGGAACAGTGGTGTTTGTTAACTTCTCACTAATCATTGGTTCTACTGCTGATGTGTTGCACAGACAAATACAGACTGTGTTACGATACGTTATGGTGAACGATACATTCGCAAAAAATTGGTTGTACGTATGAGAACTTAGAAAATGCATCTCTTTCTTTATTTGAAGAAATGAACCTAGATAGAAGAATCATTGTCATGGTTAAAGTTATGGTATTGCTTCAGATAAATGTAAGACTGGCAATGTGCTAGTGCACCTCATCCATTGAATTTGATCAGCTCTTGTTAGCAGAAAAATCATGCAATGAACCTATGATTTTTTTTTTTTGAATATTTATTTTTCATAATTGTGTTTTACTCAAAATTAACTTTCACTTTAGTAGGTCAGGGTGTCCAGTTGGCCATTTTTGTTCTGCATTTAACATTTTTTAATATGTACGACAGGAACATTCTTTTATCTATGCAGAAGATTATTGCTTGCATTGTCACCTGCACTGCAAACCTGTCTCCCGTCAAGCACTTTGCCGTAAAGCACCCAGTGCTTGCTCGGCACTGAGTCATAGACCATTTTCAAACAAGATATCCGGTATTTTATATATATATACATATATATACAGGGTGAACAAAAGATGCCGCAAGTGGAGTTGGCATGCTGTTCCTCATCGAAATTTATGACAAAAGTTTATTTTGCAAAACCTAGTCCCACCAATAGGTTTAATAGAAATACGAGTTAAGAAACGAGGTTCTGGCAATGCTGTAACAGCGTGCAGCGCGGCCAAGCACAGGTCGCATGAACTCGGCGCTCTGCCGGAGCTGTCTCATTAGCTCAGTGAGACGAGGTAATGCCATAAATGCCGGTTGTGCGGACTCACCAATGTTCAAGTCGCGTTGGTGCATATTTTTTTTTTTCAGTTAATGTATCAAATTGTATCCAGTATACACCTCCACTATGTAGTACACTATGTTCTGTCTTACCTTTACAGTTACCTTTATTTAAATATCCAAACATAACATGAACTTCTTACAGATGTAAACGACCACTTTGTTTCATTCATGACACAAATAAAGCCAATACGTAGAACATAATAGTGGATACAGTAACATCATCTCTATTCATTGTGGTACAAGGAATCACAGTACAGTAGGTAGGCTACAGTGGATTGCCCATTATACTACGCACAATAATTAAAATAGTGTACGTGTGACGTCCAGTCTTATCTTCACAGAGCCGGTACGTACGCTTACGAGCAACGTTCACTTCACAGCAGATGTTCAAAGCAACCACCTTGCATTTGCAAACACTTCGCCATTCGTTGGTGCATACTTTGCCGGACCCTACGAAACACACCTGCATGCACCATTGACGATGCTGCATGCACGCGAGCTATTAGGTCTTGTACAACCATGGGTGGAGTACTATAAACATGTTCCGTTAAGTGTCCCCACAAATAAAAATCTAGTGGATTAAGATCCGGGGAACATTGGACCTCTGCGACTAATCCATTTCCCTGGAAACGCTTCATTTATCCAGTTACACACAGTCATTCCAAAGTGTGGCGTTGCACCATCATGCTGAAATTATAGCTATCGTCGAACACCAAGTGGAACGTTTTCTAAAGCGTCAGGCAAAGTATTGCCCAGAAACGTACGATAGCGGGGTGCATTCAACTTGTCCGGCAATATGTAAGGGCCTAAAAGCACTCCTCCCATGATTCCAGCCCACAGGTTTATGCCAAAGCATGCCTGAGAGCCACGTTCACGGGTGACATGTGGGTTGTGTTCAGACCAATAATGGCTGTTGTGATGGTTGAAAATACGTTCCCGAGTGAAGCTACATTCGTCACTCCATATCACATTCCTTATAAAATGTTCGTTACCTTCAACTTGTTGCAAAAGCCATTCATAGAACTGCACTCATTGAATGCGGTCTTCTGGCCGCTGGTTTTGATTTAACGTATAATGATATGGATGCAGTTTTTCGTCGTGCAACACGTCAACAACCAGTGTTTGAGAAACCTGGAACTCCCTTGCAATATCGCGGGTATTTCGCCGAGGTGATTGGTGCACGGCTCAAGAATGTCTTTCCTCTTTTTGTGGAGAAGGTCTAGTCCTTGGACGACCTCTGTCCGCTACTTGTGGACAAAGATTACCAGATTCCTGCAGGCGTTGCTCAAGGCGACGAAAAACATTCTTATCGGGATGGGACCTTTGAGGGTACCGTGCTGCATACTCACGAGCAGCAGCAGAAGCTTGGTTATCGGGTACACCTAACACTAAAAGCATAATGACGTATTTGCCGTTTGTGTACTCCATCAGGAAGCCTCCCAATATGCACTTGACAGGACCAGTTATGGTTGTGCACTGCGTGGTTAGTCGACTTATGCATTCAGTTGAATGGATCACACTGTCATGTGTTTGACTTACAAAATGCAGTTACACGACGGGAACTAGGGACCTGACGTCACACACACACAAAAGAAAAAGAAACAACCTGATGTAGATTCGAGCCGTAGCTCCATGATGCATGTGGGTTTGATAACCCAGCAGTCTACTCAGTGAGCTGCGACGGCGGGTACGGTAGAGTGGGATGATGCAAGTTTCTCTATTACATTCTGTTGCGCTGCAGGATGTGGTAGTGTTGCCAGCTTCTCGTTTTCGACTTGTTTTTCAACAGCACCAGATCCGATTTGGCTATAGAAACTTTTGTCTTGCATTGGGATGAGGAATCTCATGCCAACCTCCAAGTGCAGCATTTTTTGTTCATCCTGTATATACATGCTCGTGTAATTAAAATGACATCAGAATAACACACTGAGCACTACATACATGGAACACTTGACTAAACTGAATCTTATGCTCATAAAGCTCTTAGCAGACTGCAAAGGAGGGGAACTTGTGGTGCCGAGAAGTGAATTATGGAGAAGTGCTTGGTGGGATATGAGCCAGCAGCAATGGTGACCGGGCATGTGACAATCCCCTGCGTAGAATATGTACTGAATATGACCTAATACTTTGAAAGTTTTTTCGAGTATGATTTTCTTTCCATTTGTGTTATGGGAGCTTTGGGCTCAGTAAAGAATTGATGAAATAAAATGTGTTGAGTGCAGGAAGCTACTGTGATTTTGCACATTTATTGTTTTTAGGTATGAGAACCCAGATATAGGAGGGAGTGAAAATAACATGGCTGAATGATGCTGTAGTATTGATATATAGTGTATCTTTTATGTTTTTGTGTTCCAACATGGGCTGAAAACTAAATACTAAGTCTACAGTACTGGTATACAGTTACCAGTTGATCCGACCAAAGGACAACAAAAGCATTGAAACAGAAAGACTTCCAGCTCAAGACTGTTTTAACAATCAACATTTCAGTTTTTTAACTTTCATCATACTTTCTAAAAAAGCTTTTTACCTAACATATAATTTTGTGTGTCTCCTATGTTTTTAATACATCATACATGTCTTACTGAGGATGACCCAATGCCGGGTCGAAACATGTCTATTTGTGTGAACTTTCGTCTTAATTGAACGTACATAATATATAGTATTGACTAAGAGGATTAAAGTAGTTTTTGTATAATTTTGTTAGAAGTTAAACTGTCAATACGGATTCAACAATGAGATTCATAGAGAGAGAGAGAGAGAGAGAGTGTGTGTGTGTGTGTGTGTGTCTCTCTCTCTCTCTCTCTAACCCTTGTTCCATTTCTCTACGGGACTGGGTATGAAATGAGATGAATGTATGACTGGATGCCCTTCCTGACGTTAACTTCATCACGGGAGTTAATGAGATGAAATGAGTATATGTGATGGTAGGAAGGGAGAGGATGAAATCCCCCAGTGGGTGGGACCAATAGAATAACACCCACGGTATCCCCAGCCTCTCGTAAGAGGCAACTAAAAGGGTCCCCAGGGGCTCTGAACTTTGGAGCGTGGGTTGGCGACCACGGGGCCCTTAGCTCAGTCCTGGCATTGCTTCCACTTACTTTTGCCAGGCTCCTCACTTTCATCTAACCCATCCAACCTCTCTTGGTCAACTCTTGTTCTTTTCCGACCCAGACGGTATTACGTATGGAGGTCTAGGGAGTCTTTCATTTTCATGCCCTTTGTGGCCCTTGTGTCTTCCTTTGACCGATACCTTCATTTTTCAAAGTGTCGGACCCCTTTCATTTTTTCTCTCTGATTAGTGTTATATAGAGAATGGTTGCCCAGTTGTACTTCCTCTTAAAACAATAATCATCACCACCAGAGAGGATGAAACCCAGTACTGGCACATAGTCTACTCTTGTCAAATAACACCAAGGAGTCAGATCAAGGCTTAATGTCCCTATCCAGTGGATGAATCACCATCGGCAGCTTCATATGTCGTCACTCCAAATGAATATGCGGTGAGATTTGGAATTTAATCCAGGCTCTAGGCACGCAATCTAGTGGTTCGAAATTGTATAGCATCACCTCTCCTACCCCCCCCCCCCCCCCAGTTAACATTCTCATGCTGACTGTGTTTTTTGAATTTTTGTTATTCTTGACAAGTCTACTTTAAGGAATTATTCCTCTCTTTTTATAGGAATCGGAGCTAAAAAAGCCGAGCAGGAACCAAGGATATTAACAGCATTCAGTATATTAAAATACTTACAGAATTTTACTGCATGTTGATGACTGAAAAATTGTTTCAATTTATTATAAGGGTCTTGGACAGAGTGAGCAATTTCTCATAGGATGCAGTGAGTGGTGGTGTTATTTGGATAAGGGTTGTGCAGTTTAATGCCAATTTCTATCACATTTATTAAAGTTGTATGATTAGAGATCAGCATTTTATTAAAATAAGTTTGCAACTACAGTACCTGTATAATCTTTATTTAGCTGAGTGCTTGAATATTTTTTTTCTTCAATTAATGAAAGCAATAACAAGCCTGCCGGTGTGGGCTGAAATACAGACATCCTATTACAGTAACATGGATACTTACATTGTCCATTGACGGTAGTATATGTATGTACATGTATCAGGAAAAAATGAAAGCGTATTAAGAGAGATGAAAATGAATTTTAATACTTTTAAGGGTAAGAAGAAAAAAGCTGGAATATCATTGAATTCGTATGCGGTTAGATCAACCCCAGTGCAGTAGTAGTCTGGATGAGCAAGTAGATTGTTCTGTATTTGCAAAATATTGTTGGTTGTAGTGTTATCCCAGATTTCACCCCTCCAAACGGAAAGGAAATGAGTGGATCTTTATGGGGAAACTATTTAGGGAGAGGAAAATAAAAATTGTTCCCTTATTCTGAAAAATCAAAATGTGTGTCCGTTGTTTGATATTTGGTTGAATATTCACAATGAATCTATAACATGCTGTGCAATTACCACCAAAACAGGAAATGTTTATTAAGTGGACACTGACGCATCTGGTTATGCTCACATTTCCAATTTTCTGGCAGAAGTGGCTATTAACAGTATTCAAAACTTTGGGGAGGACTTTTCTATTGTTATGGGTAATGTCACCATTTAAAAAATGCATTTTCTGCTTCAAAATTTTGAAGATTTGGATGTCATCACTAATGGATGCTTATCATGTGTACTAAATGTGCTAGCAAATGGCATTCAGTTTCCAAATGTAAGAGAACATTTGAGAAATTTAATAAAAGTACTTCATAAATAACCACTTTACTAATGCGTATTAGGGTGATTCCACATCAAATCAACACAATTTTTAATTAAATTCTACCTCATCATTTCAGATTATAATGAAATTTGGTATATTGCATGCTGTGATCACTATAAACGAACTTTCCTATAATCTCAGATTAGTATAGGCCTACCAACCAGTTTTGAAGTTACAGGCCTTTAAAGTTGCCAGTTTGTTCTCAAAAATGTACGGTTTTCCGTTTTCACACCAGACAGATGTTGGGGTTTTGCCTTAATTAAGGCCACGACTGCTTCCTTCACACTCCTAGCCCATTACTATCCTATCATCACCCATAAGACCTATCTGTGTATATGTGTGATTGGTTGTGTGCACCTTTACAGAGGGCATACCACACATGAAAACATGATGTATGAATATTGTTCAGGAAACGGCTGGAAGTGTATGTGTTAAAGTTCTTTGTATGGAATTTCATGTGATACTCAACACAGCAGGATTTTAAAATTTTTCAAACTTGAGTCACATTTTTATTTTGTCAAAAAGCCATATTTTGAAAATATTGAAAATGCTGTCAAAAATTGTTCATACTTAACTAATCCTTAAAAATTTATATTGGGATCACAATGGGTTCACATGCTACAAGAGCTTTTTTAAATTTTATTTACACTGTTTACGCCTGCATTTGAGCACAAAAATAAAACCTTGTACAACAAAGTCTTCACAGAATAAGTTCAGCTTTTAACACTTGACAACTTTTTCCTTTCCCAAAACTTCTTTATTCTGGATGATCTAAGAATTCGTTTCTCTTCACTATTTTCATTTTGATCTTTAGTAGTAATTTTCAATTCAAATAAATCCATTTGTCTTTCTTTAAACTATGTGTTTGTTTTACTATACCAAAAGAAATCAAAAAGTTGTTTCAGGAGACTAGTATTTGGGCAGCGGTATATGTGTCCAAAGAATGCAATCCTCCGTTTTCGCATCGTGTCAGTAATTGATTCACTTTTCTTGTGAAGTACTGAATTTGGCAAGAATCTCCACTGTCCATCAATCTGGTGTTTTTTTATTAATAATTGTCCAAAGAATTCTATCAGATTTCTGCAGTTTGTCTGTTGTCGATTGGGTATTCAGTTAAAGTTTCACTTGCTTATGTTGCTTCCTGCTTGACGATGGAGTAATGATGTTGAAATATGGCATTAATTGAAAGAAACTGTTCCTTGTAACTCGGCCAGATAACTTGTTGTGGCATCCGGGAGATAATGGGTTCGAATCCCACTGTTGGCAGCCCTGAAGATGGTTTTCCGTGGTTTCCCATTTTCACACCAGGCAAATGCTGGGGCTATACCTTAATTAAGGCCACTGCCGCTTCCTTCCCACTCCTAGGCATTTCCTACCCCATCGTCGCCATAAGACCTATCTGTGTCGGTACGACGTAAAACCACTAGCAAAGAAATTTGTTGTGCTCGTCTCAATTTTTGAGTTATACAGTAGAACCTCGTTTATCCGAAATAAAGGGAGTGGAGCCACTTTGGTTGATGCGTTTTTTAGGATGACACATGGTAAATATTTTCAGAAGTTAAATGTCGAAATAAAAATGCATAAACTCTGTTAAACAAAGATGTATACTGTATATTAACATTAAAAAAATTTACATATCACTCGTATAAAATCAGTGATTTTCTTCTGAATTTTTTTGGTACAGCACTGTTGTGCAGCTATGTTGCGCCACCGTTTACTCAACCATACATCAGCTGGTGTAGATTCATTGCTTTGTTCCGCAAAGCGCAAAGCAATCTGAAATAATGAAACACTTTTTATTGCTACTGAACTGAATACTGTGTACAGAAATTTTATTACAGTACTCTAATTAAAGCGCGTGGTACTGTATTTTAATAAAAATTCCTAATCAATCTTGCCTCCTATGCATTAAATCTATCATCTGCTGTAACTCAATTCTCAGAACTGCTATTGTCAAGGTCGGAGTCATCTGTATAATCTTCATTAATACAGTAATAATAATGATAAAGTAATAATAATTCCTGCTTGCTCAAGAAAAATGTATCATGGAACGAACTAGAGGGTAAGAAACTGTTTTGTTTTATGCTACACGTGCATTCTGGCATAATGCATAATATAAAAATAGGGTTTGCCTAGTAGCTCTCAGCACATATAGCAAGAGAATTACTAATATTGACGGCTGAGAACGTGACGGTAAAAACAAAATATTAAAATACAATTTTGCAAGAGCATTTCTGTTAAGCCGGGTTCCGGTTAAGCGAAGTTTGGTTAAGCGGGATTCTACTGTATCTATGGATGCTTTTTTGTTAGCATTCCAAGTTATAATCTCACCAAGATATTTAAATTTGTCTACAACCTTTTATTTTCTGAGTATTATTTAACAATATGTGAAGTGTCATCATTTCTATTTTCTCAAAAGAAATTTTCAACCCAATTTCTGCTGCTTATCGTTCCAATTCCTCTACTTGAAATTTAGTTCTTCAATGTTATTTGCTAATAATGCTAGATCATTAGCAAATGCGAGACAATTTAATCAAATATTTCTTCTGATCTTAACAGTCGGTGTTATTCTATTCACGCATAATTTTTTCCAGCACACAAATAAACAATAACGGGGATAATTCATCTCCCTGTCAATGACCAGTATGAATTTTAAATGGTTCAGAGATTTCTGAACATAACTCTAGATTTTGTATTTCTAAGAATGACTGCAATAAGGTTAACAAGTTTCCGATATAAACCAAGTTCAGTAAGAATATGCAGTAATGATTCAGTATGGATACTATCATAAACTTTTTTGATCACTAAAATTTTGCTCCTAATCCTTCGATGTTTTATAATCCATTTGAGACTGAGTTGGCCGTGCGGTTAGGAGTGTGCAGCTGTGAGCTTGCATCCGGGAGATAGTGGGTTCGAACCCCACTATCAGCAGCCCTGAAGATGGTTTTCTGTTGTTTCCCATTTTCACACCAGGCAAATGCTGGGTCTGTACCTTAATTAAGGCCACGGCCGCTTGCTTCCCATTCCTAGGCCATTCCTATCTTATCGTCACCATAAGACCTATCTGTGTCGCTGCAACTTAAAACAAGTAGCAAAAAACAATTTGAGACTGATAAATTGATCTGGACAGCTTTGTTGTGGACGAAAACCACCTTGATATTCACCAAATTCACTATCAAGTTGTTCATGAATTCTGGAATATAAAATCTTAGAAAAAAAATCTTACGACATCCAGCAAAGAAAGTCCTCTATAATTACTAGGATCTGATCTTTCATTTTTTTGTGTAGTGGGTGTATAATTGCAACATTCCATTCTTCAGGCAATTTTTTGGTATTCCATATGTCAATGAGATGTTTATGTAAATTCTGGATAGCCTGTACATTTGCATTCTTCCAAAGTTCTGCTACTAGTTGATTCTCTCCCGTCACTTCAAAATTTTTAAGTGAATCAATAGCTGCGCACACTTCATCTTAAACTGATGGTGGTATGATCTTTTCCAGAGGTTTTTTTATTTCTGGGATACAGATCAAATTGAAAATAATCTTCAGGTTCATCACTATTAAGTAGTGTTTTGAAGTATTTAGCCAAAATTATTGCATTGTCATAATCATTATGGGCCACCTTTCTGTTTGTATCCTTCATCAGAAGAGCCTTCTGATGGTTTCTTTTAACCCTTCCGATTTTTTTGGCTGTTAATCGTCTAGCATTGATTAATTCTTCCCTAGAACTTTCCGTTTTTTTGTTGCTGGTCGTTCAACCAAGCTTTATGCCGGCGTAGTATTGCTATATCACACTCTTCATTCCACCATGCATGTTATTTAGTTTTTTAAGGGGAGCAACTTTCTCTGCTATGGCTTATAATTTGTTAACAGTGGTCCCCAAGCTGCCACTTAAAAGCGTTATGGATTTCTCAAAGTATACTGGATTATTAATGACTGAACTAGGATCATACATTATCTTCCTAATGAATTTTTGCAGTGTATTTTTCCTTTTAGGAGTTAATTTGATTTTAATCTTTGAGATGTAATGATTTGAATCAACATTGACAACACAAAGAACCTTTACATTATAAATTTCTTTATGAAATTTATATCCATGGCCACATGATCTGAGACTCACCTAACTTAACATTAGGACATTTCCAAGTCATTAATGTATGCAGTTTTCTTTTAAACCTTGTCGTCTCCAAAATTAGTCTGTGGTTAATACAAAATTCAATTAATCGTTCACCAGTCTTGTTTGCAGTCCAATCTTTGGATTGAAATCTCTAAGTAAAATTTTAATATTTGTATCTGGTATATTCGTTACCAGTCGGTCAAGTTCATCCCAAAATTGATCCGTTCCCTCCTTGTCAGTTTTTTTTTTTTTTTTTTTTTCATTTGTTGGTGCATGAACATTTATCAATGTGTATATCTTGTTTTCCACTCTAATCGTTAACAATGCTACTCGTGGGGAATTTGAGGAAAAATCAATAATGGAATCTAGTGTGTACCAAGAAACCAACTCCAAATTGAGGAACATTCCTCCTCATAACTCTTTCACCTGGAGGTCATTTATAGAGATGATACGCACCTGATTCAATTGGGTTCTGATCAGTACTACGTAATTCTTGAAGAGCTGTGATCACAATTTTGTGTTGATCCAAAATATCAATTAGATGCTTTAACTTAAGAACCTTCATCAATGAATTGATATTTAACGTTGCCAAATACGAATATCTGACACCCCACCATATCCGAATGGTGTCTTCGCTTGGATGGTTATATAATAGCTGTCCAAACCGGTAAATTCTTTCAATAGAAGACTCCCCATATTGGGTTGATTGTCTGATCAATGATCAAGAGTCTAACCGTGGTCAGGGTTTACAATTCCATGTGTGATCTGGAAAGGTGATGAATGAAATATGATGAAAAATGAGATTGTGAAGAGTGTTTGGTACGCGAGAGCTATTTTATTTCACTCAAGTCTGCCTGTAATCCAGTGAGGATCTGAGACGCACCGCGTCGGGGTATCGCCTCTCCACCTGCTATGACAAGAGCTTTAATTTGCCACTGAAAAGAAATTAGCACTGTTTATGCTTGTGACATTTTAAATTTATCTTAAAACATTGTCTTTGATGTCTTCTGTGCATTTTTTCATTAGAACTTAACAATGTTTAAGTACAATAGATTAATGTTTTAACCATGATATTGTAAGGAAGCTTACTTACTATTCGTTGTACTTAGTGGGTTGTAACTGCCTGAAGGCTGCGTTGGTCTTGCGTGTTTCCCCTTCATAAATGTTGTACAGTCTGTCTGTTGGAGTCACTGGGTCCACTTCACACAAAACTTCTACTGTGGGGATCCACAGAATATTTGGATTTGTATGGTATGACAACGTTGCTGATGGACCAGCTGGATGGAGGAATGTCACATCACTTTTACTTCATTGATGTTCTCATCTTTCTCTAAAACAAATGCTAGCCATATGTGGGGAATGACCTGATTAATGCCATCACTGTTAGGTGAGAAAGTTCAGTAATCACGGAGATATAAAGACTATATAAATATATCAATAGCGTAATGTTAAGAATGTGCTAAGCATGTTAATAGTGTTGATGAGCACAGAGATATTCATGACGACACTTTAATGTTATTCCCTGTCATACTCCTGCACATTTGACGACAACTACAAGTAGCACTACTACTGTTGACTCACTCCAGCATCACCTCAGATAACAGCCAACACTACAGCTGTCCAACTCCACAACATAATGATAAAATCACCACTCTAACACTACGATATTCTGACACTGACTCTGATGGGACACCCACCACACACACTAGTTCGCGGTGAGCCCCCTGCTGATAAAGTACTAGAACCTTTGGTAGGAGTTCGGGGTAGGAATATTCTCTCTCTCTCGCTCTTTTTTTTTTTTTTTTTTTCCAGAAAGCCCACAGGAAAATCGGGTAAAATCACAATACAAGGAAAGGCTGGCACATACCCTTGGGCTGGCTGGGAGGTTCCTGGCCTGACTCGTTCCTTCCAGGAACTACTGTACCAAGGAGGCTACAACAGGGCTGACGGTTGCTTGAGCATGTAACATTATTTTTGTATCTGTAGTAGCTGCTGCAGCAGCACTTGTATTTCTTAACTTATAACAGAAGCAGTGATCGAGATTTTGTTTTGCGGATACAGTTACTCACATATCAGATGTAAGATTTTTCAGGCGTTTGCTCTATTAACCAGCGTTTCGTGTTAGGTCTGACACTAGACTCATCAGAGTGGGATGTGTCAGACCCTACCCACTGACGCTGGGGTGATGCAGGTGAGCTTATCAGAAGCCCTTATAAGAGGCACAGTCTGATAACTGCATACGGGAGATAAATCTCCACAATGGAATTATTGCCCGCCTAGCAATTCCGAATGGAAAATTCTAAATTCCCATGGAGGGAATTAGATATTTTTCACCAATAGAGCATGTCAAAAACATATCAGATGTAAGATTTTTCAGGCGTTTGCTCTATTAACCAGCGTTTCGTCTTAGGTCTGACACTGGACTCATCAGAGTGGGATTTGTCAGACCCTACCCACTGACGCTGGGGTGTATGCAGGTGAGCTTATCAGAAGCCCTTATAAGAGACACAGTCTGATAACTGCATATGGGAGATAAATCTCCACAGTGCAGTGCAGTCTTTAGAAAACAAATAATTAGTTAATTCACATTTCAAGCCTGATGAAATATGGAAACACGAATGGTCTCAATCACACCCTCATGGCATTGTCAACATCAGGGATCCAACTACAAAGTTGCCTTGGTTCAACTTCCTGCAGAGTTGGAAGAAGTGCTTGTGCTCTGCATCAGTGGGGCTGATGATTTATGGAAGCTTGTCTGGGATGCCGTGGCTGAGAACAGTCATCATTTGAACAGACTAGTCAACTCCATACCCACTTGACTCCAAGTTGTGATTGAGTTGGGAATCGTGGCTTTTTTTAGTTGTTTTTATTTTAAATTATTTTAACTTTTGAGGCTGACACCCCTCTTAAGTATTTTTTGTTTATAACACAAAATATATTTTTGTTGAGAATAAAGTACTTCATTTTTTTCTAGTTGAAGCCAGAAAGTTATGATAATGATAGTCATGACGTAATTAATTCATGAACCTGGTGTTAATTATTAAAACTGTCATAAAAGAGACAGGAGCGTTTATATTTTTGCTCTAAAAAAAAAATAAGCAGGAGGTTGTGTTTGAATGTATGACCTCATGAATACCAGCCCAGCCCGTTACCAGTACGGCACGATAGTAACATGCAGAATTAGTCTATTATAACTATAGATATCATACTACGTCATACCATGGCCCAATGACATGTAACATTGCCTGTCTATGAATAGTAGTGAAGGGACCTGAAGGGCACCTGCAGTCAAGAGATTGGGCCCTTTTTTTTTTTTTTTAGTATGATAGCTATACAGTTCTCCATGTGACGGTTGCTGGACTGCAAAGCACTTTTGCAGTTTCTGTCATAAGTTCGACATTCTGATGAATTGTACTTACACACACTGCATATGTTCCACTATGGCATTAAAACACAGTTTTAGTGTTAGAGTTCTACAAATTCTGAAAAGCTGGAGATTTAACATATATGCCACCCAGGGTCGAAGCGTCAGGGGAGACAGGGTAGACAGCGTGTACCCTTAACATTTCGTGAAATAAATATTGTCTAGTTAATTCAATTACTTTTTAGAACATTAAATATTTCCAGATTCGTGACATTATTGTATTCCCCGCTTTACTTATTTTCGTCTCACTTCGGCAATGCTAAGGCTCGCGTTAGTTACACGAAGCAGGTAGGCGAAAGTAGACGCTGTTCATTCTGTGTATTTTCCCTTTGATTTTCAAAGCTTTCAGATAGAGCAACACTAACGCTATCTGTAGGTGCTGACTGTGGAACTGTGACTTTCCTATAGCAAGATGTCTCCGCCCAGTAGACAGACTTACCAGCGTCTCTTCTTGCTCTCATTGGCTAGTATTTGGATCTCTCTTATAAAGATGCTCTTATTGGCTACCATCTTAGACATGCTTTTAATGTTATTAATTTGAGTTTACTTTATTATAAGACACGTTTAAAAATAAATTTATAATATTTAAATACGAAGTATAGTTAACTTACACCTAATAAATGAATGATAGCATCAAAACCCTTCAAGTACGTGCATTTTCTTGCCCGCCAATATTAGTTGCGGTATTATAACCCCAACAACTATTGGCTTCCAGTCTTAATAAGGTACGGTACTCCAGAGTACGCATACGCAAAAAATTGCTTAACTTGATGCTGTATATTCCGTTAAAGTTCTAGTGAACGCGCTATGAGTACATTCAAATGATAAAACGTATTTAAGAAATTGGATGACCAACTAGAGACTGTCTAACTTGGGAACTCTAGCTATAGAGAAGAATTTTCTGTGGAATCTTAGCAAGACGCCTGACTTCAAGACGAGAGTAATAGATATATTTGCTGAAATGAAGGACAGGCGGATTAAACTCATTTACAAGAATATTGTTTAAGGTGACTTGTACGAACAACTATTTATTTCTTATTTCTCTTATTAAATCTACATAACAATAAAATATATTGCTATTTTTATTGTAAAAGTATGTTGTTATTTGACAACTCCCGCTGCCTATTTCGTCTATATTTAAAAATAAAGCAAGTGCACGTAGGGTTATAGCAATACTGAATACAGATGTATGCGTCGAAAACAAAATTCCATATAATATGATTAAAACAGTTTAAATAAAAGAAATCTCTGTCTACCCGCTTACTTAGTTCACGCTTCGCCACTGATGCCACCCTTAAATTATACAGAATTATTCTTTAAAACA
Organism: Anabrus simplex; assembly: GCF_040414725.1. Taxonomy (NCBI): domain Eukaryota; kingdom Metazoa; phylum Arthropoda; class Insecta; order Orthoptera; family Tettigoniidae; genus Anabrus; species Anabrus simplex. The sequence goes on along the minus strand of NC_090265.1, from coordinate 947,181,025 downwards.
TGAGTTTTATGACCATTGCTATCTTTCACTGACATCCAACTATTTTTACCAGACATAACCCTGCTAATATTGTAACTTCCATGAAATAACTAATTGTTATTATCTTTATTATTATGCTTTTATGGCCTCATTGGATCACTTCAATAAATCATCATCTGGTCTTTGATAAGTTTTCTTTCCAAATTGTCCAGTAGTTTTTCATTCAGTCTCATCTTTTCTGTCGTTACTCGTCTGTAAATACACTTTTCATTGTATGTCGTTTGTGTATTTTTGGTTTAAATCTTATTCTTATGTTTTTCAGTTTCCTTAAATTTTCTTTTTTTGTTTTGCAAATCATCCAGATTGTTGCTGAAGATTCCAGAATTCCTCTATAATTTTTCCTGGTGATCTGGTTTGTCATGTCCTCATAATGTGACCAAAAAAGAGATCCTCTTATTCTGTATAGTACCATATCTGTGATGGGCTACAGTTCTCTCTTCACCACTTCATTTGGCACTATCCGCTATTGTCCATCTTTTTGATGTTTTTTATTTATGCACGTTCTAGCTATTCTTCTCTTATTTTTTAAGGATTTTGTCGATTCTGTTTCTCAGAGTGACTTTAGAAAGAGTTTCGCTTCTGTATGTCACCTCTAGTTGCACCACAGTCTCATAGTGTTTTTAATTTAGTTTTGATTGATAGGCATTTTTTTATTGTATGTAGACCATGTTCATTTTTGAGCTTTTATAATTTAGTTCTTTCTTGCCATGTAGGTTTCTCGTCCAAGTTGTGTGTTATAATTTCTCTTAGGTACAATATATAAATTTTTCCACTATTTTTACTTTCCTGTTATTAACTGTTATGTGGTTTATTGCTAGTGGATCTGTTACCATTAGTTTACTCTTATCAAATTATATCTGGAGTCCCATTTTTTGCACTGTGACCGAGCTCGATAGCTGCAGTCGCTTAAGTGCGGCCAGTATCCAGTATTCGGGAGATAGTGAGTTCGAACCCCACTGTCGGCAGCCCTGAACATGGTTTTCTGTGATTTCCCAATTTCACACCAGGCTGTACCTTAAGGCCACGGCCGCTTCCTTCCCAGTCCTAGCCCTTTCCTGTCCCATTGTCGCCGTAAGACCTATCTGTGTCGGTGCGACGTAAAGCAAACTAGCAAAAAAAAAAATATTTTGCGCTATGTTTTGTAGACTTATTTGATTTCTGGCTTGAATGTTATTAGCTACTAACGCTAAGTCGTCTGTGAATCCTAAGCAATTTAAGTTTATTTGATCTTTCTTGGTTCCAGTTTTTCTTTGTACCATTCTCTCATCATGTATTCTGGAGCACAGTTGAAATGTAATGGCAATAAACAGTTTCGCTGCTATAATCATAAACAGTCCAGATATTTCTCCTCTGAATTTTACTATGGATTTGGTGTTTGTTAGGGTTAATTTTATCATGTTTTTAATTTGGAATGAAGTCCAAACTTCCTTCATACCTTCATCGTTCAGGATCTGTGGATACAATCCTAAGCTCTTTTGAAGTTTATAAAGGTTATGGCTTGTTGTTTTTGTCTTCTTTTGTAGACATCCATTACTAATTTTAAGGTGATTATACCCCCTGTGGGTGGGGGACGCAGATGTAGAGTACACCCATGGTATCCCCTGCCTGTCGTAGGAGACAACTAAAAGGGGCAACCAAGGAATGATGGATCATGAATTATGAGATTACTTGTGATCAGTACCACCATCATGTGAGGAACACTATGTGTCAACTTTACTTGTGATTAGTGCCATCATGTGAGGAACGCCATGTGTCGACGTTACCTAGGAACAGTACCATTATATGCCAAACACCACAGGTCTGGGCATTGCCTGCCTGTGCATCCCACCATGGTGGGGTAGCTAGTGCTCGGCTGCACAGACTGGTGTCTAAGGGGAATGGGTGCCAAGCGCTGTGCTTGAATGGTTTGATTCCACTGTGTTCAGAATGGGTCTGAGTTACATATGAGTAGCACCACTATATGAGGAACACCGTGGGTCTCTGTTGTTTGTGATTAGTACCGCTATGTGAGCAACATCACGGGTTTGTGCATTGCCCATGATTAATACCACTATGTGCGGAACACCATGGGTCTGTGTTGCCTGTGGATGGTACCATAATGTGCGATACACCATGGGTGTACATTGCCTACGATTAATGAGCAACACTATGAGTAAATGTGGCCTGTGATTAGTACCACTATGTGAGGAACACCATGGATCTAGCCGGTGCCCGTGATTAGTCTCACAATGTGAGGAACACCATGGGTCTATGTTGCTTGTGAGTAGTACCCGTATATGAGGAACACTATGGGTCTTTGTTACCTGCGAGTGGTGCCATTATGCGTGAACATACCATGGGTCTGCATCACCTGTGATTAGTACCACCCTGCGAGGAACACCGCGAGTCTGCCTTACCTGTGATTAGTAGCAGTATGGGAGGAACACCATGGTTCTGCTTTACCAGTGATTAGTACCATTATGAGGGGCCGGCAACCTGGACTTTGGATCCCTTTAGACAACAAGCATCATCTCAGAAAATAAGGGATTGTGAATTGCATCCACGATCACTTTTTCATCATCATTTGTTTTAAATTCTAGTCAGTCATTTTGAAGTTTTCATTGTTTCATTTCATTACATGTCATATCATTAGGGGCCAATGACCTAGCTCTTAGGCCCCTTTAAACAACAATCATCATTATCATCAGTAAGGAGATATCTGTTCCGGGCAGCTTCTCCAGGGTTTAATCCTCCTTGGTATTCTCCTAGTTCCAGTGTAAGTTGATCTTTACAACAATTGTATAGAATTCTTGACACGATTTTATATGTGCAGTCCAAAAGGGAAATTCCTCTATGGTTGTCTGAATTGTATTTTCCTCCTTTTTGTGTATTGGATATGTTAATTTTAGTCCAATGTTCTGGTAGTTCTTCTTTGTTCCAGATTTTCACTATGTATTGGTGTAAAGATATTTTCACTGGTTGTGCTGCATATTCCCAAAGTTATGCAAATGTTTGATCTTCACCACTTGCTTTAGAGTTTTTGAGCTCTTTCAAAGTTTTGAAGACTTCATGGATTGTGCATGGGTTTATGTTTTCTGCTGGTGTCTTAATTGGGGTTTCTGTGTGTGTTTGAAGAAGTTCTGGGGAATCTTTGCAATTTAGTAATTTGTTAAATGTTTCTGCTAATTTTCTGTAATTTTTTTGTTGCTGTGAGCCATCTTATTATTTTTATCTTTTACAGTAATGTTGGAGGATCATATCTTAGTAGTTTCCTGCTAAATATTTTGTAGTAATCTCTTGATTTTGTTTTCTCGCTGTTTGTTTTTATCATTAAATGTATACCTTAATACTGTATATTGTACAATTTCTGCTGGAGCATACTTTCCAAGTTTGTAATTTGGACTTTCCATAATCCCTTTATCTTGTAGAAGTTTCTTTGCTTTCTGAGCCATAGAGTTAGGAACATTGAATTCAAGCTTTATCTTCCTGCATGATTCAGGCAAGCAAGTTGAAATCATAAGTTTTAGGTCTCTGCTGGTTGAACTACTGAATTTGGCCTTGAAATTTTTCACTACTACTACTACATTGCCTCACCATCACACTCGGAAGACTCTACATTAACAATAACGTTAAGTTTTATAGCTAAACTAATTATTTTTTAATGGAATACATCCTAGTTATTTGCCTTTTTAACATATACAGGGGATTCTCCTAATTCTTGAAAAGGAGTGTTCAGTTTTTGGATAGCCTCTGACTGGACTAAAATAAAGATCTTCCTCATGACAAGTCTTTGCATATTGATCATTATCTGGGGAGGGGGAAGGTGAACAATGATGCTCATTTTTCCTTTTTAAGGATCCCAAGTTGTTTTCTGCAGCTGTCACAAACTTTAGCAGCATTTGATAGTTCAGAAAATATTGTACACAGCCATTATGCAACAGTTCTAAAACCTTTCGTACAAGGAGTTGAAGTAATACAACATACGGTATCTTTCACTTTTCATCATCTTCATTGCACTTTAGTTTCATGAACAAATTCACATTGATTCTTTCTTGTGAGATAAAGTGTTTGAGGTTTCTTTTACTAGACTAGCTGTTCACTCAGTATTTCTCACTTAAAAAATTTAAGGGCATTTCTTACTTTTCCCTTCAGTTATTTCAAATGACTGAGAAAACATGTACAAGTAGTTAAAATCATTGGATCCTAAAGCACCAAAAGTTAAGTCAGAAAGCAGCACATTGGAGAAGAAAAGAACTTGTCTGGCATTCTAGTTCAATTACAAAAGTAGCACAGAGTGAATGGACATCTTTAAAGGTGTATAGCTTCAATCAGTCACTACTGATCTGCATTTAGGGCAGTCGTCCAGGTGGCAGATTCCCTATCTGTTGTTTTCCTAGCCTTTTCTTACAAGATTGCAGAGAAATTGGAAATTTATTGAACATCTCCCTTGGTAAGTTATTCCAATCCCTAACTCCCCTTCCTATAAACAGATATTTGTCCTCTTGAATTCCAACTTTATCTTCATATTGTGATCTTTCCTACTTTTAAAGACAATATCATTCCACGCCATCTCTCCACTGACAGCTCGGATCATACCACTTATAATATCAATATAAATGGTCCAATTATTGGACATTATAAATTTTCCAGCTAACTCATTCCTGGTTGCCAACGTTTTGCTTCAGTGTTCCAAGTTGGGCTCATCAGTTGGTAAATAGCACATCCACCAAGATGCATTGCTAGTGCATACTGAGACAAATATTTCAGGTTCCCTATGGGAATCAACATATATATCATCATACCACTTAGTCGAGCAGCTCATCTCCTTTCTCCCAAGTCTTCCCAGCCAAAGCTTTGCAACATTTTTGTAACGCTACTCTGTTGTTGGAAATGACCCCAGAACAAATCAAGCTGTTTTTCTTTGGACTATTTCCAGTTCTTGAATCAAGTAATCCTGGTGAGAGTCCCATACACTGGAACCATACTCTATTTGGGGTCTTACCAGAGACTTATATGCCCTCTCCTTTACAACCTTACTACAACCCCTAAATACCCTCATAACCATGTGCAGAGATCTGTACATTTTATTTACAATCCCATTTATGTGATTACACTAATGAAGATCTTTCCTTATATTAACACCTAGGTACTTACTATGATCCCCAAAAGGAACGACTTTTCCTATTTGTGAAACTCACAACCTGACTTTTAACCCTGTTTATCATCATACCATTGCCTACTGTCCATCTCACAACATTGAGGTCAATTTGCAGTTGCTCACAATCTTGTAACTTATTTATTACTCTGTATAGAATAACATCTGCAAAATGCCTTATCTCTGATTCCACTTCTTGATTCATATCATTGATATATATAAGAAAACATAAAGGTCCAATAATACTGCCTTGAGGAATTCCCCTCTTAATTATTACAGGGTCAGAAAAGCTCTGCGTACTCTAATTCTCCGAGTTCTGTTTTCTAGAAATATAGCCGCCCATTCTGTCGCAGCCATTTCTAACTGTATTTCTTTTCAACCTGCACCTCCTTCTTAGTCTCTTTACTTCTCTCTTATAATATAGTGGGTCTTTAACCTTCCTTATCTCCTTTAAACTATTGATCAAAGATTTGTGGAGTTTCTTGATACTGATCATAGCTTTCATCAGACCAACTTTCATTACAGTCTGAAATAGTGAGGTAGAAACCTTGTGTTACAGAAAATCTGGTGACCCAAACGTTGTTCTCCCAAGTGATGTGCGCTGGAATACCATGGTAGATTACCTCGAGACATATCTTAAAAACTGGCCAATTTTGTTACACATTTGTGGTACAGTACATGTGGGGAAGAATCTTCAAAAGGAATTTGAAGCTACAAAGGACAAATGTGACACACTGAAATTCAGAAAAAGATGCAATATGGGTCTAACACCAGTTCATTGCTTAGCTTCCGATGAAAAGAATTCAAGCACTGGATTTAACTGAAGAAGGAAAGGAAAAAGTTTATGGATATGCAAGGTCAACTTATTCGTCAAGTTTCAGTGAAAAACCTTCCCTTTTCAAGGAGTTGCTTTTTGAGTAAGAAGCCACATAATGAACCAACCTAAGAGTTGTGGAAAAGTCAAAATAATGACATTAAAAGTTTTAATGAATTTTTACCCATTATTGAACAGTTAGTACAGCACAGACTTATTAAGTGAGTGTTAAAATAATCTTCATCTTTAGGAGTGCATTTAAGAATGCTTCTAAGCTTGTGTTTCTTGTTAAAGTATTTAATCGTGATGTGACAGTGCAAGTACTAAGCAGGAAAGAAGAGTGAAATAGTGTTTATTCATACATACACATACATTATCATTATAGACTGTTATGTCTTTCAGCGTTCAGTCTGCAAGCCTCTGAGAATTTACTAAACGTCGCCACAATCCTCGATTTGCAACTAGTGTTGTGGCCTCATTTAGTTCTATACCTCTTATCTTTAAATCGTTAGAAACAGAGTCTAACCATCGTCGTCTTGGTCTCCCTCTACTTCTCTTACCCTCCATAACAGAGTCCATTATTCTTCTAGGTAACCTATCCTCCTCCATTCGCCTCATAGATATTTGATTTTTTTTAAATGTTTAAATTCTGCATACCATGAAGCTACTACTCGGGCTTAGCAGGGGGAGAGGTGATACTTCCACATGTCGCGTCCTAGGTGGCGGATAGGGGGTCCTAACTGGCTTGCCGGCGGACTTGAATGAAATAAAATAGCTCTTGCTGACCAAACATACATCCCTCTGTGGGTGGGGGACGCAGGCGAAGAATACATCCACGATATCCCCTGCGGCGACTAAAAGGGGCGACCAAGGGATGATCAAATTAGAACCATGAAACTAATTGTAATTAGTACCACTACACGGGGAGCACCATCAGTCCCTTTTCTTGCGCGTAGTACCACTCTGTTAAGTACACAATAGGTTTGTGGTTAGTACCAGTAGTGACAGTGTGTGAATCAGGGTGAGTTTCACAGTACCTGTGATTAGTACCACTCTATGAGCGACACCATGGGTCTACCTTGCCTATGATTAGTACCCACTATGTGAGGAACACCACGGGATAATGTAGATGTTGATTCCCATAGGGAATCAGAAATAATTGTTCCGAGTGAGTAAATTTATAATACCAATATAAATGGTCCGTTATTGGACATTATAAATTTTCCAGCTAACTCATTCCTGGCTGCCAGCGTTTCGCCCCCGTGTGCTAGGCTGGGCTCATCAGTTGGTACCTAGCACACCTACCAAGACGCTGGATAGTGCATACCGTGGAGGCCACTGCGTAGGCTAATTGTAGCCACCGGCAGTGCCAATGCACTATGAGAGACATTGTCTCATTATCAAAAAATGATGCTTGCTTGGCCATCAGATGATGTAGATGTTGATTCCCATAGGGAATCAGAAATAATTGTTCCGAATGAGTAAATTTATAATACCAATATAAATGGTCCGTTATTGGACATTATAAATTTTCCAGCTAACTCATTCCTGGCTGCCAGCGTTTCGCCCCCGTGTGCTAGGCTGGGCTCATCAGTTGGTACCTAGCACACCTACCAAGACGCTGGATAGCGCATACCGTGGAGGCCACTGCGTAGGCTAATTGTAGCCACCGGCAGTGCCAATGCACTATGAGAGACATTGTCTCATTATCAAAAAATGATGCTTGCTTGGCCATCAGATGATGTAGATGTTGATTCCCATACGGAATCAGAAATAATTGTTCCGAATGAGTAAATTTATAATACCAATATAAATGGTCCGTTATTGGACATTATAAATTTTCCAGCTAACTCATTCCTGGCTGCCAGCGTTTCTCCCCCGTGTGCTAGGCTGGGCTCATCAGTTGGTACCTAGCACACCTACCAAGACGCTGGATAGCGCATACCGCGGAGGCCACTGCGTAGGCTAATTGTAGCCACCGGCAGTGCCAATGCACTATGAGAGACATTGTCTCATTATCAAAAAATGATGCTTGCTTGGCCATCAGATGATGTAGATGTTGATTCCCATAGGGAATCAGAAATAATTGTTCCGAATGAGTAAATTTATAATACCAATATAAATGGTCCGTTATTGGACATTATAAATTTTCCAGCTAACTCATTCCTGGCTGCCAGCGTTTCGCCCCCGTGTGCTAGGCTGGGCTCATCAGTTGGTACCTAGCACACCTACCTATGGGAATCAACATCTACATCATCTGATGGCCAAGCAAGCATCATTTTTTGATAATGAGACAATGTCTCTCATAGTGCATTGGCACTGCCGGTGGCTACAATTAGCCTACGCAATGGCCTCCACGGTATGCGCTATCCAGCGTCTTGGTAGGTGTGCTAGGTACCAACTGATGAGCCCAGCCTAGCACACGGGGGCGAAACGCTGGCAGCCAGGAATGAGTTAGCTGGAAAATTTATAATGTCCAATAACGGACCATTTATATTGGTATTACCACGGGATAATACGAGTCCCTTTGATTAGTACACTATGTGAGGAACACCATAGGTTTGCGTTGCCTGTAAATGGTGCCACAATGTGAGAAACACCATAGGTCTGTGTTACATCTGCACATTACATTTCCTGTGAGTAATACCATAATGTGTGGAATATCGCGAGTCTCCGCTACTTTTGATTAGTACCGCGAAATGACAAATACCATGGTTCGACTTTCCTAGCGATAAGTAACATTATGAGGGGCCAGTGACCTGGATTTTGGGCCCTTTTTAGACTACAAGCATCATTGATTCAGGATTATGCTTTAGAAGCAGTCCCTTGATCAGTAATACTATTGTATAACACTAGTTCTGGCAATGTGGGGTATTGTGGGTCAGATCCACTGATTGTTTTAAATTCATATCCATCAATTCATTCTTCATCACGTTTTGAATTCTGGTCAGTGGATGATTTTGGACTTTTAAATTGTCATTACATTTTGTCTCATTTCGTACCATTAGGGGCTGATGACCTAGATGTTTGGCCCCTTTAAACAAGCATCATCATCAAATCGTGCATAAATCGTAATTCATAAACCTATAGTCCTATAATATTGTGTAAAAATTGCTTAATATTTTGTGCTTAGTTTATTAACATTGTGATAATGAAGCAACATTTCTGTATGAAATCTGTGCACTGGTGACTGGTGTTCTCAGAATATGCCATAATTTGTGATTGGACATTTAATTTGCATTTAAAGCTTAATTTTGAGCAAGAGTGTAATGTATTATTTACTTCTCTTTGAGTTGAGAATATGCGTATTGTACCAGGAAGGCATAGGCCCTGGCACATATGAGTTATAAATTTTATTTTTGAGCGTACAGTTAAGTTCCGATGCATGAACAGCTGTGTGAGAGAAGGTTCTCGTTCCCACTGCGCTGCATGAGGGAGAGCGCAAGTCGAGCAACGTCAAGTGACGTCACCGCTGCGTGTCGCTTCCCTCCCCTTCGGACTTTTTAATGCCTGGACCAATTAAAATGAGACCAACGCTGAATTGTAGCTAATATTCTGGAAGTGAAACCCTGCAAATTTGAGGTCAATCCGTCCAGTGGTAATAAGTTTGGAAGGAATTATCACCCCTTCATCACCTGATTCCGAGCGCTGCTCGCAGACTGGTATAAATAGGTCAGTGAACCAAGGTTATAACCAGTATGTGTGTGTGTGTTCTGTATTTATGAAGGACAGTATGCTCCGTCGCGATCCGCGAGTCCATAGTAGTGGCCATACTCGAACGCTGTGAAGATAGTGCGAAGACGTCGTACGTAAAGTTTCTGCCGCAACGACAGAAATATTCTAAAAATTTCTCGAACTAAATTGTCGTGATATAATACTTGGAATTGTGTTAACTGAGTGAAGCTATAAATGAAATAGTGAATTGAAGTGTCAAATATTTCATTTGTCAGTAAATGACGTGAACTTTACCATTTTTCACGTAATTCTGAACTGTATCTTATGAACTGTGACGTTATTCTAAGTCATTACGTGTGGTGTACTAAAATCCTAATTTGAGACCATTTCAATCAATCTGAGACGTATTTCTCCTATAATAACACAACTGTGAACTGTGTGAGACATTATTTCACTCGACATTCGTCCAATAACAGGGCTAGAATTTACTGTTTTTTGTGTGCATTTTCTTGATCTTTCGATCGCTACTACGAGAAACTCAGTGAACATTAAGGACTTTTTATGACTATATTAAGTAGTACAGACCCATGTGGTGTAAATCCTGCCATAAAATCGCCTTAATCTGCAAACAGTATTATTTCAGAGACTGTGGTAGAGACTGTTGTTAATAACATTTTTTCAAGTGCTTATGGACTGTGACCATTATTCGACAGTCGAACCTCAGATATAATTATTGACAATTATGAACTGTGACAGTGTTAAATCTTAATTCCATGAACTGTGTGTATATAAAAACTGTGTTTTCCGTAGCATGGACTGTGAATTTTAATTCAACACCGTAAAATTACTATGAGAATAGAACTTTGCATTACAACCTGTGTCGGTATATTATATCAATTCTGGTGATATTTGTGAGCTCTATAGTGCCAATTGAACTTCTCTTTGAGTTGAGAATATGCATATTGTACCAGGAAGGCATAGGCCCTGGCACATATGAGTTATAAATTTTATTTTTGAGCGTACAGTTAAGTTCCGTGTTTCGACATTACCTCAAAGAACAACGGAAATCTTGGCAAAGTGCTGCGAGATTCTGCTACATCGAACATCGCTTCCAATGTGGGATTTACGTGTTTTTTTCAGCTATGGTACCCATCGAGGGACGTCGACGAGGGAGATTAACGTGGTATCTTCACTGAACACGTTGCCGATGCTGAGTTCGAGCCTTGGCTGCACGCTGCGGGATGTTCCAGGCACCAAGTCGCCGTACAGCACAATTCCTACACTTGTAAGCAGATCTTCTCGTATTCTGAGTGAGTAATCCTACTGACTGACTTTTTACAAAGCACTCAGTTCATTACAGTGCTCTAACAAGTGCTTCATGTGAATATCAACTCGTAATTTATAATCATTCAAGAGAGGTTCATGTCTTGATTTTTGACTGTAAATTCCTTTTTCAAAATCATTCATAAATTGAATTAACTTCACATAGATGAAATTTAGGATTTACAAGTGCGCTATTTATTTCATTTTTCATCTTAAATGAACTGTAGAGACATACAGCAAGTGATCAAGTATTTTCATTTAATCTACCAATAATTTCATGACGGTGTGTGTTCATTTTATGCTCAAAATATTAGAAAGACTGTAGGTCAGCACCATAAGTGATGAACTTGATAAAATTCAAGATGCAAAGTGATATTTTTGTATTTCAATTCATATTAGATGAACTGTAGGGTGTATATGATCTATAAAAGAGTAATATTTATTTTGGACATCCTCAAGCAAATAGATGTCACAGAAGATAATAGCATCGATCTTTTATTTTACACTTTTTGGAAAATATTGGTTAGAAATTTGAGTTTGAAATTCCAATTTCAGGGTGATTTTTTCTGTGAATATTTTTAATAAATTCTATCAAAACGATTTACCATCTATTATTCGCCCTGTGATACTATCTGTCTCTGTACCTGCTCCAATAATAAACCGAACACTACCTGAGATCCTTCCCATGCTCTGGCCCCACAATCATTTCCTGGTACAGTATATAGTTAATACGAAGCCACAACTGGTTTAAACTCATTTAGGTACTCTGAGTATTTGGAATTAAACCTGGTTTAAAGAAAGAGATGTGGTATTTGGTTGTTTTCTTTTCTAAAACATTTTTTTCCCAACCCTGGTATAACTAAACAAAATGTGCTACGCTTGGCTGCAGATTTGAAATGTTTAGGAATCTGCTGAAAAAAATGGTTCTGGAAAAAGGATCTGCTAAAATATATGAGGCCTATATGAACATAGCTTAATAGATGTGTGTTTGAATTTCCAAGGCTGCATGACAATGAGAAAGATAAAATGTCTTAACATTATTATTCATTTAGAACAACTTCCCAGGGTCATGGGTTGCCACAAAGAGTACCAACCCATTGGTGCTGGAATTATTTTATCAAACTTTCCTTTACTTTTTTTGCTTGATTTATGTTGTAAGGCACTTACGGAAATAATACTTATCAGTTTCGTCATTTTATTATGTATACTTTTCGAGAAATTTGCCATATGGCAATGGTAGGTGTTTACATGAAGTCATTTCACTGTTTTAGATGTAAGTTCTATGTATGTATATAAGAATCTGGAGAAAATATCACTTATTCACACTATTTTGTTTTTTTTAACTGAAATAGGCCTACCACAAATATTGTTGGGAATTTAAGGCTCCTTATAAACAATCAATGGACAGAACATTATGCACCAGTTAACAAGAATGAAAGGAATAAAGCAGTCAATGCACAGGCCAGTGTCACATTTAGAACATTGTGTTTTTCACTATTGACTTGCAAGTTTTGCGAGCATATCTTTTCTTCTGATCAGTTGTGTGCTGCACAAGAGGGTCCACCTTGTCGTGCCTCACAGAATTCAATATCCAGCTGTCCTGGGATGACTCCGGCGAAGCGGACTGCCTTCTAGGCACTTTTTGCACTACCTCTATCAAATCTTATACTTTTCATGTTCCCTATTTATGATCATAATTATTGTAAACATATGAAGTAATCCACCTAATCAATACAATATAAAAGTACTTCAGTTTATTTTAATCATGGTACTGATTTCAGGCTATTAATATTTAGCCATCATCAGCCATAAAATCTTAAAACACTTTAAAAAACAACTAATAGGCCATGCATATAACAAAATTGGATAGCATAATACTTGAAAAAATTTCTGATCCAATTTTCAGTATCCACTAAAATAAGTCACTGTCTTGAGGATATAACACAACACTTGTAAATTCTTATGATCTGTTGTTGGTATAAATCACAGATAGAAAACCATTTCTACAAAAAGAAGACAAGGCTGAAAGGTGGCAGGCACATACTCAACAATTGTATCAAGAGAAAGTAGATTAAGGTTCTGGAACAAGAAGAGGGTGATACTTATGAAAAGGCAGATCCAGTAATGAGGTCAGAATTCAACAGAGCTTTGAGAGACCTAAATAGGAACAAGGCACCTGAAATTGGTGGCATACCCTCAGTATTGTCTGCCTTAGGAGAATCCAGCATGGCAATGTTATTCCATTTAGCATGCAAGATGTATGATACAGGAGAATGCCATCCAGTTTTAGACAGAATGTTATATCTATTACCAAGAAAGCAGGTGTTGACAAGTCTGAAAACTACCGCACCAATTAGTTAAGTATCTCTTGCTTGCAAAATATTCAAAGCATATTATTTACAGAAGAATGGAAAGACAAGTTGAAGCTGAGTTGAGAGAAGATCAGTTTGTATTCAGAAAATGTAGGAACACATGAAGGAATCCTGACTTTACGTCTGATTTTGAAGGTTCAAATTAAGAAAGACAAGCTGATGAACGTAGTATTCTCAGATCTAGAAAAGGCACTTGATAATGTTGATTATTGGGCCAAGCTATTTGAAATTCTGAAGGTGATAAAGATCAGATACCAAGAAAGATGATGATTATGATAATAATAAGAATGTTTTTTTTTTTTTTTTTTTTTTTTTTGCTAGTTGCTTTACGTCGCACCAACACACATAGGTCTTATGGCGACGATGGGACAGGGAAGGGCTAGGAGTGGGAAGGAAGCGGCCGTGGCCTTAATTAAGGTACAGCCCCAGCATTTGCCTGGTGTGAAAATGGGAAACCACGGAAAACCATTTTCAGGGCTGCCGACAGTGGGGTTCGAACCTACTATCTCCCGAATACTGGATACTGGCTGCACTTAAGCGACTGCAGCTATCGAGCTCGGTAATAATGTTATTTGCTTTACGTCCCACTAACAGTGTTTTTAGGCAGTGACAAATCCATTGCTTGAGCTTCAGGTGAGGCTCTACTATAGATAGTTTGTAACAGGTTTATTTTGTTCATTATTGTCTTCTTCCATCCTTCTCTTAGCTCCTCATATTTCTGTTTTATCACCCAGGCTCCTGTTGGTTTTGAGTACTGAGTTTTGATACCAGCTTGTCAGTTATAGTCCAATGCAGCAATCATTGATCTGAACTTTAAGCTACTGTACAAGAAATTCTCCTTGAGGAGTGTATTTCAAATGAAGGTTGCAATAACTTTATAGGCTTCTGGTGTGAATGTAATGTTTTATATGTTCCACACCTTTTAAAAAAGATTTCTCTGAAATTAATTTCTTCACGGCTTCATATGCACTTGAATTTCCTTTAATCCACATCTTCTTTCCCTCTTCCTTCTCTGTTAATGTGTCTTGCTCACAGGATATCCATTCACCATTTTCTAACCACTTATGCTAATTTTTTACATGGTCCAAAATTGAGGTAAATTTATCGGTTAACACAGAACTGTTTCCATTAAATATTTGTGCTGCCCACCATAAATGATTATTTTGTACTGGCCTTCCACACCTGAACTTCTTGATGTTTTTAAGTTTTTTTATCAAGAGCTTTCATCTTTTATCATTAGACTTTCTGATATGTGCCAAAAGTGAAATTAATTTTCAATATAAGGATACTGCATTCTCAGTTAATAACTTACTCATTTGTGTCTATCAGAAAGGAAGAGTTTTCATCATCATCATCATCATCATCATCAGTGTCCCACTCCAGTTGCCCGGGTGTGGTTAACAAGCCCTCTCCACTTCTTTCTATCCTTCCACTTTTCCTGCTCAATTACTTCTGCCACATCCAATCCAGCTTCTCTAATGTTCTGCCAAATCTGATCCATCCACTTTCTACTCGGTCTTTCAACTGGTCTCTTAAAAGGAAGAGTTTTATATTACAATTTTCTTCCTGTACAATATGTTTTGTTTACGGTATCACACGCAGCCATTTCAAGATCACCTTTCGCCATCTGTCTGAACAAGTTCCAAATGAGCTATACAGCCAGTATTTACACCCATGAGCAAATAAACAAAATATTTGGCTGAAAAGCTTGTACTAGCCATTTCCGGCTAATCAAATGGGTTTGGCAGAGCTTTTCAATCAATAACATTAGTCCTTTCTTGATCCCAAGCATCTTCCATGTTGGAAAAGTTACTCTATGAATAATTCTACCATATACAGTTTGTGACATCATACGTAAGTTAATGGACTTGCAGAATGACCAAAAGGGCTCAAACAGAAGGCCTGACAACAATAATGCTGATGCTATTAGGACATTTCCTTCTGGTTTCTTTCCTTCCATTGGTTGAGAATACCAACGCATTTCACTACCACAACCACAAAGCGACTCTTTAATGTAATGTGAAATGTTTTTCACTTTACTTTTACAACTGTAACAAATTTCACAGAGTGTGAGTAAACTTGTCCATGCAACAAAGAAATATGAACCTGTAATATGTACATCATCCGGAATGTGTTTGTTATCGGTATCACTAATATAACTTTCACTGTCACTTTTATCACTTTCATCTGGTTCATAGAAACTGTTGTTCTTCCATTACGTTACTGTTCAGTGCTGGGCTGGAAGTTGCAACATCTTAAGTATTTTCTAGCTATTTCACTTCCTAACTCACACTGCATTTCCAAACTACATTCGTGTCTGTCTGGTAAAATATTTTCACTCATAGTGTTGTGTTCTGAACGTCACGTACATCTTTATCGTTATCACTTTTGTTTAATACTGTGTCAACAAACTTCCTTCATCTTTTAGTCGCATACCTTTCCATCCTGCTCTTCTTAGATACCGATGAGTACTCCCACAGTGTATTTTGTGAAGCTGCTCTGAATTAGCACTCCTGCATGAGAAATATTTCCATCTGTCAGAGCCGGACATCTTACTGAAGAAACAGCCCCTGGCTGCAATTTTGGACCATGTAGCTTTTCCGTAGGCTTCTTCATTTTAAAAAGTTGTGTTTCATCATACTTTGCATTTTTAAAATGCTCTGATCACACAGTAGCTCCCTTACTGGGAGAAAAATATTTCCTGTTGCGAAATTGTACCTAACTGCTAAATCTACAAGGTGACTTACTTCTATTGGGAAATCAATGGAAATGTATTTCTTTCTCTATAGTTTCAGTTTCTACTCATGTTGTTACAGCTGTACATGCTCCAGGTAGGCATTTCGACAATCATCACACATCATTATAGTGAACAACACTTCAAATAAACAGAAGAGTGGCAGCACACATATTGTAACAACCAACTGGATGGAGCTCACTCAGCGCTTACAGTGCATTGACATCAGAGCTACTCTTGTTTCCTCGACTTACTGGCCCAAGGATCAGCACACAGCAAAAGCAAATATATAGTTGAACACTGCCTGTTACACTCTGTGATTTTGAGGCAATTTTACTTTCTTGTTTTGGTCTCCTTTAATCGTTTATAAGATTTCAAAAGGTATACAATATAATGAGATGGAGGAATATATTTAGATTAATGTATTATGGAACAAACTGTATTAATAATAATTTACTCATTCAGGACAAATATTTCAGGTTCCCTATGGGAATCAACATCTATGTCAACAAACTGTATTTCTGACTAACTGCATTACCTCTGGTTGATATCGAATACACTGACAGGCAAAATTAATGGATCACTTGAATTTTCAAAGGAAAAAAGCATGTTGAATTATGAAACATTTGTTTTATTATTTACATTGATTATTTTCATTAAAAAAATTATCTAAGCAATAACAGACAGATAACATTACTTAATGTTTTCACTGTTGAGCACTTTCTGCATAAACGAGCATGCTCCAATGTTTTGTGTTCAAATAGGTTTTGTTGTTCATGACAAATTCTCAATTCTGTTCTCTGTTTTCCTCTTCTTTGGTTCATCTGTCTGTCCTCTTGGTCTTCCAGTTGGTCTGCTGCCTGTTGCTCTTCTTTCCATATATGCATGTGGTATTCTTGTGCTATTCATTTTTTTAACATGCCCAAGCAGTTTACCATTAAGACTGGATGACCTTAGTCTTTCCTCCATAGGTTCAGTTAATCTTAAGTACGGATTTCATCATTTACTGTATGAAGGGCAGTTCTAAGAAACATCTTCTCACAGGCTTACAGCTTGCTAATATCCTTTGATGTTAGCATGCATGTTTTCAAGTAATATATAAGAATGAAATAAGACTTATACAGGGTGATTTTTTTGTTTTATGAAGGATCTTCCTCTCCATAGTAAGTTTTGCATGAGACTATAAATTGGGTCTTTTTACCAAGTCCAGTACTTCAGGCTCTGCTCTGGTATTACTGGCCATCATGCTACCTGGATATATGAATTGGTTTACTACTTCAACTTGTTGGTCGTGCAGTTGTATGTTGTGCCTAGAATTCTCCCTGCTAATTTTTGTCACAGTTTTCGCTCTGCTCACTTTCATTCCACACTCTTCAAAATTAATTTTTCACATACTAAGCCTGCTTTGTGCTTCCTCCTGTTCTATTCCATATTGCTACATCATCTGCAAACACCAAAAACTGTAGTTCTCCATTTCCTAATCCCTTCAGGTGTGAGCAGCTATGCCATTCAGAGCAATCACCGGGTACGTCTGCTCACCGCACGTTAGAAGGTATAATGAAAGACATGGGCGAAGGAACACTGCCTCTGGATTTTCGTAGCTTGGAAAAAGATCACTTGGAGAGATGAGTCGAGGTACCGGTTGGTCCACGACGATGGCAGGGTACGAATCAGTCACCCAGCACATGAGACGATAGGTCCCTCTTGCCAGTAGGTTGCAGTTCAGCTGGTAGAGGTGTCCTAATAGGAGGACTGTTTACTTGTAATGAAATGACACCGCTGGTATATACTACACGCGTCCCTCACTGGTGAACATTACAGGAACCTGATGTCGGATCATGTCCACCCATTTGTTCGCTTTAGCACCTTGCACGAAACCTTTTTCTGTAGCAAGCCAATGCACCAGCTCATAACATCTGAATTGTAGCCAATTGGTTTAATGAACACTCCACATATATGAGGATATTTGCCTAGTCCCAAAAGGTCACCCGGACCTCAATCCTATTGAGCACATCTGAGATTCTATCAAAAGCGACCTGCACCCCCTTCATTTTAATCCAACCATTCTCCCTACATTATTGGAGCTTTACTGTGTTAATGGATCAGTATCACTCCTCAATGCTTTCAGTGATTTTTGGAGTCCATGCCATGCTGTGCCATTGCAATCGTAGGGTGAAAGTGGGTGCTATGCTTGCTAGTCAGATATCTCTAATTCAGTTGCTTATTATATACTGTCAATATGCTCCTGAGGCAGATACATTTCTTGGCTCAATAAGTCAACAACTTCCTCTTGAATCACCTGTTCGTGGTTGTGTCTTTACAGCCATTTAGTTGTGGCTCTTTAACATGAGGGAGGTTTACCCAGTGAGTTGGCCATGTAGTTAGGGGCGCGCAGCAGTGAGCTTGCATTCAGGAGATAGTGAGATTGAACCTGGTTTCCCATTTTCACACCAGGCAAATGCTGCGGCTCCCACAGCTGCTTTCTTCCTACTTCTAGACCTTTCCTATCCCATCATCACCATAAGACCTGTCTGTGTCGGTGCAGCTTAAAGCCAATTGTAAAAGAAGCCCAATTTCTTTGCAGCTCTTCGACATGCGTCGTATGAGTGGTCTCTCTCCTGGTTCATTCGGCACTGTGATTTCTATGGGGAATTCAGTAAGCATCCTCAAACTTCATCTATACATTCTTGACTCATTCCTGGACTTTGTAGCCGGTCTGAGTGCCTCAGGCAGTTGGGACGCTGGCTGGCCTGATCCCAACATGGCAGGTTTGATCCTGGCTCAGTCCGGTGGTATTTGAAGGTGATCGGATATGTCAGCCTCATGTCTGTAGATTTACTGGCACATTAAAGAACTCCTGCAGGACAAAATTCCGGCACCTCCGCGTGTCCGAAAACCGTCAAATGTGGTTAGTGGGACGTAAAAAAATAACATTATTTCTGGTCTTTGTTTTCCACTTTCGCTGAAGAGCAAACCTGTTGTCTCTAGCTTTCGTCGTCAGCTGATACTCATAACTGAGTTTTCGTTTCTCGCCTGCTGTTCCGTAATACTTAGTCCATATGATAAAGGTGACGCTGATGGCTTATCAGACCAATTCTTGCATGAAACTTGCCGCCACACATGTTGCATCTTATGGATGTTTCCTCTTCCTGTCTTCAATGTTCCTAGTCAAACTGTGCAACTGCAGCTGAGATGGTAGCACGCCAGCGAGGGCGATCCAATGCAAGAGTATGCCAAGTAATTGGGTTTATATCTACTTTTCTCATGGTCTGCTTAAGTTGGTCTTTATATCGCTTCAGAGGAGCACCACAAGTCCTCTTGCCAGTGCTGAGTTCACCATACAGGATTTGCCGAGAGAGTCTGCTGTCACTCATACAATGGATATGGCCTGCCCATCTACTGTAAGTCGATGACCAACGATGGTGGCTTCGATTCTGTGTAGCTTTGCTTCTATATTAGCTCTAGCTTTCATACTATCAATAAAATAATCCACCTGGTTGGAACATCGCACACACTGAATTATCTTCAAAATGTCCATTGTGTTTCAATTAATGAAATTGTCTTCCAATATATTTCCATAATAAGAACACGCTGCTGAAAAGAGTGCTTCATGTTCGTGCCCCGACTTCAAACATTGGAGATTACGAAGTAATTAAGTCAACAATGGATGGGTAGCGGTACTAATATAGATTCTCCCAGAACCCATTGAGATCATTAAACTCCATTTCAAGTTTACACCAGCTTCCAGAGGGAAATTATAACTCATTAAAGTTGAAAAGGTTCATATAGATCACCCTTTACTGCAAAATGCCTAAGAATGTGATAGATTGGCCCATCGGAATTCCCCTCACTTACTGGATGTGACTACTGAACCTTCGGAGAAAAATTGCTTTGTAAAGTAAAAAATTGCTGTCTAGTTTCTGAATGCTTTGTCGAGAGGTAAACTTTGGGGGTTTTCATTGACATGAACTCTTATTCTATTTCATTTTTATGGTTCCTTTCTCCTTAGAATCCAATTACTGTTTGATGTTGGAATGTTCTATTTGTCATTATAGTTTGCTCACTGTCGTGTTCTTCCATTCTTCTCTACCGCACCTGGAACTGTATTGGTGGAATACCCAGTGCAAAGACGTTCTAAGCAGGAGGGGATTTATTAATAAATATTGGTGCTTTTTGTACCACTGAGAGATATCCAGGTTAAATATTCCTTACTGCTTGGCAATATATACGATAAATCAGAATTAATCAAGGCAGTGGATGTGGGACCATTTGAAAATATGTTGTTTACACACACACAATTATATAATATATCGAATGTATCAGAAATTAATTTTCTGGAAGAGTCTATTGAACTTTTAGAGAAAAATTTCTGTTTGGTTACTGAATGTTTCCATTTATTTGTAGTAGTTTGGCATCCAGATGTTTAAAAAATGTATTGTTACCTCTAACATTGGTCTTTTTTTTTTTTTTTTTTTTTGCCAGATCTCTTGGTTTCCTGTGTAATAAACACTAATACGTGTGATTGCTAATGACTGCATGGAACCACTTACTCTCTGTTTACATTATTGGAGCCATGAGTGCTCATATACTGAATTGGTGAGTGACATTTCTTTGAAATATTTTACTTGTGTGGAAAATCATTGTATTTACACAAGGAAGGGTGGTGTGTTATTTGTTTAAAATATATATACTGAGCAAGTTGGTCATGCGGTTAGGGGCGAGCAGCTGTGATCTTGCATTCAGGATATAGTGGTTTCGAACACCCCTGTCAGCAGCCCTGAAGATGGTTTTCCCTGGTTCCCCATTTTTCATACCAGGCAAATGCTGGGGCTGTACCTTAACTAAGACCACAGCCATTTCTTTCCCACTCCTAGCCATTTCCTACCCCATCGTCACCATAAGACCTGTCTGTGTCGATGCAACTTAAAGCCATTTGTAAAAAAAAAAAAAAAAAAAAAATGTATCTACACCAGGGAAATCAAAGACGGGTTTCAAGGTTATACGACTCTGAACCTTATAGCTTCAGTGTTAATGGTGAAAAATGCAACAGCTGTTGAGATTGCTGATTTGCCTGTGTTAGGCATTGAGATCAGGTACCCTACGAAATCTTTTGTGTGTGTCTGTATCATGGATAAAGAAGCCATTGGATCTCTTTGTTCCTTACTGATAATCAAAGAAGCCTTCTACATATCAGTTACTAGCAATGCAATTTTGATGGTCAGTTTTGAATGGCCTGAATCATGAGCAATTCAGATCTGAAACTAAATGCTCAGATTAGCTGAATAAATATTAACAGAAATATTAGGATTGAAAACATTCTTTGCTCATTGTCATTTCATATAACTGAAAAATTATTTATTTCACCGTTTTTGCTGGGATACCTTATTCCAACAGCTGCATGTGCTTACTTCCATTTTCAATTGAGGTCTCCCCTTTTGATGTACCGAGAAAGTACAGTACTGTGAATTCATTTGCCAGCAGACCATGAAGTTAAAGATGAGATATTGGCTTCTTTCTTCATTTACTTCTCTCCCAGTAGAAGAAATAATTGTATGAATCCAGTGCCTGTTTGCTGTTTGCCAGGTACTGTCCCATGCAGGCTAATGATTACTACTGTATCAGCAGGTAGAGCTCTTTAACAGTTATTGAAACTTCATGTTTTATGTCCATTTATATAAATATAGATTATTTTAGTGATGAAGCATACTGTTTTTTTTAAAGTTTGTATGAATTAATTGTTTTGTTTCCAGCGTGAAGTCAATAAAAATATTTTAGTTCCATTCGGATAGCATATTTTTGACTGACTAGTAATTTGTTAGACACAAGGAACAAACTTTTAAACCTTAGTGATCTCTCCTGAATTGTAATTTCATATAAATAGTGCCTCTGCCTGATGCAGCATCACCTCTGTCAACAAAACACACTTATTCCAGATATAAACTGGATGTTTTAAAATCAGGCAATTATTGTTGAGGTTTTTGTCACTTTTCTTAGCATGCTGTAAGTTTGTTTAGGCCATCAGGCTCGTTAAAAGGTAACTGTGCTCATTCCTAAGTACTGTGGACTTTATAAACTCATTGCGCTTCCCTAATATGGGACAGGCATCTGTTTTTTTTTTTTCCCTGTCTTAGCGTGTTCGTTCCATGCCCCTAAACATTTGAAGACATGCCCATTAACTGTGATGTTCATTCTACATAAAAGTTTATAGCTATAGTCGGATACTTCTCAACAAATTTATTGATCACATCCAGTAGTATTGTCATTTTTTCATCACTCTTTAATATTTTTCCCTTGTTATATTCAAAAATAGCACTTAAACTATCTTCTATTTCACACAGCTCATTTATTGATTTAAAGTATTCTCCATTTAATATGCCCACACATTCTGTGAAGTGAAGTGAAGTGCTTCGCATATACTTCTCTGGTAACATAACATAAATTATTTGCTCCCCTGAAAGTAAAATGACTTGTTAACAAACTACATTCAGAAAGTGAAATGAGACAATAAAGAACATTAGCCAGTCAGTTTGATTTTTGCCAAGTGCATTTGTTCACAGCTACTATGATTTAGACAAAGTGACATTGGTAGATAATAGAAGACTTTTATAGTCTAAAGCTCTCCTGAATTGTTGAGAAGTATCCGACTATAGCTTAGGCTTCTCATCCACTGGAAACAGAAACCTGCGAACTGTGAGTTAGGACGAATCTGTGCGAAGTTTGTTAGTCCAAAATCGTGTGTACGCTATCATCCTTCGGTTGCGTATTCGGCCGAGTTATTTTGTAGGTGTATGTGTGAGATAATGGTATCTCCTGAAGATTTGTGTGATCTCCATGCATTAGAGACACCTCTGCTAGTGAGAAGAAGAGCTCCGAAAAGGAAACAGGGGTGGGTAAATTATGTTATCGAAAAGGCAAATGTTTGGTGAATTTTCACATATATGGGCTGATCTGGAAAAGGACAAAAGACAGTACTTTGGTTATGTTTACATGGCGTGATACATTTCAATATATATTAAAGTACAAGATCAGTTGAAGAAGTACAGTAACTTTCGAGAAACTATTTCACCTGAGCAACGTCTAGCTCTAACTTTGAGGTAAGAAAATGCTCATATTAAAGTGGAAAGTTGGGGATAACATTCCTTTCATAATTTCCAACCAAGCAAAGGAAATCTTCTCTTTTCCCAGAAAATGTTCATTGGCATTAGGGATTATGTTTTTGCAATAGCGAGACGTAACAGAAATAGCGGAAATGACACTCTGTCATCAGTGCGATAAAGCTTAGTTTGAGTGTCTAGGGAGGATATGTGAAGTTTCGTTGTCAAGTCACAGAATGATAAGATTTATCTAAAATGAGGAACTTCATGTAGATTTTATTTAATTTGAACATTGGAGGCAATGATTTATGAGGCATTAAATATTGACATCCATCGAGTTTACAATGACCAAGGACAATAATGACTAAAGTACGTAGCAGTTCTGTTACTATATACAGTCAAGTCTTATGAATATTGGTTACAAATTTCGTTGATGTTTGTTCTTTTGTTCCCAGAAATGTTTCATTCTCTCTGACCTGGCTGCCCGTTCTTTGTCAGTTATGTTGTACTGTTTGCGTGTATAAGTCTTCAGTTTAAGTCTCACGTCGTTATTTCTCAGGATCCTCTTCTCTTCTCTGTTTTCAATTTGTTGAATTGTCAAGCCTAATTCATTTAAATCTTCTTGGACTTCTTTGAACCAGTGATTTTTAGTTTTACTTTTCCAAAAGTAGTTGAATAAATGTTTGAGTATCCTAGTCTCTGGTAGTCATAATATGTGACAGAAAAAAAGCAACTCTTCTTTTCCGCATAGTGTCTATTATAGACTTGGTCTCCTGGTATACAACTTCATTAGGTAGTAATCGCCATTGTCCATCTACTTGGTGTTTTTTGTTTAGAATAGTTCTAATGATTTCTTCTATCTATTTTCTGTAATTTATCTGTAGTTGATTTCCTACTCAAATTGAGTAAGGTTTCACTAGCATAGGTTGCTTCAGGCTTAATAACGGAGTTGTAGTGTTTAAATTTTGCATTTATCGAGAGAGATTTCTTCTTGTAGAATGGCCAAGTAATGTGTTGTGCTTGTTTTAATTTGGTAATTCTATTTTCAACTGATATTTTCTCTTTTAAGTTCCAAGTTATAATCTCTCCAAGATATTTAAATTTATTAACAACCTTAATTTGTTTGTTATTTACCGAGCTTGATAGCTGCAGTCGCTTAAGTGCGGCCAGTATCCAGTATTCGGGAGATAGTAGGTTTGAACCCCACTGTCGGCAGCCCTGAAGATGGTTTTCCGTGGTTTCCCATTTTCACACCAGGCAAATGCTGGGGCTGTACCTTAATTAAGGCCACGGCCGCTTCCTTCCCACTCCCGGCCCTTCCCTGTCCTATCGTCGCCATAAGACCTATCTGTGTCGGTCCGACGTAAAGCAACTAGCTGTTTGTTATTAGTCAGTGTGATAGGTGATGTTTCCACTTTGAAGGAAGGCATCATTTCCGTCTTTTCAAAGGAGATTTGTAATCCAATTTTTTCTGCTATTTGTTCTAATTCTTCAATTTGGAGTTTAGCCTCTTCCACACTACTTGCAAGTAGCGCAAGGTCATTATTATAAATTATTATTATAAATATAATTATAATAATATAATTATAACGATACAGTACTGTTTAGAACCAACAGATGATTCAGATGATACTTACTTACTCCCTTCCTCTTCATGAATTAGGCTAATAGCCCGTTCTGACCTCAGATTTCATTCCATCTCTTCATAGGACAACCACTATCTCTTCTTCCCATAGGATGGTATTCCTGGGCAAGTTTTGGGATTTTGTTGTTTTCCATCCTCAGAACGTGGGTTTTTTTTCAATTTATCCTGTTTTGGAATATTCTTTCATTCACTGAGAATATATTTGTTGTCTTATCTCTTCATTTCGTATTTTATTTTTTAGGGAGTATCCTTCCACTGATCTTAGGAATCTCATTTCAGATGATTGTATTTTATTCCTATAGCTTGTTTTATCCGCCCATGTCTCACTTCCGTATAACAAAGTTGGTACAGCCATAGTCTTATAGAATTTAAGTTGAGTATCTTCTCTTACGTTTCCTTTCAGTGTTCGGCGAATTGTCCCACACATATGTTGAAATCGATGAAGCTTCTTTTTCACCTCGTCATCATTCACAAGGCTTGTTCTACTGGTTGATTGTCAATTACTATCTTCGCTCTGATAGGATACTTCCCTTGCCATGCCATAACTTTGGTTTTCGTTCTGGATAGTTGAAGATTATAACTTTTACAAATGGTGATAAACTCCAAAAATCAATACATCAGTTAATCTTCATCATCCTGCAGGATAAATTGATCATCTGCCAGGAGCATAGTATTTATGTATGTGTCTGTGTTCAGTTTTATTCTAGAGTGCACACTTTGTTTCCAATTTCTGATTACATCGTCTGTGCGATCAAAAGTATCCGGACACCCCCCCCAAAACATACGTTTTTCATCTTAGGTGCATTGTGCTACCACCTACTGCCAGGTACTCCATAGCAGCGACCTCAGTAGTCATTCGACATCATGAGAGAGCAGAATGGGGCGCTCCGTGGAACTCACGGACGTCGAACATGGTCAGGTGATTAGGTGTCGCTTGTGTCAGAAGTCTGTACGCGAGATTTCCACACTTCTAAACATCCCTAGGTCCACTGTTTCTGATGTGATAGTGAAGTGGAAACGTGAAGGGACACGTACAGCATGAAAGCGTACAGGCCGACCTTGTCTGTTGACTGACAGAGACCGCCGACAGTTGAAGAGGGTCGTTAAGTGTAATAGGCAGGCATCTATCCAGACCATCATACGGGAATTCCAAACTGCATCAGGATCCACTCCAAGTACTATGACAGTTCAGCGGGAGGAGAAAACTTTGATTTCATGGTCGAGCGGCTACCCATAAGCCACACATCACGCAGGTCAAAGCCAAACGACGCCTCGCTTGGTGTAAGGAGTGTAAACATTGGGCGATTGAACAGCGGAAAAACGTTGTGTGGTGTGACGAATCACGGTACACAATGTTTAAATCTAAGAATTTCATTTTTTGTCCTTATTGGACTGAAAACATGAGATAGGTAACTTAGTGTCCACCATTTCAATACAAATACATGTTATAATGTTTATTTATAACATATTTTTACTTGGAACTAGTTTCAACGCTATTTAGCTTCATCTTCAGCCAAAATATGGCAAGTTGGCATAGGCGTATACATGCAGACATGTACATTACACAAAATGTTACATCATTATGATTAAATAAGAGTAAAAAGAGACATGAAATAGTGAAATACAAGGTCAGAAATTGTCAGTCATCAAAATGGTCCATGAAGGGTGAATCAAAAACGTTACAAACATGAGTTGGGAATCAAAAACACAATCCCCCCAAAACATGCAACACAACAAAACCATGCGGAAATTCGAGATAAACTTGGCATTGAAGATTCAAATCTTTCAGACACTCTTCCATTGAATGTCGCCTGTCACGAGTGTAGTATAAAACATAAGTTAGGGTTCAATAAACACAATCTTCTCAAAAATGCACATAACATTTTTAAAAATTTGGGATTGAGATTAACTTGGCAGTTCATGGACTGTTTTGCTACAAATTTGAATCTTTAACTGCCAAGTTCATCTCAAACCAAAGGTTCAAATGTCATGTACATTTTTGAGAAGATTGTGTTTATTGAACCCTAACTTATGTTTTGCGTTTATCGAGTCCAAACTCATGCTTGTACAATTTTATTTCACCCTTCGCAGCTGGCTTTGAATTGACGCTTAGTGAAAAAGTGACTACAAATTTGAATCCTTAACTGCCAAATTCATCTCAATCCTAAATTTTTTAAAATGTTATGTGCATTTTTGAGAAGATTGTGTTTATTGAACCCTAACTTATGTTTTATACTACACTCGTGGCAGGCGTCATTCAATGGAAGAGTGTCTGAAAGATTTTAATCTTCAATGCCAAGTTCATTTCGAACTTCTGCGTGGTTTTGTTGTGTTGTATGTTTTTGGGGGATTGTGTTTTTGATTCCCAACTCATGTTTGTAAAGTTTTTGATTTACCCTTCATGGACCATTTTGATGACTGACAAATTCTGACCTTGTAATTCACTATTTCATGTCTCTTTTACTCTTATTTCATCATAATGATGTAACATTTTGTGTAATGTACATGTCTGCATGTATACGCCTATGCCTATTTCTCACATTTTGGCTGAAGATGACACTAAATAGCGTTAAAAATAGTTCCAAGTAAAAATGTGTTGTAAATAAACATTATAACATGTATTTGTATTGAAAAGGTGGACCCTTTAAGTTACCTATCTCACGGTACACAATGTGGCGATCCGTTGGCAGGGTGTGGGTATTGCGAATGCCCAGTGAGCGTCATCTGCCAGCATGTGTAGTGCCAACAATAAAATTTGGAGGCGGTGGTGTTATGGTGGGGTCGTGCTTTTCATGGAGGGGGCTTGCACCCCTCGTTGTTTTGCATGGCACTATTACAGCACAGGCCTGCATTGATGTTTTAAGCACTTTCTTGCTTCCCACTGTTGAAGAGCACTTCGGGGATGGCGATTGCATCTTTCAACACGATCGAGCACCTGTTCATAATGCACGGCCTGTGGCAGAGTGGTTACACGACAATAACATCCCTGTCATGGACTGGCCTGCACAGAGTCCCGACCTGAATCCTATAGAACACCTTTGGGATGTTTTGTTTAGGAACGCCGACTACGTGCCAGGCCTCGCCAACCAACATTGCTACCTCTCCTCAGTGCAGCACTCCGTGAAGAATGGGCTGCCATTCCCCAAGCAACCTTCCAGCACCTGATTGAACATATGCCTGCATGAGTGGAAGCTGCCATCAAGGCTAAGGGTGGGCCAACGCCATATTGAATTCCAGCATTACCGATGGAGGGTGCCACGAACTCGTACATCATGTTCAGCCAGTTGTCCGGATACTTTTGATCACATAGTGTATATATTGAATCGTGTTGGAGAGAGGCTGCATCCCTGTCGTACACCTGATTAATTAATATTTTTTTCTGTTAGTTTGTATCCTATATCTAACACAATTCTCGTTTTTGTGCAGACTTTGGATAACTTGATAAGATGTTTAGGGTCTCCGTTTTTTACCATTATATTCCATAACTGTTCTCTATATACCCTATCAAAAGCCTTTACATAGCCAACAAAAGCGACATAAGTATTCAAGTTCAATTCTCTTCTCCAGTATCTGTTTGAGGCTAAATATATTGTTACGTGTTGGCAGGGTAAATAAGTAAATAAATTAGTACAGAACCTGGTAGCATCCTATTTCTAAGATTTATTAACTAAGCACTACAATTACAGATTTACACACACACACACACACACACACACACAGACGATAGCCGAGCTTACAACGTACACATGTACACGGTTAAACACTTACACGCTTCGCGCGCTCTCTCTCTTAGTTTCTCTTATGTTCCATCTACAATGACACACACACACAGAGTCATTGATTATTTACACTACACTCACTCAGTCACGCTCGTTAGCGCTGTCACGGTCCACAGCCTACACGTCAGTCTCGCAGGTCGGGATAGTATCCGCTGTTTACTCAAGCCGTCGAACCCCATTCGCAGTCTGCACACGTCGGCACCCAGTGTTCCCTTCGTGCTGCTCCAGAACACCCCAGGTTCTTCTCCCGCTGCCGGCCTCAAGAGACACACACGCACGTCAGGGCAACAGGAACAAGTCCTCGGCTCCAACAGGCAGATACTCCATTAGGCTGACATTTTGGCCCAGGCTGTCACTGACTGCGCTCTTCGCTAACTCACACCAGCAAACTCAATCTCACTAACTCACTCTCACTCATTGCAGACAGGTCGTTCCTCTTTTATACAGGGTGTTTACAAATGGATATCGGAGTTTTAACGCCTTATAATATTGAATACGTTAAACTTACAGTTGTACATTATATGTCAAATGAAAGAGCAACTCAAACAGTGTTGTTTGTTGGCACCAGTGCGCATGTACGTGCAATGGTTTCGCCGCAATCCGCTAGACAGCGGTAGTAGCAAAGATGGCGACTAGTGAACAGAAAGCTTTTTGTGTTTTGCAGTTTGCAAAGACAGAATCTGTAGTTACTGTGCAACGTGCATTCCGCATTAAGTTCGGTTGTGATCCTCCACGTGATAATAACGTTCGCAGATGGTATCATACGTTTGAAGACACCGGTTGCCTTTGTAAAGGGAAGAGCAAGAGACGACCAAGATTAAGTGAAGAGACTGTTGAGCGAGTGAGAGAGTTATTCACTCTTAGCCCAAAGAAATCAGTCCGGAAGGCTAGTCGTGAATTACAATTTCCTGCGTCGACCGTTTGGAAAGTTGTAAGAAAACGCTTACAACTACGTCCTTACCGTTTACAGTTATTACAGGCTCTAAAGCCGGCAGACCACAGATTACGTGCCAACTTCGCAAACGACATGTTACATGATTATGAGTTTATGAATCGTGTTGTTTTCAGTGATGAATCGGTCTTTCACCTTAGTGGACATGTAAACACTCATAATGTGCGCATCTGGGGCTCAGAAAATCCTCACGAGTTGGTACAAATGCAGCGAGATTCCCCTAAAGTGAATGTTTTTTGTGCCGTATCCCGGCGAAAGGTTTATGGGCCTTTCTTTTATGGTGAACGTACTGTAACTGGTGGTACTTACCTCGATACACTAGAGCAATGGCTCTTCCCTCAGTTGGAAGAAAATGAGCCAGAGAACTTCATTTTCCATCAAGATGGTGCGCCACCTCACTGGCATAACGACGTTCGCGATTGGTTGGACGTCACTGTACCAGAGCGCTGGATAGGCCGCAAGGGCCCCAATGACAGGACTTGCTTGGCATGGCCTCCACGTTCTCCCGACCTAACGCCATGCGATTTTTTCCTTTGGGGCTTCATCAAGGATCGTGTGTACGTGCCTCCGCTACCAGCTAACCTTCCTGAATTAAGAAACCGGATTGAAGCAGCTGTTGCTGAGATTACTGAAGACACACTTAATAACGTTTGGGAAGAACTTGACTATAGACTTGATGTATGCCGTGTAACAAATGGTGGTCACATTGAATATTTGTAAAGTTCGTAATAAAACTGTTTGAGTTGCTCTTTCATTTGACATTTAATTTATAACTGTAAGTTTAATGTGTTCAATATTATAAGGCGTTAAAACTCCGATATTCATTTGTAAACACCCTGTATACCTGCGCTGGCCCTTCTAGAACAGTCCAGATGCCAGATGTATCCAGGAACCTCGCGAGATAGAAGACTCCAGATTAATAGTCGAGTAATTTCCGTCATCCCATGTGGCGCGACCACGGATAAAAGAGGGAAGGCTCGGCCCAGCACTTAAATGTTGCTCGCGATTGGCGCGGTCGAGCGTAAGGGGGGTGGGGCAATGGGTGACGAGCTCGGCCTGTAGCAAGTTGGCATGGCAGACGCTATAACCATTACATTGCCCCCTCCTTAAGGCTGCTCGTCCCGAGCTGCTCCACGATACTCTGCAAGACGTTTTGTTCGGTTGGCCACCACCTTCCCATGGGGGATCCACTGGATTCGATCGATGGTGTCCTCGTTCCCATTGATAACGATCAGCAAGTCTTTGTGTGGCAGCCGGAACTTCGGTGGTTTTCCTTTCCTCCACACCCGCGTCCACTTTCAGGGCTTGAGCGCCTTCGTAGTCCTCTGGTGTGATGCCCAGAACTGGTTTGCTCATCCCAGATTTAGCCCTGCTAAATTTCCTTTTCTTCCGGGGTGCGGAATTTTATGTTCATACCGGCACGCAGCTTCGTGCCGGAACAAGTGTCCTGGTCAGGTGGCATCCTCATTCGTTGGTCATCGGATCGTCTTCCATTGCTGCTTCGTCTCCTTGTAGGGGTCCCTCCAGCCGTGCCGTTGCAATCGCTGCCTCTGTCTCATGGGCCATCGTCAGAGCCTCTTCATAGTTCTGTTTCCTGACGATCGTCCTCCCTGGACGTATCTCAGCACCACGTAGTTTATCACAGGCGTCAGCTGCCTCAAGTTTGGTATCACCTCGGGATAACTCTTCCATAATCACGTCTCCTGGTCGTTCGATCTCGGCGTCGAATTCCCGCGGTGTTATATCGGCGCGCCGAGTCCTCTCCTGCAGCTGGACTCGGTAGGTGGCTCTCGGTTGCTGGACACCGCAGCGCACGTCGAGCACTCCCACAACCTCCTCGTAGGTCGAACTTGGCTGGGGGCTGTGTTGTACTCTCATCTTCTGTACACGTAGTCTGGAGATTGGATATTCGGCACTCTTCTTGGACGTTGATCCGGTCTCGAACTGGGTATGGCATGTTCTCTTGGAAGTAATCCCGTCATCTAGTGGTGTTTCCAACTTCACGATGGTGGAGCCCCCATCGCTGCTAGCGGGATTCATTCGAGTCTCCACAGCCATCGTTTTCGCAGGCAGGGCAGTCACTTCCACCGGTGGGCCTCGAACTCCGGACTCCGCAACAGCGGGCATCTCTTTGGACGTCTTCTCGTCCAGTTTTTTGTTGTCCCGCACTTCGTCATTGTCGACCTTGGTTTCGAGAGAACACACTTCGTTTTCTGACTTTAACTGCTCACTCTTCCGTTCACTTAAGTCTGTTTTCAATTGGTCTGGGTTTGATCTCCGCTCAGATCTCAGTTCACTAATGAGTTTGCCATAACCAGATAAAATTTTATTTTCAAGTTCACTAAACATGCTTAGAAAAATCTGGAGCTGTTCGGAAATCATTTCGCTCATAGAAATTTCTGTCGACTACAAAATACGCTACCAGGTACTCGATTCTGACACCAGTTTTAACGTAAGAGTTATCCACCAGTTTATCACATTTGTCCATCCCACTTCTGACGCCAGTTGTTATATGTTGGCGGGGTAAATAAGTAAATAAATGAGTACAGAACCTGGTAACGTCCTATTTGTAAGATTTATTAACTAAGCACTACAATTACAGATTTACACACTCACTGATGATAGCTGAGCTTACAACGTACACACGTACATGGTTACACACTTGCACGGTTCGCGAGCTCTCGCTCTCTCTCTCTCTTAGTTTCTCTTATGTTCCATCTACAATGACACACACACACAGAGAGTCATCGATTATTTACACTACACCCACTCAGTCACACTCGTTAGCGCTGTCACGGTTCACAGCCTACACGTCAGTCTCGCAGGTCGGGATAGTATCCGCTGTTCACTCAATCCGTCGAACCCCGTTCACAGTCTGAACACTTCGGCACCCAGTGTTCCCTTTGTGCTGCTCCAGAACACCCCAGGTTCTTTTCCTGCAGCCGGCCTCAAGGGACACACACACACGACATCAGGGAAACAGGAACGAGTCCTCGGCTCCAACAGGCAGATACTCCATCAGGCTGACATCTCAGCCCAGGCTATTACTGACTGCGCTCTTCGCTAACTCACACCAGCGAACTCAATCTCGTTCTCGCTCACTCACTGCAGGCAGGTCGTTCCTCTCTTATATACCTGCGCTGGCCCTTCTAGAACAGTCCGGATGCCAGATGTATCCAGGAACCTTGCGAGATGGCAGACTCCAGATTAATAGTCGAGTAATTTCCGTCCTCCCATGCGGCGCGACCACGGATAGAAGAGAGGAAGGCCGGCCCAGCACTTAAATGTTGCTCGCGTTTGGCGCGGTCGAGCGTAAAGGGGGTGGGGTGATGGGTGACGAGCTCGGCCCGTAGCAAGTTGGCATGGCGGACGCTATAACTATTACAATGTTATCTGTACAGGATCTGCCTTTTCTAAATCCACATTGTTCTTCCAATAAGAGAATGTGTGCAATGATTTTAAGTCTATTGTTTGTTCTTTTAGCATATATTTTATAGCCAACATTTAATAAGCTTATTCCTCGATAGTTACTGAAAAAACTTTGATTTCCTTTCTTGAAAAGTGATATTATTTTAGCTTTCCTCCATTCTTCGGGTATATGTCTTCTTTTCCAACAAAGGTTAATTAAATGTAACAATCTAAATTTGAGAATGATCCCACCATATTTGAAGAACTCCATATTTATATTGTCTAACCCTGGTGTTTTTTCTATTTTTGAAGGATTTCAGAACAGTATTAAGTTCTTGTGTGTCTATTAGGTCAATTCCTTCAACGTCATCTATATCTGTATCTTCCTGACTCTCTCCATACTCTCTGTTATGCCACAAATAAAGTATAATATTTGTTTTTGCTTGACAGCTTCTGAAGTTTCTTTATTCCATATTTTAAGCCCAGTTTTTCTCCTAAATTTCTTCTTCATTCCAATGGCTTCTTCTGTTGCCCTCTGAATAGCTGAGGTAATGATTTCCCATTCTTTGTTAATATCAGCACTTGTCGGAATCTGAACTAAATACTGTTGCAGCTGATTTTGATGCAAGTATTTTATTCCATCATCTTGTAGTAAATATACCGTATAGATTTCTTTGTTTCTGTGTATATTTAGCCTCTTCCTCCATTTAGCAAGAATTCTTATTTTTGCAATGACCAGATAATGATCTGTGTATAAATCGCTGCCTCTATGTACTCTGACATCTGTTACATCTGGGCCTAACTTTTTATGGACCATTATATAGTCAATAATTGATTGCTGTCCTCTTGTAGTCCATGTAAATTTATGTATGTCTTTCTTCTCAAAGAATGTGTTAGTAATTTTTAATTGATTATAGAATGCAAATTCTATCAACAATTTACCATTTTCATTTAAAGTTGGTTCACTTTTATTTCCCACTATTTCTGCAATTGGTTTGTTCCCTACTCGAGCGTTGAGATTACCAGCCAGAACAACAAAGTCACTTTTACATATGTTATCTAACACTGATTGAAGAACTTCATGAAACAGTTCAGATTCTTTCTGTTTGTTTTCTTCAGGAGCATACACAGCTACCAAGGTTAATTTCCCTCTCTCTACCTTGAAGCTCAGCACTAAAATCCTTTCATTTATAATGGTGTAGCTCTCTGTTTTGTTTTTCCACTTCCTGTCTATTAATATTGCGACTCCTGCTGCAGCTCTTTTATCCTGTGTAACTCCTCTATAAATCATAGTGTATTTTTCAATATCTTTTGTCCCTTGTAATTTCTGTTTTGTCTCAGTAATTACAGCAACATTGATTTCTTTCCTAGCCAGCTCTCTATCCAGTTCTTCTTTGCCTTTTATGCCTCTCACGTTCCAAGTTCCCAACTTTAATATACATGTAATTCCAAATCGTTTGTCCTTTGATCTTGCCTTTGTCGTCATCATAGAATCTGTCTGGTTATTCATCTGAGATTTATGAGTGAGGTAAGTTTTTAAGTGGAAGAGTTACCAGCCCTTCGCATAACCCCCAACTTGGAGGACCAGGGATCTTCTGTCGGGGTTACCATACTTTTTTTTTAAATGCTATTTGTTGGGGGTGTTGACTTAGAAAGATCTTTTGCCCCTACTTGCACCATATGTATTTTGTAAATGGCGGAAGTGTAAAGTGTTGAATGTGAGGAAAGGAACGTTAAGGACAACACAAATACCCAGTCCCCAGGCCAGGGATATTACTCATTTACAATTAAAAACACCTCGGCCAGGAATTGAACCCGGGGCCGCCGGGTGACAGGCACCCTACACCGCGGGGCCGGACTTACCATACCTTAGCCAAGGGACCCAGTTTTAAGGCGCCAGGTACTCGCCCATGAGGGGTAGGATTTGCTGGTTGCATTAACAGATGGACTGTCAACTAAAGCATTTCTTGAGTTTTAATGGCAGCACTCCCATGACATCAGTGCAGTCCCCAAGGCTCAACAACCAGCCATTGACCCCCCCCCCTCTTTTACCGGGCTTGAGACCAGCACTAGGAAATCCCAGTCATCTGAAACAGATGATACAGGTAAATATTAGGGCATAGCCATCATACTACCTGTTCGTCAGCTAGCACATTCATCAGTTTCATGCGAACGTGCAACTTTCTTTCTGGAGGTACATCCTGTAAAGATGGTAACAGGCTCATTAGAAACTGATAGTCGCTGTCTTGTTTCAGTTTTGAGCTCTGTTCAAAGTAACTTCTGTGTTTCTCTTTCCAGTAGCTTGTCGTCATAATTTATTCTTTTCTTTCCCCTTCTTAGAGGGCTCTTGAAGGTTTTATTATGTTGTTTATGTACCTGCTGATCATCATCATTATTTTCTAGAGAAGGACCTGCAGTATCTTCCACGGTGTGTGGAGTGAATAATGCCACAGTAGAATCAGTCTCAAACTCGTAACCTTCAGCGTCCACCTCATTACTACCTGTATCTTCAGAAACATCAGGAACACTAGTGGACATATTTTGGGGTTAAATAGTGACTGACAAAAAACAAAGTTGGTTGAAGAAAGGCCACTTTCGTTCATTTATCGTATCTCCTCCACTTCCAGATCTCTTGTCATTATATTTCTTTAGTTCCTTTCTGAACGTGTCCCTGAGTCCCCTCCATCTCTTTTAATGGCCTCAACTGAAACAGAAAAAAATGATTATATTAATATATTCGAAAACCCCAATAAATGCATAGTACCATATAAGAAGTTAATAAAATGACAAAAAGAACTTTATTTTCAGGTACCTAGCAACTGGTTCTTCTTTCAGGACTTTGGGTTATTCTTTTCGATTGTCATATGGTGTAACTGCTGGAAAAATTACTTACGAAATGTGCAGTGCGATATGGGAATCGTTACACAATGACCATATGCCATTCCCTTCTGAAGAACAAGTTGATAAGATAGCTGCCGAATTTTGAATGAAAGGGAGATTTCCAAATTGCATCGGCAGCATAGACAGAAAACATATTTGAATCAAATTCCCAAAATAGTCTGGTAGTATGTATTTCAATTATAAGAAGTACTTCTCTATCGTATTGCAAGGAGTGGTAGGAGCAGACTACAGGTTCATTTCCATCGATGTTGGAGCCTACGGAAAGCAGAGTGACAGTGGCATCTTTGGCTACTCCAACTTGGCCAGACAGCTGGAACGTGGTGCACTTAAAGTGAATTGTGAGAGGAAGAATTACCTGGCTCTGAATTACGTGCATCCCATGTTTTAGTTGGGGATGAAAGTTATCCACTGAAGACATATTTGATGCGTCCTTACCTTCAAAGGAGCCTAGGACCTGGAGAAGAATTTTTTAACAAGCGTTTGTCACATGCAAGACAAGTGGTAGAGTGTGCTTTCGGCATACTGAGTAATAAATGGCAAATTCTTCAGGAGGCATTGGAAGTAATTCCGGAGCGAGCGGAACATATTATAAAATGTACCTGCTTATTACACAACATAATTAGACAGAGAAGGCATGGCAGAACTAGGAACCACAACAGTTGAACCAAGAACCCCTCACTTAAATAGATTTGCTGCAAGAGGTGAAAACAGAAATACTGCTAGAGCCTATGAAATAAGAAAGACTTTTAAAATCTATTTTGTAAACAGTAGTGAGATGTTGGCATGAAGTGATCGGAAAGGAAAATAAAAGTAGCCTAACTTATGATTTTGTCGTCA
Source organism: Anabrus simplex (assembly GCF_040414725.1). NCBI lineage: Eukaryota > Metazoa > Arthropoda > Insecta > Orthoptera > Tettigoniidae > Anabrus > Anabrus simplex. The sequence goes on along the minus strand of NC_090265.1, from coordinate 947,144,318 downwards.
GTCAATGATATAAGAAACAGTTTTGAAGCTTAATTTGTACATAACCTTTAAATGTAGATCTAAACATAAAATAACCAGATGGGGAAACAAATAGGCCTACTGCTAGAATTTTTGATGAAAATCACACTTCATACTTGTAAATAATCTTAAATATAAGAATCAAGTGGTATAAAATAAATCAAATATATATAATGAAATTTATCTGGCTTATCCCACCTCACTCCATAATTTCTTCTGTACTCTCGTTGGTCCCACAAATACCTCCTATCGTGTACCAGAAGTATCAGCTTTTCAACATTCATGCCAAAACGCAGCTCTTCGGCCGAAAAATCCAAACCAGTCTGGATAATTCGCAGTTCGTTGGTATTCATGTGTTCACTGATGAACAACGCTAGTTCCAGTGGACGCAGTCATGCTTGACATCAGCGGTTTGGATCGTTTGGCTGTTTACGTCCATGTTCGTACGAATTCGTCATCGCAGTTTTTCGCATGTTTCCGCTTCCAGTGGACGAGAGCCGTTGTGGATTTTCAAATGGTGTAATAGCAGAAATATAACTTGTCAAATCATTGATTCCACTCTTGTATAAGTCTAATGTGGGAGAACTTACTTTGTGATTTACATTCCAAGTCATATACGTCAGCTGTTCTTGTGCTGTTGCCACGCACACTTCTTCACTCCGAATCAGTCGCCAGTGACCGAACAGCCGTGGCGCTAGGCCGATAATACAGGGGCTAATCCCAATCTATGGAGGTGACTAGTCTGCAAAATAAATTTAACACTTTAAGAAGGAAGAGAAAAACGGTTACGAAAACGTAGTCACCTCAAATCCAAAAATGAAGGGGAGCTCAAGAGGGTAAAGCACTCTCTATCCCCGAAGCAAAGTTCAAGAAAAATGAAGTTTACCAGGAAAAGGGTTTACATGTTTTATAGTTTACATATTAAAGGTTTCGAACCTTCCCCGCGAGTTAAACTGCTGAGCTAGCGAGAAATAAAGATGTTAAAGGGCCATTACCTTGTTGAAGAGCTGTTGCTTGAAGAAAGAGGCGCTTCCCGCCCCCTGCTACATATTCACACACTGAGTTAGATGTTATACGAGTGGCCCGGAGACAAGAAAATCAGCAGTTTTATACCCTCGTGGAAAATTCAAGACCTTTCAGGAATGAGTAGACACACCCACTCAATTTTTATTGGTTCGCTGCAAAAGTTACATACAAATCGATAAAGAAACACCTTATTGGTGGAAAATTAATTACAGAATTTTAGGATTGATGAAATTCAAAACAGGCGGAAAGAAAACTTAATATTGCCAACCTACAAAAGACAGAACAAAATTTAGTAAAGACAAAACTTATGAATACAACATTTCTCCAAGAAGGTTCATTCCTTTGCACCAGAGTGCGTTATCATAGTTTTTGGTAGAGACATCTGTTAGAGAATGTCCACACTTCTTGATCAATGAAAAACAAAAACAATCAAAATACACACGGTGAAATCTTCTGATAAACAATTGAGTTTATTCCGTTTTTAAAGTTCAGAATTCCTTCTGTAGAGGAGTTTCAATTGGCGCAAGATTTGAACTTGCGTCGTAGAGGTGTACCGTCCGGTACAATAATAATAATAATAATAATAATAATAATAATAATCAAAGAAGTAATAAAATTTACATATGATAACAATGACATTTATAATAAGATACAAAAGTTGAAAACTAGAAAAGTGGCTGGAATTGATCAGATTTCTGGGGATATACTAAAGACAATGGGTTGGGATATAGTACCATATCTGAAGTACTTATTTGATTATTGTTTGGTCGAAGGAGCTATACCAGATGAATGGAGAGTTGCTATAGTAGCCCCTGTGTATAAAGGAAAGGGTGACAGACATAAAGCTGAAAATTACAGGCCAGTAAGTTTGACATGCATTGTATGTAAGCTTTGGGAAGGCATTCTTTCTGATTACATTAGACATGTTTGTGAAATTAATAACTGGTTTGATAGAAGGCAATTCGGTTTTAGGAAAGGTTATTCCACTGAAGCTCAACTTGTAGGATTCCAGCAAGATATAACAGATATCTTGGATTCTGGAGGTCAAATGGACTGTATCGCGATTGACCTGTCTAAAGCATTTGATAGGGTAGATCATGGGAAACTACGGCAAAAATGAGTGCAATTGGACTAGACAAAAGAGTGACTGAATGGGTTGCTATATTTCTAGAAAATAGATCTCAGAGAGTTAGAGTAGGTGAAGCTTTGTCTGACCCTGTAATAGTTGAGAGGGGAGTTCCTCAGGGCAGTGTTATCGGACCTTTATGTTTTCTTATATATATAAATGATATGAGTAAAGGAGTGGAATCAGAGGTAAGGCTTTTTGCGGATGATGTTATTCTCTATAGAGTGATAAATAAGTTACAAGATTGTGAGCAACTGCAACGTGACCTCGAAAATGTTGTGAGATGGACAGCAGGCAATGGTATGTTGATAAACAGGCCTAAAAGTCAGGTTGTGAGTTTCACAAATAGGAAAAGTCCTCTCAGTTTTAATTACTGCGTTGATGGGGTGAAAGTTCCTTTTGGGGATCATTGTAAGTATCTAGGTGTTAATATAAGGAAAGATCTTCACTGGGGTAATCACATAAATGGGATTGTAAATAGAGGGTACCGATCTCTGCACATGGTTATGAGGGTGTTTAGGGGTTGTAGTAAGGATGTAAAGGAGAGTGCATATAAGTCTCTGGTAAGACCCCAACTAGAGTATGGTTTCAGTGTATGGGACCCTCACCAGGATTACCTGATTCAAGAACTGGAAAAAATCCAAAGAAAAGCAGCTCGATTTGTTCTGAGTGATTTCCGACAAAAGAGTAGCGTTACAAAAATGTTGCAATGTTTGGGTTGGGAAGAATTGAGAGAAAGAAGAAGAGCTGCTCGACTAAGTGGTATGTTCCGAGCTGTCAGCGGAGAGATGGCGTGGAATGACATTAGTAGACGAATAAGTTTAAATGGCGTTTATAAAAGTAGGAAAGATCACAATATGAAGATAAAGTTGGAATTCAAGAGGACAAACTGGGGCAAATATTCATTTATAGGAAGGGGAGTTAGGGATTGGAATAACTTACAAAGGGAGATGTTCAATAAATTTCCAATTTCTTTGAAATCATTTCGGAAAAGGCTAGGAAAGCAACAGATAGGGAATCTGCCACCTGGGCGACTGCCCTAAATGCAGATCAGTATTGATTGATTGAATAATAATAATAATAATAATAATAATAATAATAATAATAATAATAATAATAATAATAATAATTGCTTTACGTCGCACTAACTACCTTTACGGTTTTTGGAGATACCAAGGAGGCGGAATTTAGCCCCTGAGGAGTTCTTTTACGTGCCATTAAATCTACCGACACGAGGCTGACGTATTTGAGCACCTTCAAATACTACCGGACTGAGCTAGGATCGAACCTACCACATTGGGGTCAGAAGCTCAGCGCCTCAACCGTCCGAGCCACTCAGCCCGGCCCTTTTAGTGCAAAGTTCGAATTGTTCCCTTAAACATATGAGGCAAGACAAATAGTGTGCTTTCATTGCTTACCTCATCATAGTGTATAGTTTAATAAATATGCATTTAGTAGAGACCACTTTGATATTTTACCATTTGCTAAACATGTCTCTTTTTTTACCAACACCTGATAACATTGTATACAGTAACATTCATATCTTGGTGAATTTTGAGTAAATGGGTTACATTTGGCATATCATCCATCTTCTTGTTTACCCTACTGTACATTTCCAGGATATTTAGGATCTTTTCTTTGAACACTTTTCGATGATAAATATTTTGGTAAATTTGGGAAAATAATTGGACACGCATCGGGGAGAAGCTCATTAGATTTGGGTGGTAGTATAGTTACGTTGACTTTACTATCACAAATTTTATCCCCTATTGAAAAAACTTTCGTGTGTGACATGTTTTATGCATACGACTGAATCCTTCCCAGGTTCCCAATTATTCCGTTTAAAATGACAAATCCTTTTTTGTTTTAATTCCTTGTCTGAAGGAAAACTAAACGAGGTAACAAAACACTTTCTAATGCTATAGTTGTTACGATACATGGGGACACAACATTTTCTGGGCATCTGCAAATACACGAAACATTTTATTAATAAGCCAAATTCAGTCCGCACCATCACAAATAACAACGTTATTGATTGAACGTTCCACTAACTACTTTTACGGTTTTTAGGAGACACCGAGATGCTGGAATTTTGTACCGGAGGAGTTCTTTAACGTGCCAGTAAATCTACCGACACGAGGCTGACGTATTTGAACACCTTCAAATACCACCGGACTGTTGGGCTTAGAAAGCCAGCTCTACAGCTCAAGCTATTCAGCCCTGGTTAGCCTTCACATTATTTCGAAAATAGGCTCTATGTATTCTTATTCTGTCACTTATCTTGTTATATATAGGTACTCGAACATATTCGTGAAAAATTAAACGAAACACGAGACGAAGTTCACCATACATCAACACACACGGATAGATCCCGCGCTTTCACCTTGGCCTCCACTGGACATTGCCAAACTTACATGACTCTGGCTTGTAACTGTAGTCGGCTATGCATCGACCCAATACCACCATGTCATGTATTCTCGCGCGTGTCATGTCTTCTCGCGCGTACTTGAACCTGTGACCTGGAAATGTTAATCAAATAAATGTCACCTAGAAAATTGCTTGGCCTAAATTACATTCCTCGGGTATGATGCGCAAAGGTATCACCGAGATATCACTATAAAATTTGTCACAAATGGAACATAACAATTGCTTTTACACATATCAAGTGAAAAATTCCTGGCACATTAAGAAATACCGTCGTTATTTGAGAAATATGAAAACATACTTAAGGCTTGTAGACAGGACTGGTTTATGTCGTATTCCGCTGCTGATGCCGTCTTTTGTTCTTTTCTTGAGGTCCAGGGCTAGCACCGAGGAATGCGAGTGCTATGTCTGTGGATTCTCATTATCTTTGTCCATTATGAGTAGAGCGGCTAGTTCAAAAAGCAAAATGGAGGTGAACAGTATTCATTTTTCGATGAGGCAAATGAACAGGTTATTGTTATATTACAAGACCTTAAGCTATTGCCGAAGAGGCATGATCCCTGGACCAATAAATAACTTAATGAATCAGTTAGGGCACAAGTCCACAACTCGTCGTGATCAAAGAACTTCAGCGAACAAAGACATTACACACGAAATTGTTCAACGTGTGAGACAAAAGACATACGTGTGTCACTGTGAGCGTAACACCAAATGTACTTGTAAAGTGGTAAAGTACGCATACATAATATACTCCAAAAATGAAATATTTCTTAATGTGCCAGGAATTTTTCACTTGATATGTGTAAAAGCAATTGCTAGGTTCCATTTGTGACAAATTTTATAGTGATATCTCGGTGATACCTTTGCGCATCGTACCCCATTCCTCAAATGTCTTGGTGTCAGGAGTTCATTTTCCACCAGTGTATCTGACAGAGCTGCGTGGAACTAGCTCCTGTCGGTTTGCGGTGCACACTGGTGTAGAAGGCACCACCAGTGGATCTTATAATACGTGGGTTTAAGTGGCTAGGGGAAGCCTCCAGTTTTGCATAACCTCACCATGGCGGCAAAAATTGTGAATGACAGAAGTATTTGTTCGTGAGGTATGGCAGTACACCAGCAACGTTAGCATTTCTGTTATCGGGTTTTTAGTAGTAACATAGAATAATTTGAGAAATACCGGGACGCATTAATGATGAATACTCCAAGCGGTGTTCTACACCTTTGAACATAGAAAAATGGGGTGTAATAAACTTTTTTTTCTTCAGCAATGTAAATTAACCGTCTTACTAATAAAAAGTCCTTATACAGCTGTTTAACTCTTGTTTAGTTATACAGTGAATAAACCCTGTATGAGCGTTTTACATTTTTCTTACTAATAAACGAGGTATACGCATTGTATTACTATACAGCACGTATACACTCGTTCCAAGGCGTAGGCATATCTTCATGCAGTTCACTGACGTATTTCGCACGTTCACCGCCTTTATGATCGCTTCTGCTGGTTATCTACGAGCAAAACTTTCCGGAAAGTCGCACAGTAGCACGGCATATCGAAAAGGCAGTGGCAACTGTGAGACAGCTGGAAATTTGCTTATACTGATATCAACATTTCTTCAGCTTGCTTGTGTAATGAACGCCAAAAAAAGAAATGGAAAGGCGTAAGAAAAGATCAATAGCTCCTAACTGGGTACGTAAAACGTAAGCAATTGTAATTGAATCGGCGAGCTGAAAAGTACATATTCCAAAATCCTTACTTTTTTAGGAGAAAGGAAAACCTGTTTTGTAGCTGAACGAAAGGTTTGATCAAATATTTAACTACAAAGTATGGAAATCATATTACGTATAGTTTTCAAGTTATGCCATTTTTTATCTTGAGGACTATGTCCCATTTTATAGGTACTCAAATTTGAGAAAGATCTTTGTAGGGGCAGGTAATGTATAATAACCTCGCAATATCAAAAGTCTATTAAGCAGTAACACATTATTACACAAAAATATGCCCAACCATCATTTCCTTTATAGTTATTCAAAGTGTTTTACTTTACGAAGATGTCTAGCCTCCATAACCTCTGAATGTCTTCTATGTTTAAAATATCGTGAAGATCATCAGCGTTATCGTCCATTCTTTCAATGTGTGTTCAATGTTAAATAAGTCGAATATTTCACCACGATTATATTACTGTAGACAACAAATACCACGAAAATAAACTGCTCACTTGTTTCTTTTTCCGCTACTCGCTGCTATACAGCGCTTATACGAGGGTCCTGGTCTGTATAAGCAATTCAATGAATAACTATAACAGATGTATACACAGGAGGCTTATACACGGTTTATTAGTAACGAATTTCACATAAACGGTGTATAAACCTTGTATAAAAGTTATACACCGTTTATTAGTAAGATGGTAATACTATAAGGAAACTTAGTATGGCAAACACATTATTCCTTAATATGCCTACGCATTTGGAAATCATATAAACCTATGCCATTACATATAATTAATTAATCAAAATAGCGGTGTATCATGGCCATTAGTTTGCTGTTTCCCTGATAATTTCCAAACACATGGATATTTTTCTATTATTCTTTTGTATTATGATTACTAATGTTAGAGCTACAACATGTACTAGAATATTTTTCATGAAATTATTTTCAAGTACCGGTAGTCATTTTTTTTTACTAGGGGCTTTACGTCGCATCGACACAGATAGGTCTTATGGCGACGATGGGATAGGAAAGGCCTAGGAGTTGAAAGGAAGCGGCCGTGGCCTTAATTAAGGTACAGCCCCAGCATTTGCCTGGTGTGAAAATGGGAAACCACGGAAAACCATTTTCATGGCTGCCGATAGTGGGATTCGAACCTACTATCTCCCGGATGCAAGCTCACAGCCGCGCGCCTCTACACGCACGGCCAACTCGCCCGGTAGTCAATTTTTTTAAAAATTATTTTTATTTGAAAATATATTTTTTAAACTTAACCTGTGAAGCTAGCTTAATAATTCTAGTATCTTATTATCTTATTCTTCTCTATACATGCATCCAAGATTTCATCTTAGTATCTTAAAAAACTTTCAATGTTACCAAGGAAACGGTTCTGAAAGACAAAAGTTACGGTAAACGAGCAACAAACTTACCGATAAAGGGTTTGCTTGGGTTACAGGGTTTCACGTTTTTGTTCATGACTCCGAAAGTATTTGAGATATTGACACAAAAAAATATAAATGGAAAAATCGCATTTTTGGTTGGTCAGAGGTATTGGTCCCTCCCTTTAAAAGATTGTATCCGATGTTTACCTGTCTGTTGTAACATACCTTTTCATGCTATGCCTTAAACGTCCGGATTATTAGGAGTTAATATTTCTAACGATGGCGTTTGCAGCGATTTTTGGGGGGGGGGGGGAATGTTTGCAAAAGAAAGAGGCTCCACATGATGAGAAAAGGGCGGGGAATTGTTAGTCCATTACTCCTTGAGTTTAATGTGTTATATACCTAGTCTGCTTGCAAATTAGGTGAACATTTATATCTTGTCCTTGTTGTTTTTGGATACTAGCGTACATGGAGACTTCGTGGCTTAGGCGGCAGCGCGCCGGCCTCTCACAGCTGGGTTCCGTGGTTCAAATGCCGGTCACTCCATATGAGATTTGTGCTGGACAAAGCGGAGGTAGGACAGTTTTTTCTCCGAGTACTCCGGTTTTCCCTATCATACTTCATTCCAGCAACATTCTCCAATATCATTTCATTTCATTAATCATTGTCCCAAAGGAGTGCGACAGGCTTCGGCAGCCGGCACAATTCCTATCCTCGCTGCTAGATGGGGACTTCATTCATTCCATTCCTGACCCGGTCGAATGACTGGAAACAGGCTTGTGGATTTTCATTTACTAGCGTACATGTGCACAGTATTAATCAATTAAGTCGTGATTACAACGGGCGACTAGAACATTTGAAATGCCTGAAGTACGTAGAATGCTACCTTAATAAATCATACTCAGATTGAGCACTAGGGCTCGGAATCGAATCAGGCGTGTTGATTTTTTTAGGCCCCATATGTCATGTAATTGCATAGTTAGTCATGGAACTGTATATTACCAGACTGCGGTGCAATTAAATGACATTTGCGCTCGCAGCCGACGATAGGCTTCCCAAGGACCGTACCGGAGTATCAGGCATGGACCTTGTGCATGCAGTGGTATTTAATGTTAGTCTTCGCGACAGGGTGTTTGCCTCTTCTATCAGATATCCTAGCAAGACTGAGTTGACAAATTAACATCTTCAAGGGAATCCTGTACCATTCGCAACTATTCAGCCCTGGTAGCTACCAGCTTAGAGCTACAATGAATTAAAAGCAGGAAAATTTTGTTCAAATATCGTATTGAAATAGCACATAGTAGTGAAGAACACGTGCGCCTGAAACACGAGACATGCGTTTCATGTTTCTCAACTGCATCACGTCTCGGTGATAAACCAGATATTTCGATCCCCATGTTACCGAATGGCCTGTTTATCTCATGGCAGTAATACTAGTTCAACACTATTTAGTATATTCACCTGGACCCGATAATCTGAATGATTTGTCGTGTTTTCATCCTTCAGGTGTTTTCATTTCAGCAATTATTTTATGTACCTCTGCCCTTTGTAAGTTATTAGATATTATTTATTTTATAATGATCCCTTAACCTACGCGAAAACAGAGTCAGTATATACAGTATGAATGAGATACCAATCGAAAGAGTTATTCACTCTGGTTTGACGGAATTTTATGTTATTATGCTTTAATAAACATTTTGACTCAAAAGGAATAGAAAATCCTCCCGAAAATACTTTCCGTTTGTTCTACACAACTTTTCGGGCACTTAACCCGACTCCGAATTTTACCGACATGGGTTTAAAAGCTCGACGAAGCGGTTGTTTCGGGGTCAAAATCCCAGGTTGTGGACTTCGATCTTTTAAAGATACGTCGCTATATGTACGGCAGAAAATCGAAAAAAAATATTATACGGATTTTTCCCTTTCATCTCCGCTGAACAACTCACGAAAAGACATGTCGTTTACAGATTCTGCGCACCGAAATGCTTAGAAAGTCACTTCGATTGTTTTTCTAAAATATCTTCCAACTTCGTATACTTCGCTAATCGGCCTGAAAAAACTGGTGAGATTTTAGAGTCCCGTTTCGGCGGCTCGTAGCTTCCGAACCGCTCATCCGATTTCGACGTTTTTAGTGTCGTCTTGAAGCTCTTTCTTTCTGTGATAGTTTCTTAACTTACACATCCCATGCACAACAGTAATTATTTTTAAAACATACAACTAGGGCGAAAGTTTCTCACAGGTTTACTAGTCATTTCAATTTCCTTTAAGTTCGTGTCTTTCTTTCGGTATTTATTTCACTTCCTGCGGGTGGGAGACGCGCATGCAGAATACACCCGCGCTATCCCCTGCCTGTCGTAAGAGCAGACTAAAATGGGCGACCTAGGCGCGGACATGAATAACGGTTTGGCGTAATGTGTTGGACCTCCTGTGGATGGGAGTGGCTGAATACATTCACAGGTAAGCCCTGCCTGTCGTAGAAGGCGACCATGTTCCCTTCTTTACTTTTATTGTTTTTTAAGGGTTATTTGTAGACCATTTCAAAATTTTTGATGTGCGTGCTGCTCGGAGAAGGGCCTCTTACGTGTGCGGTTACGCCCAAAAGCCCGCATTTCTATTCAGCATTGTCTTGGCAGCTTGTTTCGACTACAGAGACCCCTGATCGGAGTGGGTGGCATTCGGGGAGGATGATTTCGGGCATGGCTTAGAAACGAAGTCGCCCATCCCAAAGTGGTCCTACACCGAAGTCTTTAACTTTTGCATCCCTGAGAGGTTCAACTCCCTGGGGACATGCACAGCGTGAAGGAATGGGATCCAGCTTCCCTAGGTTTCTGGTTGCTACCAGAACCGATGGGCGTGATTTTAAGCTGGTAAAATCGATCCTTTTTAGTACACACATTGAAGGCGTCTACGGCGAACTTCAGGATCTCAAGAAAATGCGCAACGGTAGTTAGCTTTGGAAGACTCGCACAGCACTGCAAGCTGGTCATTTGCTTAAGTGCGACCACTTTGGCGAAATCCCCGTCAGAGTGGAGGAGCACAAATCCGTGAATCTGGTTCGCGGAATCATCTTTCACCGCAACCTTATTTTGAACACTGACGAAGAGTTGATGGAAGATATGAAGAACCGTGGCGTGACACACGTCCGGCGCATTACGTGCCAGGTCAACGGTGAAGACGTTGCCACTGGTGCCTTCATTGTCTCAAGTTGTCAATGTTACCAGAGAAAGTCAAGGTAACAACTTATCGTTGCGATGTGAGGCCGTACATCCCGCCTCCTATGCGATGCTATCAATGCCTGAGATTCGGACATATATCTCGTTGTTCGAATCAGTCTGTGTGTGGTACATGTGGAAGAGTAGCTCACGGCGCGGAGGAGTGCACAACTCCGTACAAGTGTACTAACTGCTCTGGTCTTCATTCTCCTCGGGATCGGAACTGTCGGACATACCTGAGTGAGAAGAAGATCCAGGAGATCAAGACCCTGGATGGTCTTTCCTACCAGGAAGCGCGCCGTAAGTTTAATTCCACGAATACACCTGCCCGTACACTTGACTACAGCATGATAGCTTAGAGTCTCCCAGGTTCGTCATTCACGACATCGTTACCCGTGATGATCTCTGCGCCCAAGGCGACTGTTGCTCCTCAGAGCAAAGTCGCAAAGAGTAAAAGCTCGAAGGGGGGGACCGACCAGAAGTCTTGTCGTGACCCTAAGGATTTCGGCACGCTGAGGAATTGCGTTCGGATTTTCGGGAGCGTATAGTCAGATTGGCAAAGTAGTTGAAATAATAATAATAATAATATTTAGTAGGTGAATATCACTTATATTTTAAAACCCTTGAAATAATATGCACATATATAAAAAGCACATGTAAATTTCTGACACCATTCACCCTTTAAATCTCTTTCAGATCTTGCTGTAAGTCTTTGAGTACTTATTTTACACTCAAGAATATATATTGTGACCGTTCGTGGACGCGTATGGTTCGAAAAATGATAATCTTCTTCAATTAGGCCTTGGCTAGAATTCAGCGGTTCGCGTGAAAATCCACTCAAGGGCATGGCCCTTCGACGAGTACCGGTCACATCTCATCAAATGTTAATTGAGAGCTAATGATCCTACGTCCTACCTAATTATATCTAGGCTCTTTAATATTAATCAAGAAATGACAACCACAATTAAAGTTTGGAAGGATATTAAATTTAATGAAATAATTCTAAGGAGATATAATAATAATAATAATAATAATAATAATAATAATAATAATAATAATAATCTGAATAAGCAACATAACGGAGAGATATCATTATACAAATCCTATCACACCCTGTTGGCTCTGAAATCCATCTTTTAAACATTGTTTAACATTAGATCCGAAAAAAATAGAATAATTCGTGACAGTCTTTCAAATGCTTCCATTGAAGAAAATTATTAAGCATTCAAGAAAACCTGTCAGTTAGAAGTCTTTCACTTTTCTTTTGTTTGTTCATTCATCTTAAAATCACTTTTACCCGTAGCTTGCCTTCCCTGTTCTATCTATTCTGTCATTCAAATATTTACCTAGCTAATGAACAACTTGAATTCCCTTAACGGTCATTTCTCTAACATAATACGGAGTCATATCTACTAATCAACCATGACACAAATAATTCCATAAATAAATGATCACAGTGCCGTTACTCTCATCTGGATACTCAGCATTGCCGCACCTGAAAAATAACATCTGCTAACTACTGACGTAATCAAACAGTACAGTGTTAGAAGGTCTCTGCTGCATCAGCTTCTTCTCCATGTTTGCTGAAAATAATTCTAATGCTTAAATAACTACATCAAGCAATACTTCGAGTGCAAACACACAATAGCAGGTGACATCGAACCCAAAAATACATCTGTCTACTGTTCGGATGTGTTGATTGGTGTCGTATGAGTTGCGCCGAGTAAAAGTTGCGCCGTGGTCATTAATCATTCTAGGAACTAGAGGTCTTGTTTGGGAATTCCACAGGGAATGAAACAACGCTGATAGAATGATCATTTGCGACGGAAAACTGTAAATTTCAGTTATTGTTAAGATTAAAAAAGCTTCTTCATGACGCTGATGGAACGTACGCTTCCCATCACTGCTCCGGGGGTTAAATCTACGGTCACTTTAGATAGTGTTTATGCTGGACAAAGCTGGCGTTCAAAATATTATTTCTGATTTCTTCATATTTATATCAGCATCACTGTTTGAAACAATTTCATTTGTCATTTATTAATCTTTTATACCCATGGGAATGCGACAGGCCGCGCCAGGGCACACAATATCCTTTCTTTGGCAGTAGCTGTGGTTCATTCTTGAGCCCTATCACTTCATAAGGGGTGCATGTCGGGGAAGCGTAGGGTGAGACAGTTTTTTTCTGTTTTCACTGTTCATTCTTTATTCAACAAATTCGCTACATTTCATTTGCCATCCATTAATTTTTGTCTGCAAAAGCACGTCAGATCTCGCATTCGGCAATATTTTCTTCCTTTAGTGGTATTTCATTCTTCATTCATTCTATTCCTGACCCTGTCAGTTAACTACAAACAGGCTGTGGATATTCTTCATAGGACTGAAAGACTGATTCCATGTTCCCACACTTGGTTTGTAAATTAAATCAAACTACGTAGTTGTACACATTTCACCCACTGATATAAATACGATGCAGGTTTTCTAAATATGCAAGAAACCAACATTGATAGAGTGAATATCGAGCTCGATAGCTGCAGTCGCTTAAGTGCGGCCAGTGTCCAGTATTCGGGAGATAGTAGGTTCGAACCCCACTGTCGGCAGCCCTGAAAATGGTTTTCCGTGGTTTCCCATTTTCACACCAGGCAAATTCTGGGGCTGTACCTTAATTAAGGCCACGCTCGCTTCCTTCCCACTCCTAGGCCTTTCCTGTCCCATCGTCGCCGTAAGACCTATCTGTGTCGGTTCGGCGTAAAACAACTAGCACAAAAAAGGTAGAGTGAATAATATTTTATATATATTAATTTCAAAATCTCAGTACTACAGATATTCACAGACATTCCTTGAAGTTGGAAATAACTCCCTGCGGTGCACCGCAGGTAGCAGATGCTTAAGACAGCTGTCAAACCACTTCTACTCCCGGCGGGGAATCTCCACGGCGCAAATTTTACTCGGCGCAACTCATACAGAACCGTGTTGATTACCGAGGATCCTATCTATTTGTCCGCTCGTCTGTTCATTTACTTTATGCAGTGCCATAATTCATTTCATGATAAATCCTATGCGCTCAACATTAATTTCTTCGAAATACCTTCAAATTCTAGTATTACAATACATCGCTTGTCTATCCAATACTTAAATACGTGGCGAACATTTCATTCAACAACATTATCCTGATTCATTGACCATCTCGAAGAATAAACATACCACTGTAGCATGCCATTCAATAAATCTCATCCACAATCATTAGCGCACCAAATCTTAACATCTGACGACTCTACGCTCGCCACACTTCATCAAAATGTGCACCACATCAATATTATTACTCGAATAAAACAAGCATAGGCATCGAAGAGCCTTCCTTAATTCCACGCATATGAACATCCTACACCTCCTACCGAATAAACACTTCATCAACGTTCTGCGGAACAAGTCATATAAGAGGATCACAACATTAATAATATTACACACACACGCGTTCAGAGAACTTACCTGCAACATTCGATATCTTACCACGATTAATTTCCACAATTAGTTCACTACTATAAGGGCAACGAATGAAACAATCGCGCCTAACCCTACTAAACACCGACGGTAAGCTGAAATTCTATCTCGTAAACGGTCAGACCAACACTTCACAAAATAACAACCACCGACCCGTTAGGTTATTCAAGTCGTTTCTTAAGTCACCTGAATGTGATGACAAAATCTAATTCTACAATAAGCTGCTATAAATAGGACAAGGAAAGACAATACAGGGGTACTTATCGTTTGAAGATACAGACGTTCATCCCATCCTTCAGGTTGTAATATTTCTGGACATCTTATTTCGGTCATTCCAGCAGAGTTCGGATCCATCAGGGATCCAGTTTAGTTTAAGCACACATCTCCATCTTATTGATATTCTGGATCATAATTATTATCACTCTTGCTGGCCTCCAACCCTGAAACTTGTACAAAGTTTATTAAACAGAGTTTAAACAGACTTTAAATCCACACTTTCATTTACTGACACTCGCCTGCATGTATCGGTGCCGTATAATCAATTATTAATCTTATTTAAGCTAAATGATCTCTCAAAATCCTACAGATTTCCTCAGTTTTTAGCATACATCAGAGCTCTTCTCAATGTCGACCTACTATCTACTTTTTTCTTCATACATTGTCAACAAAAGAAACAAAATTCCATTTTAATTATCTCACAATAATAATTGTTTCGCATTTCATGATTCATAGAACTACCATATTATGATCATTACACATGTTTCTGACATTTGAGGAACTTTCACATTATATACAGTCATTCTCTTCACTCGCAGAACTTCGCAAAGGAAAACATTCTACCATCCATTTACTCTTCCAACACATTTGATACGTCACTTCGCACACGCCTTCTTGATGGTTAACCGTGCATTATTTTAAGTTATTCCAAGGCCTCCGCTATGACGTTTCCCGGACTAAATGTTATGTATGACCTTTTCTCTTCACAGCTGTTGACATAATTTCTCATTACTATGCTTTGTATCTGAATTATTCTTAACTCGCTCTTCTGTATACCACGGGGTTCTGAGCTTGATTTTTCTACTTCATTCCGTAAGATTCACCATAAATATACGAGTTATATTGGTTTTCATACGTGATGAAACGCATAAGCTGGCCGTATTCCGGCGATTCACTTATTTCTGTGCCGTTCCCATCGATCTGTTTATTTTATTTCAATGACTCCTTCGCTCTCGATCTCGACATCATTGAAAGGTTATACTATATATATAAAATAAGAGTTTTGTCTGTACATAGTTTAGAATTTAAAAAGGATGGTATTTCTGTATCAGTCGTGTCCACAGTAACAAGGAAATGCACTTTTTAATTTTCCGTAATTTCTGTCTGTCTGCATGTCTGTATGTACACGCATCGCGAGAAAACGGCTGAAGGGAATTTAATGAAAATTGATATGCGACGTCGGGGAATAAGTCGCTACAAGCTAGGCCATAAATAATCTTATTCGCGCTGAGTGAGATGGTAGTTTAGGGGAAGGCCTAAAATTTAATTCTCAAATATTTGTCATTAGTGGTCGTATCTTAATGAAAATTGGTACCAAACGCCGGGGAATAAGTCGCTACAATCTAGCCTATAAATAATTGTATTCACGCTGATGAAAATGGTAGTTCAGGGGAAGGCCTAAAATTTAATTCTCAAATATTTGTTATTAGTGGCCCTATCTTAATGAAAATCGATATTCGAAGTTGGGGAATAAGTTGCTATAATCTAGGCCATAAATTTATTAACGATTAATTAAATGGTAGTTTAGGGGAAGGCCTCAAATTAAATTCTCAAATATTTGTTATTCGTATCGATAAATACTACATAACTGAAGTTGTATAGTATTAAATTCCCGATCATTTGTCTTATACATTGTTACCGACTATGATCACAGAGAGATTCATGAATTTGGAATTTTGTTACTAATCAGCGCCGAGTAACTTGAACATGGGTAAGCAGAATTTAATGAAAATCGGTATGCAAAGTCGGATAATGAGGAAGTACGCTCTACGCTATAAATAATTGTATAAGACGTCCTAATATAACAGAGTCGAAAGAAAACTAATGTTAAGGCCTGCAATATAGAAAGCTCATACAATTGATCAACAATAACGTTATACTGACCATTGTTTGTTGTGATGTGCTTTGTGCCTTCTGTTGCCATTCCCGACAGATAGAATTACTGCTGCGTACCGAGGTTTTTTTTTTTTTTTTTTTTTTTTTTCCGCTTTACGTCGCACCGACGCAGACAGGTCTTACGGTGACGATGGCATAGGAAAGGGCTAGGAGTGTGATGGAAGCGGCTTTGGCCTTAAATAAGGTACAGCCTCAGCATTTGCCTGGTGTGAAAATGGGATACCAAGGAATACCATCTTCAGGCCTGCCGACAGTGGAGTTCGAATCCACTTTCTCCTGGATGCAAGCTCACAGCCAACTCGCCCGGTCGTACCCAGTGTGACAGCCTGTCTGAATATTGGCTGGAAGTAGCTGGAGCGTTTGATAACTTTCTTCTTTAGCATGCCATTCCTCTGGTTCATACATTTTCTGATACTACTGGTACGTAACACACTGGTTCATAATGGCATGCGAGCTACTGTATTCAGTCCCTACTCTGAGGCACTGATTGGAATGCACATTTTGCATATTTTGCAATAGCACAGGAGTGTTCACGGCAGTCTGCGGCCTGATCATTCCAGCTCTGGAACTTTGGACTGTTAGATTGGCACCGTAGTACTGTTCGGTAAAAGTGAGAAAATGTGCTGTTTTTCATTTGATCGAGTATTTTATATGATGACATTGCTTTTAATCCCTACATTCCTACTGCCGTTTTTGTAATGACCTATGTTGACTTCAGTTAGGAAATCCACAAAGTCAGTTTTCTGAGAATCCCGTAACGAAGCACGGGTACATCAGCTAGTATATATATTCACAGGTTGAATACTTAACTGCGGGATGAAGTTGATTCCCATCCAGCTGAAGTCTGGTCTTCTCTTCTTTCTTCTGCGCTGAAGCCCTTGTCTCTGGAACCCGTCACTTCGACTGCGATACGAAACTCTCCCAATAAGAATGAATGTTGGTTTATTATTGTTATAATTCTCCAACACCTAAATTGGCTGCTGGTGTGGGAAACCCTGTGATCGTTCACTAACGAATCACACTCAGTTCAAGAGCCTGTTCTCCCTCTGACTTGCTATTACTTGACTGCGTACTCGCAGCTCCACTCTAAAGTCTACCAGCACTCTTAACAGTTTCTCCCTGGCCGACTATCTATCTGTTTGTTGGGCGATATAGCCTCCAGCCCACACAGTCTAACAGCCTACAGTCAAAAGCCTTCTTCGAGAGCTGAACGTCAAAAAGCCTTATTGTTTACAAGTTACGAGTTTATATTTCTTTTTCATCCCTTCGAGAACTCTCTGCTGAATAATACACCACCACTACTACGAGTCACTTGTACACGTCACAGCATCACTGTTGTCTGATTGGTTCCTTAGTATTGGACCTCCCAGTCACGTTGTAACTACATGTGATTTTTTAGAACAACTTGGAAGCTATCCGTATGTCTCTCACACGTGACATCGTACATTTCCAGAAGAAATGCGTATTTAGCTTGCACAATGTTTCATAAGATTGAGACACAAAACTCTTGGCTAACAAACTTCTACGCCACATAGAATGTTCTAATTCTTTCTCTGGAATATTCTGTCATTCCCATTATTATTATTATTATTATTATTATTATTATTATTATTATTATTATTATTGTTATTATTATTATTGTTGAATTATAAACATATACAGACTCTGCTGTAATTTCCCTTCATATATACATGTGTTTATATGCCTGCTAAACTTTTCATATCGCAGGCTTTCTACCCTGGAGGTCGCGGATTCGATTCTCGTTCGCGTCCGTTCGCTCCCTCTATTATATACGAAAGGCGCGTCGTGAACGGCCGTTCACGACACCTCCGCCGTCTGGGAAGAAGTGCTTTGCGTCCTCTTGACGCAGACACTTGTGTTTGCGCTACACCTTCCTTGGATGTGGAATATCTCCCCTGGGTGGCATTATTACTTTAAACTCCACCATTCTCTTTATATCTTAAGCTGCTGGGTGTTTGCACTGTTGCTGTATCTTCAATCTCAACTACATCAATCTCTTCTGAACCTCGTATGCTAGGACGACTACCCGATAACCTTGGTCTCTCAAAATGGACCACTGATTCGTCATCTGATGACCTTTCTCTAACCCAATTCTCATTGACTATTTTCTGCTCATAGCAAATTTTCGTGCAACAACCAGTAGCATGATCCCAGTATTTTCTCTTAAACATTCCCGAAAAACATGGACAGGATGTACAGCATGTCAACAAAATTTCTAGTGCCACTAAAGCCACTATTGTCCACACTTTGACTTTATACACATTCACAGCAGCATGTAATTGTTTTGTATATAATTCCTTTTTCAATATTAAATTTTCCACATCCTCTATTTATACACATTCACAGCAGCATGTAATTGTTTTGTATATAATTCCTTTTTCAATATTAAATTTTCCACATCCTCTATTTTGATACCTGCGTGTCTTACATCACCAATATGTGTGAGCAGACTGTGCAATGACACCTCGTTTAATTCAGGTAGATTTTGTAGTTTTGTATCACTATTAAGATATTCGCTGCATTTGTATTCTAACAAAACATCGGGGATTATATCCTTGTTATAAGTGGTGTTAACTCTACCTGTGGACCGTATCTTACTATTTGGTCCATAAATGGTACAAGGTCGATACATTGTAATTATCCGTATATCTACTAAGTTTACATTATGTGTTTCATCACAAACTACGGTTATCCCTATAAGATCTGGAGCCAAATATAAATATTTATTGTCACTTACAGGTAACCATACAAGCTGATTGACTTTAATTATGTTTTTGTTACTCTCTCTTGGTATTATTGTTCCTCTTAACAACGTTAGCACACAATCCTTTTATCCATGCACCAATTTTTTAAAACATAATTAGATGTACACACTCTGTGACTTTCATCTACCTGTTTGCAGTCTCTCACTTGTTCCTTAGTTAAATATGCATACAACTGTTGTTCTGAATCAATAATAATAAAGTTTTTTTCTACCCTAATATGAATATATTCGTTTACAATATTTATATTGTTATTACTGTCTTTGATTAGCATGGGGAAAGGAAATATTTTATACAACTGAAAGTTTTTTTGTCGGTTAGAGGCATTACCACTAAATATACCAGCATGTTCTTCTTTACGAATGTATTTACAGTTGCAATCTTGTAAATTAGGTAATCTCGAGCCATATCCAAGGGCTTAAAATTTGCATATGAATTATTCCTAATTGTGCATACATTATCCCGGATAATATCACCTTATACTGATCGCACACTTGTGAAATGAGATCCTCTATTTCTATCAAATGTCGGTTAATGGCAATCTCAATATCTGAGTGAACTCACGTTTCAACTGACTTATTTCGTTTCCCAAAAACCCTTTTATTTGCTCTAAATTCTTATTTAATTTTAACTCAGCCGTTACATCATACGAAGTATTATTCATTGACTGTAGTGTAGATATTGTGACAATAAGTTGCTCCTTCGCAAGTTTAAGTGTTGAGCTGTTCTCTCTCTCATTCCGAAATTTTATTCTGATACATCTCAGCATCCTCATCCAACGTTCCGAACAACGTTTTCGATGATGTGGCTATAAATAAAAAAAACCTCTCTTTTCTCGTTTCGCACTAGTTTTAGTAAACTGTTTCAAAGTGTCCCGTAATTCCTGTACCTTTTGTAAACGATTAGTTTCCATCTGCACTTCGTGTTGGCATGTAAAATTTAATTCACTCTGTAATTGATAATATAACACCTGTGTCTTCTGTATGTTATTTCTAATTACTGTGTATGCCTCTGCTAATTTACTTAAATTAACATAAATGACTAATCTCCACTCAGTAGTAGATAATTGTACGTTTTCCTCATCTTTGAAATATATCCCTGGGGTTTTCTCATAAGGAATTACCTGAAAATATATTCCTTCCCCAATTACTTTTCCCGAAAAATGTACTATGATAACTACATAAATTATCCAATACATCTTCAGTGTAGTTTGTCTTCTTGCTTCCTTACGGGTGATCTGTAAAGAAAAGTTTACGTTGTACCGTCCTGTAGGAGTACTATTTTTACAATTGTTTTAAACACTGTCACAGTAACTCGTAGTATCTCACTTCTTATGCAAGTTATGTTCACCATGTCATGTGGTACGCACATATTACCCTAATGAACGATTCCCATGTCGGGGTTCGTATCCCGCATGTGGTTTTGCTAAGTGTAGCCACCACCATATTTCATGCAGCTCTTCTAGTTTGTGTACCCCCGTTGAGCCATTATGTCATTTTACTCCCGTAGACGCAATTGCTGAAGGTCAAGTTCGTTCGAAGTTCATTCGACCCATTCTCTTATCAGCGGTAGCGGAGAGGCTTGCCGTGTTTACAACACTGTCACAGGCTACAGTTCTTCGTAATCTACTGAGTACCGCTATGTCAGCTTTTGACTGGGTAAAGTCAGTCATTCATTCATTCGTTTCTCCCAATATTGTTTCCTTATTCAGTAGACATATTCTCTATTATTATTATTATTATTATTATTATCATCATTAGCATAATTTTCACTTTTAACTGAGCTGGAGCTTTTCTGTTCACTTTGTCGTATGCACACGTTACATTATTATACCTCCCTGTTCAGTTCCATTGCTACTCTATGGGATCGGACTCTTGGTGCGTTTCCCTATATGTGAGATTGACAACTAGGTTGGGCTCTCACTAACCACAACCGTTTTGAAGGGTTTCACGATAACACGCAATGTGCTCCGTTCCACCAATTATTTCTTGGTCCCTTGGTTAACCAGGTTCGAATCTCTAACACCTCGTGAAATTTAGAACGTGACTTGACGAGGTATTTCATATTAACTTCATCAGCAGTCATCGATATTCCAAAGCGCCGTTGGGGTAAGGAGAAGTGTAGCTTACCGCGGCTTAAATTGGAGCCAATTCTCAACCTTCTAATTCATACTTCAACCCTCTTACACATATAGTTTTAACCGGTTTTTGTGCACTTTAATTAATTTCCCTTTCTTGTTGATTTTCAACAAGGAGTTTACACCATCAATTCGTTCTATTTCGTAAGGTCATCGGTACGGTTGTTCAAATTTCTTTGACCTCCCTCGTCTTAAGGTTTCATCCCTTATTAGTACCTTGTCTCCAACCTGAAAATGTATTTCCCGTTGTTTCTTATCGAATCTCTTTTTTCCCGTTCTTTGCTCTGAATCAGGGTTTTTCGTGCGATCACATGGTTTTCCTGTAATCTACGAGTTAAGCTTTTGATTACATCCTGATACTCATTATAGGTAGGCTCTGGTTTTCTCTGTACATTTCCGGGTATGTTTGCCTTTCGCCCGAATGTTGATTCATATGGCGTGAACCCTGTGTTACTATGTTTGGAAGTATTATACACAAAGGTAGCTGTGGGTAAGTATTCATCCCAATCATTCTGGTCCTTACACACGTAATGACGTAATATTCTATGATCACGCGGTGTGATCGCTCAGTACTCCCGTTTGATTGTGACCTAAATGCCGTTGTATGGATCTTTTCAATTCTCAAAATTTTACATAATCTCTTAAAGGTTTGATTAATAAAATTACTGTTAAAATTTTATTGGGTATTCCGAATACACTGATTACGTTCATCACCAGTGTTTTTGCCACCGTATCAGCTTCCTGATTGATCATTGGACTGGCAATTAAATATTTCGGCAATTAGTCCTGACAGGTATGTATTTATACTGTCTCTTTGTAACCGGTAGGAGTCCTACGACGTCGATTGCTATTTTCTCGAACACCGTGCTGGGTGTCTGTTATAGGTGCTCTAACCTCTGGACCTGTTATTTTATTTTTCTGGCATGAAGGACAAGAACGGATAAATGTTTCTACATCCTTCTTCATATTTGGCCACTGTATAACAACTTTAATTCGTGTTAGCGTTCTCCTGATCCCTTGGTATCCGCCTACAAGGGCTACAATGGGCGTATGGCATCACGCAATATTGCCAACTTTTCTTCCTCAAATAAGTATTTTCGCTCTTTAACAGGTGTATCACTTTCCTCTTCAGACTCATTCTCCTTTGCTATTGCGTCCTCGGAGTTAGAATCTTTGTTTCGTAACTATTTTCCTGACCCCTCTGCTTTCGCGTCCACGAGATCATTCCGCTCATTATCTACTCTTTCGGTTTCACCTGTCTCCTGGGGAATAACTCACCACTTGCACTGCTTTCTCGGGTACAGCAGGAATTCTGCTCAATACATCAGCATTCTTGTTCGTTTTGCCCGTCTTATACACTATCGTGAAATCATATTCAGCTAACTTTAACCTGAATTTTATCAATCTGGATGACGGGTCTTGAACATTAAATACCCATTTCAATGGCTTGTGATCCGTCACTACTGTAAAATGCCGCCCGAATAGGTACGGTCTAAAGTACTTTACACCCCATACAATTGCAAGTAACTTTTTCTCTGTGACTGCGATTTTTTCTCTGCTTTATTCAGAGTTCTGCTTGCGTATGCCACTTGTAGATCTTTCCCTAATCCTCCCTGTGATAGGATGGCGCCCAAAGCTTCGCTCGTGGCATCCGTAGTAAGGTTGAATGGCTTTTCAAAGAGTGGGTATTGTAATATGGGCTTCTCAGTCAACTTCTGCTTCAATACATTGAAAGCTGTCTCCTGCTTGTCTGACCATACATAAGGGACATTGTTCTTCAGGAGTTCATACAGAGGTTTCGCGATCTTACTATACTCAGGAATGAATCTCCGAAAATACCCACTTAAGCCTACAAATCCCTTCAAATGTTTTGTAGTTGTAGGCCTAGGAAAATTCCTTACTGCCTCAACCTTTCGCTCATCTGGTTGCACTCCATGCTCGGCAATAACATGACCTAGGAATGCTACCTTTGTTCGCAGAAATTTGCACTTATCTGGCTGTAATTTTAGTCGGTGTTCCCTGAGTCTTTGAAATACTTCCCGTAATTTCTGATTATGTTCTTCAATAGAGCTAGCAAATACCAGAATGTCATCCATATAAATCAGGCAATTTACACTGTTTAGGCCCGACATTGCTGTCGTGATGAGCCTCATAAAGGTACTAGGCGAGTCTTTAAGGCCCTTCGGCATGCGTAAGTACTCGTAATGTCGCCCTAAGGCTGAGAATGCCGTCTTCTCACGGTCCTCTGGCCTTATTAACACCTGATGGTACCCTGATGCCAAGTCCATGGTAGAAAAGCACCGTGCTTTCCCTAAAGCTTCTAAGAGCTCTGGTATGAGAGGTATCCGGAATACTGTCCCTATCGTCACATTATTGAGCTCACGAAAATCGATACAAATTCGATATTTTTGCTTCCCTAAGCGTCCATCTTCTTTGGGACTATGAGTAATGGCGCGGACCACGGGCTCTTACTAGGTGCGATTATTTCGTCCTCTAGCATCTTGTCAATCTGCCTTTGAATTTCCTCCTTTTGAGCTTCAGGTAATCTGTAAAGTCTCATATTAATTGGAGGTTGATCTTCCCTGACTCTGATCTCGTGTTGTAACACATCTGTATAGGTCAGTTTTTCCCCTTCTAAGTGAAAAATGTCGTTATATGCTGCACAAATAGCATACAATTCTCGGTCTTTGGGTGCTGAATAGTCGACCCTTAATTGGTCTATCACCCTTTGTTCTCGAGATTTCGTATTTTCCTGTTCTACTTGGGTTACTTGATTCACTCTCTTTCGTTCGGTTCGCTCTGAGATTGTCACGGGTTCAATATCTTGTATAGGGAGTACAGGGCTTTCAAAATTTACTTCGGTATCTCTTGTGTTAAGCACGCTCACTAATGCCTTGTGATTACGTGCCTTTGTTAAACAGCTCGCTATGTATACCCCTGATAGAATTTCTTTCTTTTCAATTACACCTTTCCCCACTCTTTTGTCCGTTCTCACTTATACAATCGTCTCTGTTCTGGGATTGAGACAGATCGTGTGGACCTGAGTGGTTTTCATTGTTATGTGGTGTTGCTGACCCTTCAGTATGACATAACCCTCTTCGAAATTTATTATACTATCCTTGAGTATATTTCTGCCTAGAATTCCGTCATACTTGAGCTGTACACCGTCACTCACTACGTGAATGTCTGCATTCGACTCCTATTGGAAGTTTTTACAGTGCCCATAGTTCGGAATCTCTCTGAGCCTACGTTCTTTAATTTGAGGGCTGGTTCCCTAACGATCATGGGTCCTCTTGGCACCACCTGTCTCTTTATGGGGGTACTTCGCTCCAGGTATCTAGTAGAAATCGAAGCAGGTTCTTCTGACCGCATTCCGACTTCTACGGTGCCTTCTAATGCACTCAAACTATCCCTGTTAGTAAATCTTATCTGACATATTTCCCGTACACTTAAGCCCATTGGGTATCTTCGATCGTAAATCCCTACATACCCATCTCTGTAATTAATTGCGCTCTCTTGCAGAAGGTCTCTCCCTATGAGGCCATCTGATGAAAGTCGAAATTCATCTCCGACAACATGAAATTCCGGACAAGAATCCCCTATGTGCAGCACAATGTACCCCTTAGTGTGTGATGTTCTCCCTGTCACATCTGAGAGCTCTTCTATCGGTGTACGATAGTGAATCTCTTTCTTTGGTATACTTCTCTTCCGAATTAGGGTAATGTCAGCCCCTGTCTCTACTAAAAGTTTAAAAGGCTTATTCCGTTCTTTAGCGTATACTAGTATGGAACACGTTCGATCGTGTTCTCTTCGTGATTGATCCTTTGCTATGATGGACTGGTCTCTTAATCTGTCGCGGTGGACTACGTGACTTTTCTGCGCATTTCTAGGTTGCGCTCCTCCAAGGGCCTTTATTTCGCTGGGGCTCATAGTTAGGCCCGTTATGGCGGCCCCTTTTTAGTTAAATCTCTATATCATGTGGACCTTTTCCTTTCGCATACTGTTTCGGCCCGTCTACGTATTGTTTATCCCTTTCTCGCGTATTCCCGAGGTTTGGATTTTCCGTTTTCGTTTGTGTTATTCCCTTTTCGTTCCCTGAACCAACAGGCTCTCTGCAAATTACCCTTTCGTCCACAAATGAAGCACTTTCTTTCTCTTAACTGCTTCGGCATTTCGCGGCAGTGGGATTGCTTGTGTCCCGTTCTGCCACAATTATAGCACCAAATTATTGCACAAATATAAATTTCGCGTGACCTATTTTCTTCTTTCTCCCTAGATTTCTTTCTACAATCTTTTTCTACGTGTCCCACCTGCTGACAATACTGGCAGGTAGGTTGACCTTCCTTGGTAGCCTTCTGTTTTCTACAATCTATACGCCCCTCGCAATTACAATTGTAGCTGATGACTAATATTCGCCCTTTTACCTGTTGTTTTACCGGATGTTTGCTCGGTCGTTAGCGGTAACTGACTGTCTGTCTGGGTATGTGTATGTCTTCGTTCTAATTTCTGCGGGTTTCCTAACTTGATCCATAAGTTGCTGTTTAGCTTGCGCGGAAACTTGCTGTTTCTTCCTCTTTGGCGATATTGACAGTTTGTTCTAAAGTTTGCGTCTCCCGGCTCTTAATAAGAGACTGTATTCTTTCGTCTCTAATAGCCTGTACAAAGCTGGCTTTTACTAGCTTACGTACCGCCCGTGCTTGGTGTTCTCTGGCGAGTAACGGCTCGCCTTGCACCATCGCGTTCCGCAGTTCGGTTCCCATACCGTCGATTCTGTGTGCCCACTGTGGTATAGTCTCGGTTTTACCTTGTCTTGCGACAAACAACTAACATGCATAAAAATCTACAGTTCGTTTCTCAGAATAGTATTCTTCTAAGACTCCTTTTATATCGTCCCGTGTTTCTATGTCGGCCCTTACCAATAGTTTACTACGCTCATCCCTCGTAATTTTTGTGAGTATTAGTTTATAATGCTCTTCCGGCTTAACTAACCCTATCGCCATTTCAACATTTTCACAAAATTCTTGTAATCTTTCTGGGTGTAACCCGTCAAACTCAGCCCCTATGAGTTTTAAAGCTTCTGCCACTGATAAAAAGCGGGCATGCACACTTCCGCTTGCTTCATGGGTTACATCTGTATTGCTAGGGGTAGGACTAGCACTCCTATTTGACCCTTCCATTATAAATTGGCTTTTGACTCACCCTCTTGGAATATATCACTGGACTTCAGCTGGATTGACTGTTCCCGATAGCTACGATTGTCTGCTTTCTGCTTTTTTTCCTGGTTCTGCCCCCCAAGCTATTCGGTCTCCCTTTCCCGTTGCTATACCTGAAACAGTGAGCAGACACAATTACAATTTAATTCGCTTATATTTACGATCACTAAGCAACGCTTAAGATGATCGTAATTACACTCGTATATATTCACAAGAAATGAACACCAGATTTTTTTGTGATTTGTCGTAATTAATTATTACGGCACATCTGCACACCAAATTTTTTAAGTACACCTGTCGTGACCCTAAGGATTTCGGCAAGCTGAGGACTGGCAAAAATAGTTGAATATCACTTATATTCTAAAACCTTTGAAATAATATACACATATATACAAAGCACATATAAGTTTCTGACACCATTCAACCTTTAAATCTCTTTCAGATCTTGCTGTAAGTCTTTCGAGTTCTTATTTTACACACGAGAATATATACAATATATTCACTGGTTGAATACTTAACTACGGGATGAAGTTGATTCCCATTCAGCTGAAGTCTGGTCTTCTCTTCTTTCTTCTGCGCTGAAGCCCTTGTCTCTGGAACCCATCACTTCGACTGCGATACGAAACTCTCCCAATAAGAATGAATGCTGGCTTATTATTGTTATAATTCTCCAACACCTAAATTGGCTGCTGGTGTGGGAAACCCTGTGATCGTTCACTAACGAATCATACTCAGTTCAAGAGCCCTCTGACTTGCTATTACTTTACTGCGTACTCGCAGCTCCACTCTATAGGTGGGCCGGCACAAGGTTGCACTTGACAGCTGTAATTCATGTTGGCACCACTACAAAAATGAAATGAAGAACGTCACCCGTCAAGCAGAAGCGCTAATCTACTACTTTTTATGTGGGATACAGTTACGAATTTTATTCATGTTAATTCGTATTTAATTCCGTATAGTGCTTATAATCTTTTATTTGCTTATACAAAAATGAGCATTTAAAAATATTATAACGTTTAAATACGAACTATTTTCAGTTGATTGTTGTTGGCAATATGGGTAGTATAGTGGCGCCATCTATAACTAGCTTGACTACCGTATTGAAGTGTTGCCGTTTTGTCTGTGGCCGTTAGCACGTGGTCAGGTGTGATTCGCGCGTTTATGAAAGTTTTGTTTTCTTTCTGAGATAATCGTGGAATTTTATTTAAACGAATGCAGTGCGATGTCACGGAAACGATAAGCAGCTCGATTTGTTCTGGGTGATTTCCGACAAAAGAGTAGCGTTACAAAAATGTTGCAATGTTTGGGTTGGGAAGAATTGAGAGAAAGAAGAAGAGCTGCTCGACTAAGTGGTATGTTCCGAGCTGTCAGCGGAGAGATGGCGTGGAATGATATTAGTAGACGAATAAGTTTGAATGGCGTTTATAAAAGTAGGAAAGATCACAATATGAAGATAAAGTTGGAGTTCAAGAGGACAAACTGGGGCAAATATTCATTTATAGGAAGGGGAGTTAGGGATTGGAATAACTTACCAAGGGAGATGTTCAATAAATTTCCAATTTCTTTGAAATCATTTCGGAAAAGGCTAGGAAAGCAACAGATAGGGAATCTGCCACCTGGGCGACTGCCCTAAATGCAGATCAGTATTGATTGATTGATTGATTGATTGATTGATTGAACATAGTCATGAAACGCGAAGTGATAATCCTTTGCGCCGCGGAGTGACTCTTAATAGTCAGACATTAGAATTAGTGCGGAGAACGCGTGAGTTTTACGAGAGGGAGAGGAAATTCGCACGCTTGTATAGCCGTCTCTCTGTTCCTGCAGATCAAGTTGTGGAACGCATATTTCAAACATTAGGGTTTTCAAAGCGTACTGTTATTCAGACAGGTGTTCGCCTCCAAGAACAGAAGGAAAAAGGGACTGGGGAACATAGCAGTAGCGGAAACGGGCCTGATAGTAGGGACTTGTTTCACAGCACTCCGGGGAAGAAACGAATTTAAGCCAACTCATGTAACAGGAATTAATTCTTTCCATGCTGATATAATACGAAGACATGTGTACGATTATCACAGCTCAAAGTCCCTTTTCATTGTTATGGACAATGCACCTTACCGCTCTGTTATAATGAACAAGACACCTACTTCGAGCGCCCGTAAATAACTGTTAGTAGAATGGCTGCAGTAAAGAAATATCTCAGCGCATATGTGTATGACTAAATTAGCCGACGAGGTAGCGAAGGAACAAGGGCACGAGGTTATTAGGTTGTCGCCGTACCACTGTCACTTCAACCTCATTGAGTTGGTACGGTACGGGGTGAAGTAAAACATTACGTAGGTACGCACTAATAATAAGTCATTCACATTTACTGAAGTGGAAGGACTGCTCCGGGAGGGTATTGCTCGAATTGATGCGGCATTGTGGAGGAAGGAATGTAGGCATGTCGCAACATTCATTAACTCGGCAATGGCAACACATGGCATCAGCAGTGACTGTCAGGAGTAGATGATCTGCCTAGACGACAACGAAGGCGACGGTAGTGATGGCAGTGATCTGGAGGGTATCGAGCCTCTACCTGTGTGAATTAGGTATGAAAACGAGTTTTCTGAAGTTTCGTAAATTGTATATACTGTGTTTTACTTGAAACCTTTTGTGTTAGCACCGGTGTATATTATTCTAATAGTTATTGGTGTATTTAAAGTGCGATTCTTGTCAGCCGATTTCTTCGTATTTTTTAACATCGCCATAATAACTTCGTAGTATAATTATCTGGTATTATTTTGTGTGATAAAGTATTTTAATTGTAAACTTAATCGATGTGTTGAAAGTTCGATTTTGTCGGCCGATTTCATTTGTATTTGTATTGTGTATCATCGCGATGACATTAAAAGCATTTCTCCCACGTATCGTGCAATCAGCTGTTGTTACGGCGGCAACATCACTTCGTGCGCCATTGCAGTGGGGCCAACATTGTGCGCAGCTGTCATGTGCAACCTTACGCCGGCCCACCTATAAAGTCTACCAGCACTCTTAACAGTTTCTCCCTGGCCGACTATCTATCTGTTTACTGGGCCCACACAGTCTAACACAGCCTACAGTCAAAAGCCTTCTTCGAGAGCTGAACGTCAAAAAGCCTTATTGTTTACAAGTTACGAGTTTATATTTCTTTTCCATCCCTTCGAGAACTCTCTGCTGAATAATACACCAGCACTACGAATCACTTGTACACGTCACAGCATCACTGTTCTCTGATTGGTTCCTTAGTATTGGACCTCCCAGTCATGTAACTACATGTGATTTTTTAGAACAACTTGGAAGCTATCCGTATGTCTCTCACACGTGACATCGTACATTCCCAGAAGAAATGCGTATTTAGCTTGCGCAATGTTTCATAAGATTGAGACACAAAACTCTTGGCACGCCACATAGAATGTTCTAATTCTTTCTTTGGAATATTCTGTCATTCCCATTATTATTATTATTATTATTATTATTATTATTATTATTATTATTATTGTTGTTGTTGTTGAATTATAAACATATACAGACTCTGCTGTAATTTCCCTTCATATATACATGTGTTTATATGCCTGCTACTTTTCACATCACAGGCTTTCTACCCTGGAGGTCACGGATTCGATTCTCGTTCGAGTCCGTTCGCTCACTCTGTTACATGCGAAAGGCGCGTCACGAACCGCCGTTCACGCTAGTCTGTGCCGGCTGGCAGTTCTAAACCGACACAGCAAGGGGGAAGGCTAAGTCTCCCCTCCCTCCCTACCAAGAAGTTGGCGAAAGCCGTATTCCAGCCGGCGGAGGCGGCATCGTCGACCAGGGGAGGGAAATCATATCCCAGTCCGTCTAAACTCGAAAAGAAGGCGGCGAAGAAGAAGGCCCCTACCGGACGCTCCCGCACTTTCCCTGCAAGAGGGAAATCATGCCCTCCATCTGGAGGGTATGAGTGCGCCAGCAGGTACTCCTGCTCCAAAACCCTCCCGCCCCCGGAAAACGGCGTTTTGGGCGTCATCCCCGCCGTCTGTCGATGACGGGTTGGACGTCGAACTGTCATCTACATATATGGATGTAGGTGTTGATGGTGTTCAGGTTCACGAGCATCTTGTCGCTCACAAACTAACACTCTTTTTATATTCCACACTATGGCACTGTTACAGTGGAATTGTAACGGTTATGACAGGCAACTTGCTGAGCTGCGTCAGCTATTTAGTCAGTTCGCGGCGATTATAGCCTGTATTTGGAAGACAACAGACCACGTCATCATAGGTCTTGAGAAATTTCAGACTACACTTGACAGAACGATATTATGCTCTCCGGGCGTCCGGTGGCGTGGGTATTTT
Organism: Anabrus simplex; assembly: GCF_040414725.1. Lineage (NCBI taxonomy): Eukaryota > Metazoa > Arthropoda > Insecta > Orthoptera > Tettigoniidae > Anabrus > Anabrus simplex. Next base: position 947,113,270 of record NC_090265.1, on the reverse strand, counting down.
TCTTCGTTCTGATACCTATAGCGAAGAGGTTCCTCTAAGAACTCCATTGGAAGCAGTTGCGGTGCGGATACCGCTGCCTGTCATAAGTGTGTAACCTTTTATTTTCCACCAGGCCAGCCTCTTAACATAACATAAATGACCGGGCGTGCTGGCCGTGCGGTTAGGAGCTCGCGGCAGAGAGCTTGCATCCGGGAGATAGTGGGTTCGAATCCCACTGTCGGCAGCCCTGAAGATGGTTTTCCGTGGTATCCCATTTTCACACCAGGCAAATGCTGGGGCTGTACCTTAATTAAGGCCATGGTCGCTTCCTTCCAACTCCTAGGCCTTTCCTATCCCATCGTCGCCATAAGACCTACCTGTGTCGGTGCGACGTAAAGCCACTAGCAAAAAAATTAACATAAATGATGTCACTGATCTTATAGATCAGCTTCCTCCTCCCTTTTATTGGGTGATTTTAACGCTCATCGCCCCATATGGGGCTCTGAAACGCCTTGCCCCAGGGGAAGGGAGTTGGAAACATTAGTAACAGAGCTGGATTTATGTATTTTGAACACAGGCGAACCAACTCATTTCAGTGTACGTTACGGTACATACTCTCGCATAGACTTAAGTCTATGCAGCCGAGCGTTGGTTCCGCTGTTTCGATGGAATACAGACAATGATCTCTGTGACAGCGACCATTTTCCCATTATCCTTACTTTGTTGAAACAGGTGATTGGCCTAAGTTCGGATCACTCTATCTTTAACGACGAGACCAAGGCGGACTGTAGACGGCGATATAACTTATATAACACAAGTTATCGTTGCTGCTGCTGAGGAGTCCATTCCCTCCTTCTCAGGGAATCCTCGCCGAAAACTCGTTCCTTGGTGGAACGAAGTAATTGCAGCAGCTATCAAAGAACGCCATCGTGCTCATAAACGTTGTTGTAGGCAGCCTACTGTGGCCAACTTGGTAACATTTAAACAACTCCGCTCAAAGGCGCGAGTTCTTATTCGCCAAAGTAAGGAAGCTTCGCGGGGGAGAGATGTCGTCTATGACGTCACATATTCCATCATCTCAAGTGTGGACTAAACTTCAACGTATTTCGGGTACCCAAGGTTCATCTTCTGTACCAGGAATTCACATTGCAGGCAGTATCGTCACTGAACCACTCTCGATTGTATTGTATGTCTCGCTCTGAAGTGGGAGGTAGAACATCAACACCTCAGTTTTGCCACTCAAGCTTCAGAGGACTATAATGTGCCCTTTACGGAGTGGGAACTCTGCCGCGCCTTGGCGCTTTGCAAGGACACGTCCCCTGGGCCAGACAATGTCCATAACCAGATGTTGAATCACCTTAGTAAGGATAGTCTGTTATATCTCCTTCGAGTGTTCAACCGAAGCTGGATAGAGGGTGTATTTCCGTCTCGGTAGCGAGAGGGCATAGTCATTCCTGTCCTCAGGCCTGACAAAAATTCCAAGTATGCAGGAAGCTATAGAGCTATTTATCGCACAAACTGCTTGTGTAAGCTATTTTAGAGGATGGTAAATTGCCGATTTGTGTGGTGTCTGGAGAAACGCGGACTTCTGTCCGAGTACCAATGTGATACCACTGACCACTTTGTACGCCCGGAGAGTTCTATCCAGGATGCATTTCTCCGCCAACAGCATTTGGTGGCTGTTTTCTTTGACTTAGAAGAGGCCTGTGACACCACATGGTGATATGGTATCCCTTCAGTCCTGCATGTATGGAGAGATTCCGAGGTACTTTGCCGGTATTTATTGCAAATTTTTTGTCTCTCCATCTATTCCGTGTCCGAGTTGGGAGGGCATATTCTCAATACCACGTTCAAGAAAATGGAATCCCACAGGGATCGGTCCTTAGTGTCACTCTCTTTGCGATTGCCATAAACGGTATTGTCACTGCTGCTGGTTCAGCAGTAACACAGTTGCTATCAAGGCCCTTCACCGCTGGCTGCGCAGTAGCGTGTCACTGGGGAAGAGCCGTCCATGCGCGTATCACCATGTTGCGGGCACTCCGTAGCTCGCCGAGGAAATCGTAGTATGGAATTCATGCATTAACTTCAATTACGCACGAATGAAAACACCTGTCGACAGGTTATTTTTATTCCTGCGATACAGGATAGCACGGTAAGAACAGATGTTCATCAGATACATCCAAAATAAAATGCCAAAAAGAAAATAGAAGATCCGTACGGAAATTTCCGTCATATCGCAAACAAAAACTACTGTACTAATTTTAAATTAAAAGCCTCGCAGAAGTTATCTTCTTCTTCTTCTTCTTTTCTAGCCTATTTCAATCCACTGCTGGATATAGGCCTCTTCCATGTGCTTCCATCGTCTTCGGTCTTGAGCCACTTGGAACCAGCGTGTTCCAGCCAACAGCTTTATGTCGTCGAGCCATCTCTTCAGGGGTCTTCCAATGCCTCTCTTGTGTCCCCATGGTCTCCAGTGAACAATCCTAGAGGTCCACCTGTTGTAGTCTTGTCGAGCTACGTGTCCTACCCATTGCCATTTTAGTTTTGCTACTATCTCTAGGATGTCTGTAACATTAGTTCTTCTCCTGATGTCCTCTGAACGGATCTTATCCCTAAGGCTGATCCCTAGCATCTGTCGCTCCATGGCTCGTTGTGTTCGCTGAAGCTTGCGAGCACTTTCCTTCGTCAGAGTCATCGTTTCCAGACCGTAAGTTGTAACTGGCAGCACGCACGTATTATAAACCTTGGTCTTCAGGTTAATTGGAACATCCTTGTTAGTGAGGATGAATCTTAGTTTTCGGAATGCAGAAGTTATACAGATCAATAATCCTGAGGTCTGAATAGTACCAGTGGACCGTGAAGTGTGAAAGTCTGTGTGTTTCTTCACATTAATCTCCGGTAAGCGCCTAATACTGTTGCATTCCAAGCATCAGGGAAACTTAGCCATTCCCGGGTCCTAATTCATTAATAATAATTGGCACAGCCTACACCGACTAACGCGAATACACGCAGTAATTATACCGTACAAGAATCAAGACTTTAATAACACGAAAATGATACTTATGCATACAAACTGAACACATTTTCCTTGTTATTGAACTAATCTCCACAAATAGTTTGGATAGCTAGCCCATAAGTAACAAGCGTAATAAAACAACATTTAGAAAACTGGATAAGAGGATTTCAAAATACTCTACTAATGATAGTAAATATATACCTAGGTAGATAAATGTCTTACATTTAGAGAACACTCTCCAGAAACAGAAAAAAAACATTGTATACCCGTACATTAACTCAACAATCTTCAAAAAAGAATATGTAGCTATCATTAGGCCTACTGTAATGATCATGTTTGTAAATGGTGCTACTCTACCTCATAATTCTAAATGTCTTTAACAATGAAAAGAATACCTAGCTTGGTTTGAGTTTCTCTGAGTTAAATATTTTTTAGTAGTTGGTTAGGTTTAAGAGAGGAAAAATATATACTGTACGTGCGCTTTTTAGTGATAGATTTTTGTACTGGGTTGAGGAGTAAGGAGGGAGCACAGCCGGTTCCGGTTATACAGTCAACTGAATGGAAATGAAATCTGAATTGAATCGATAATATGCAAAGTAGGAGCCCGCCTATTCAAACTTCTCTGGAACAACATATTTAACAATTCTTTTATTATAAAGGAGATGTGAAAACACAAATAATGGTATTAATCATATTTTCCAGATTCTAGGCCCGTGTTTATCGAATATTAATACGGGTACACAGTCTGTAAGAACAAAATGTGCGCTTTTTTCAGAATAGATGTTTAGTTCTTAAGAATTTTCCCTAATGAAATTTAAAAACGCCAAAAAGAAGCAGACTAAACATTGAGAATGCCACGTCCATACATCCCTGAATCCACCACTCTATAGTCCATTCTCGATTATGGTAATTTTATAACATTTCAATTTATACTCACTTGTGAAAAGTAATACCAGATCCTTTCTGATAGCGATTTGTACCATTGAAAGCTGCACTTGAGGTCACCATCGTGAATAGTTCTCCACTCTGCACTGTACCAGTAAAATAGCCCGACTTTATGTATTAATATTAAATTTAGCACGAAGTAGGTCTCAGGACAATTCTGGGTGGTTTCTAGCTAGGGCTTGGTACAGAAGGGTCCTATGTAAAGAAAATTTTTAAATAGATTGAATAATAGTTTTTATCCAGAAAATGCATTTCAAAATGCACATCACCTTACTGTTGATAGTCGCTGTCTTCAACATCGCCTTTTGATGACCCGTGCTCCTAGTTCTTCAGGCTGAACGGGGCTGGAACACGTTCTGGAAGTTGCCAACATTACGTTTAGATAAGGCCGGAACATCCAGGTTGGTTTGATATGGGTTTGAGTCTCGAACTTCCGACGTTCTGGACGATCTCCGGCGATCGACGATGTTGCGGGGTAATCACTCGTCACATAACTTATACGAGTGTCCAGAATACACATTCCCCCGACACTTTGGTTTAACAGCACTGTTTCATTTAATATGGTTGGGATATGCAATCGAATTCACTCTTAATCTTGTAGATAGAATTTATAAGTTCACTAAAGATGAAGATGCGGGTAGCATCGAGATTGGAAGAAAGTAAAGCACAGTTCATGAATGGAAATAATGAAACTAAAAATTATTCACGCTGGCACAGTTCGTGGCGATTTTCCACTAAATAAAGTAGCACTTGGCATCGAAAGAAATGTATGACTGCTCTAGAGTTTATCAAAGACACTGCCGTCAGTCATGAAATAATACTGAACACTTTGACGAAGAAATAAGGTTGAAATGAAAAGCACAGTTCGTTGTTAGGCGCACTTGATATTTAAAAAATAGGTGACTGTTCGAGAGAGGACACTGCTGTCAGTCACACACAAATAATTTACACACTGTTCGGAAGAAATAATACATAATTTTGTTTGAATTGGATAAAGAACACAGTTTGAGTTCGGAGTGAAACCTTGGTGTCGTAGCACACGATTATGGTAATCACTTGCATTAACACTCTTGTGAAAGTTCGAAACTTTCATAAACACTCTAAATCCCAATGAAATTATGCTGACAGATTTAACAAAATATCACAGTTAATAGTATAACGTAGTAGTGTCACATTGAAATTAATTATGTTTGTTCAGATGCTAAGTTTCACACAGACAACGTGGTAATAAACTCAGTTCTACAAGAACAAAAGTAAGTTGCATCGAGAAGTTTCTACATGTGCACAGAATATAAGTCCGACTCGACTGTTGTCACCTAAGTCCAATACACGACTTGTCATAATCAGAGTTCCAATACGCGCACAGATTATAAGTTCAACTTGATTGATAGACTCAATGCCCATTATAAAGACTTTGTTATACATTAGAGTTCACACGCGCATAATTGATAAGTTCAACACGACTGTCAGAGTTTGTCCCACATGAAGACTTTGAATATTCGAAGGTAGACTCTGTCAGCACTTCGACGAACACTGCAGCGTGGAGAGTCAGGCTGAACACCCGGCATTGACTGTCTGATCTGGGTAAAGTAAGCTCTCCTTATATTCAGTTTGGTGCTCCTACGTTATCAGATAACGCGATATCATGAGGCTGATTATCTCGCGAATCCCTCGACGGATTTCCTTGAGATTCGCAATTTGAGACGTTTATGTTATCCTCTTCAAAATTACGCATTGCTCAAGTCGCTGCGATTACTGTTAGAGAAGTTCTGAATTTTTTTCAATGGAATGTTCACGAAGGCATATGCAGAAGATACCAGACCATACAGGCTATACGTGGCGTCAGACGGGTAATCTAGCTTGTCCCTGCAGCTACGTCACACACACAGCTGTCGCTGGCTCGCCTGTTCGCTCCTCCGAACGTAAACAAACCAAGTTCGCTCTGAACGTGTTGCGTGATAATGAAGTACAATTAATAGTCAAAAAATGCGGCATGTACACGTCGTAGTGATATTCGCTCTCAGCTGAGACATCTGGTCATGTCTCATTGGGAGATGGAGTGGCAGGCCATTCCACTTCCCAATAAGCTGAGAGCGATAAAAGGAACAACGAAGGTATGGAGGACTTCCCTTCGGGCTTCGCGAAGGGAAGCCGTGGTATGTCGTCTTCGGATCGGCCACGGTATCATAACTCACTCGCATCTTTTGAAAGGAGAACCCCCTCCGGTGTGTACCTGCGGCGACCATCGTACCGTGGTACACATCCTTACGGAGTGTATGGACCTGGTCGATCTTCGCCGTAGTCTTAACCTTCCGGGTACCATCTCCCTTATCTTGCGAGATGACGAGCAGTCAGCAGACCTCGTCATCCGCTTTATGAGGGATAGTGGTCTGTTTTACCGTGTCTAGTGATGTCCTTTGTCTTCGTGTATTTGTTTCCATTGCGCTTTTAACCTATTGACTTCATTTTAGTTTGTGTTGCGTATTTTAATGTGTTATTTTAACGTCTAATGTAAATCAAGTATCTATATATGTACCACCAGGCAATGCCTTATTCCTTTTCTCTCTGTATTTTCTCTTATTTTATTAGAAATAAGGCATTGCGAATTAAATCCACTGCTGTTTTAATCTCATACTCATTTTTTCATCACCATATTTTTAACTCTGGTTAGTGGATACGTTTTAAAATTTTAAATATCATGTATCATGTCGTCCATCACGTTCCATTAGGGGCCGATGACCTTCGATGTTAGGCCCCTTAAAACAACAAGCATCATCATCATCATGTACACGTCGTAACTGGTACAGCACGTAGACGTACGGCTTAACTTAGGCCTACTGTCCTTTAATGTCGCCAATCAATGTAAGTTCGCACTTATCACTAAAATAGTTGCCAGTACTATAAATTACCGCATAACACAACCACAGATCCGCTAACCGATAGGAATCACCATGAAAAACGCATAAGGAACTGTAAACATCACCACGTGTTAACCATGCATTCGAAATTGAAGTTCCCGCAACATGGCGATGCGCGAAGATATTCAATTCTCCGCATAGCACTAGCGCGCTCTGTGAGTCCAGATAAGTAATATTAAAGTCTTTGGTCGCTATATGTGGATGATTTTGCTCTCCACAATAGCTTGTTGTAATTACAACAAGCTATTAGGAGAGTAGAACAGTGGGCCTTAGAACATGGCTTTCGGTTTTCCACCGCAAAGTCCTCTGTTGTCCACTTTTGTTCGGTTCCGTACTCTTCCCCCACAACCTGAGCTTTATTTAGGAAATGTCGTTCTTCCCGTTGTTGACACCAATTTCTTGGGCTCCTTTTCGATAGCAAATCATCGTGGGAGCCACACATGCGGCAGTTAAAAGTGCAATGCACTAAGAAGCTGCATCTCTTGAAGTTTCTTAGCAGTACTAATTGGGGTGCTGAGCGCACGATGCTCCTAGGATTCTATAGGGCACATATTTTATCCCGGCTAGACTATGGAGTGGCAGGCCATTCGACTTCCAAATAAGCTGACAGCGATAAAAGGAATAACGAAGGTATGGAGGACTTCCCTTCGGGCTTCGCGGAGGGAAACAGTGGTATTATGTTGTCTTCGGATCGGCTACGGTATCCTGACGCACTCCCATCTATTGAAAGGAGAACCCCTCCGTTGGATACTTGCGGCGATCATCTTACCGTGGTACACATCCTTACGGAGTGCGTGGACCTGGTCGGTCTGCGCTGTAGACTAAAACTTCCGAGTACCATCTCCCTCATCCTACGCGATGTCGAGCAGTCAGCAGATCTCGTCATCCGTTTTATGAGGGATAGTGTTTTTTTTTTTTTTATCGCGTTTAATAATGTGTCTTTATGTTTACTGCGCTTTTATACCTTTGACTCTATTTTAGTTCGTGTTTGCGTATTTTAATGTGTTATTTTAATTTCTGGCATGAATTATATATCTATTTCCAGACAACGCCTTATTCCATTATTACCTCTATTTTCTTTACTTTTATTAGAACATAAAGGCATTGCGAATTAGATCCATTGATTGTTTTAATCTCAAATCATTTTTCGTGACCATTTATTTTAAACTCTAGTTAGAGGATACATTTTAATATTTTAATTATCATCTCATGTCGTCCATTTCGACCATTAGGAGCCGATGACCGTAGATGTTAGGCCCCTTTAAACAAGAAGCATCATCATCATTATCATCAGGTATTTAGTTGTATCACTGACGTAAATCTGTATTTACTCTCTGTTTTACCTAGTTATATATGTATTTATTACATAGTAACATTTTCTCAATTATAGGTTGCCTATAACACAAACGTATACTTAATACCAAGTAATATTGTGTATTGGAAAAATAAATAAATATGTTGATTTTTAAAGAAAATGTTCTGCCCTTATCCCGTTTCTCTACGGGACCGTGTCTGAAGTGAGATGGATCTTCGTAGCGAGTTTTTACGACCTGATGCCCTTCCTGACGTCAACCTCATCAGAGGAGTTTGTGAAATGAATGACGTGATATTATATGAAAGTAGGAAAGGAGAGGGTGAAACCCGGTACTGGAACACAGCTTGCTCCTGTCGAATACCAGCAAGGGGTCTGCTCTAGGCTTAACGTCTTCAACCGATGGACGAATCACCATCAACAGCGTCATATACCATCTCTCCATGTGAACACTGCGGGAAGGTTTAGAACTGAATCCAGCTTTTTGGCACGCAGTCTGGTGTATGGATATTGTTTACCACCACCTCTCCGGCCAACATTCTGCTGGTAATCATTTTTTCGACCAGCCGGCTAACCACGGTGTCAGACATATCGACTTAAAGCCTTAACGATCATGGCCACCAGGCGGGTTAGCTAATAAATAACACCCGTAATTAGGATTTTTAGCCTTTGTATTATTTATATATTGGTATCGTACCTAAATTTTTGTGATTACCGAACACAGTTATTTGTTACGACCGGGCGAGTTGGCCGTGCGGTTAGGGGCGCGCAGCTGTGAACTTGCATCCGGCAGATAGTGGGTTCGAACCCCACTGTCTGCAGATCTGAAGGAGGTTTTCCGTGGTTTCCCATTTTCACACCAGACCTTAGGCAACGGCCGCTTCCTTCCTACTCCTTGCACTTTCCTATCCCATCGTCGCCGTAAGACCTATCTGTGTCAGCGCGACGTAAAACAACTAGCAAAAAACACACACAAATACATATTGCTGTCTTTTGTGATAGCAAAGTTTTTTGAGAACGGAATTCATTCATTATTAAATTCAATTAATTCCTCCTTCCATGAAGTGAGACATATGAAACAATATGAGAACTTGACTAATAGTTGTTTGGATTACACCAGAGAACAAGAATCTCAGATGTGTCTGCCTCCATCTTTTCAATTCTTATTATTCCAATTCTTAAAAGGGCCTTTTTCTTCCTTCTGTCAGTTTGATAATATATTTATCATTATAATTAGTTTGTTGCTTTGCAGTTAGACCTTATAATAAATATATACCTATATTTTTTGTTTCCGCGTCTTCAATTTCTCCTTGTCTATTGGCTCATCCTTATGTTGTTTTTGTTGTTGATTTTTTAATATTGTGTAATTTACCTCATGTGGCAGTATTTCTAGCAATTCAAAATTTTTACAAAAGCCTATAAGCGCTACCTTTTGTTTAATTTTGTCTTTACAAGTAAAATATTATCGTTCCACACAGTTCCAATTTCCACTATCTTATTTCAAACTGCAGGTGATATTGATCATGTATTCTTTCCTGTTTGTTAGGAACCCTGTCAGATATGCAAATATATATTTACAACTTGGCGCGGGTTTGCGTAAATTTATATTTAGCTTATTCACATTCAAGGCCTAATTTAGATTTTAGATAGCAGAATATGTTCAGAATGAAAGAATGAAATCTTTAGAAATAGGAAGTTATTCATTACTTTAGAGCGGACCATGGTAGGGAATTTTTCCTCCACGCACCGCTTAATCAAAAGTGATAATTCATAATAATGAAGAAATGGGTCGAGTCTGGCTGGGCATTGAGCCAGGCTTTTCGGCCGCAAATAGCCAGCCCTCCTGTTCCGAGCAGTTGCGTCAGTGACTGGAAGACCGCCGAACGGGAAACATGCGTTCGCAGGGAGCAATCGGCGGAGTCCGCAGCTCCGTGCGCAGTCGTGGCTCGTCGTCGACGTCGGCCAGCGACCCTCGTGAGAAGGTCAAGGATTGTTGTCGGAAGTTGGTGGCGTTTATGTGTACGCAGGTTGGGGTTGGTGGACTTGTCGTTGGATATGCCATTGTCGGTGCTGTTGGATTTCGTTGGATAGAAACTCTTCCTGACAACCCACTTTACGGAAGGAAACAACTAGTGGAATCTCTGCGAGGGAACTGTGCCGCTGAACTGTGGGAATTAATCGATGCTGAGAATACATTTAATGAAACAGCATGGCGAAATGAAGCAGATCGTGTATTACAGAAGTTCCAGACGAGCATGGCAGAAATAATCAAACTTGGATACGATGGTCTAACTCCTGATGAACTGTGGTCTTTTCCAGCAGCTCTGATGTTCTGTCTGTCTGTATTCACAATGATAGGGTACGGGAATATGGTACCGAGAACCCCATGGGGGAAGGGGATCACTGTAGTGTACGCAGTATTTGGAATTCCTCTTTACGTCCTGTACTTCATGAATATGGGCGAAGTGCTGGCTACAACTTTCCGCTGGTTGTATACGCGGTTATATGAATGCACAAGAGAGCCACCGCCAGAACAGGATGCAGAAAGCAATCTACCTCCCCATCCCGCACCACGTATCATCGTACCTTCCACGGCATGCCTGTGGGTAATAGGTGGGTACGTTCTTACTGGAACCATCATGTTTGCCGAGTGGGAAGGCTGGAACTACCTCAACAGCTCCTATTTTTGTGTTACCAGTCTCTGCAAGATTGGTATTGGAGATTTCGTTCCTGGAGCTAACATCAGTGACTCACGCAGTGGTAGTCAAACTAAATTGGTAATTAATTTTATCTATTTACTCTTGGGGATGGGATTGGTGGCTATGTGTTACAATTTAATGCGTGAAGAAGTGCGTGTGAAAATGCGTGAATTGCGCGAAGAATTGAGCCAGTGCCTGGAGGACGTGAGAGCGCGTAGTATTGCGTGTTACACTCGGAGAAGTGTTGATTGAAAGTTTATTACACATAAGTGTGCCGGAACTATTTTTCACGGAAAATTGTTAACAGCCTAATTCTGCGTTCGTTTGTACTTTATTTATATCGCACGCAGTTTTGAATACGATATACTTACAAAGCTAATTATTGACAGTATTTCGTCTGGGTGTCTGTTTTGTGGTAACATGCCGTTATTTTGAAAGATATTTATATTATAAACAGTTCATCCAAATGTATTGGTGGTTACTGTATGAGGCCATCAATAGACACTACACTACTTGTTTGATTTTCACCACAGTTCTTCGCTACGGATGAAAGTGAAACTTCTGTCTAAAGGTAATTTGTTCTATATTTCATGCTGTAAACTCGCTTTGAGAATTTCAGTCGTATGGTGCATTTAAAAAATGTTATTTTATTACGTCCAAATAGCTACTTTTACGCCGAGGTGCCGGAATTATTTAGTCCCGCAGTTCTTTTTACATGCCAGTAAATCTACCGACACGAGACCGACATATTTGAACATCTTCAAGAACCACGGGACTTAGCCAGGATCGAACTTACCAAGTTGGAGTCAGAAGGCCAGTGCCTCAACCGTCTGAGCCACTTTAATTATTATTTTATATTATAAAGAGAACCCGACAAATCATTTACAATAAATTGCTCTGTACATGTTCTTCCATGAAGCCTCGTAAGATATTTGTTGATGTCCTTGAATGTGTCTGACATTTTACTGGCTTCTCTATTATTGCAGTTCGGATTTTGATCAGTGTACGTGAAATTTTAAAAAATGAAACTCTTGTCCTTTAGGCTCGATTTCAGTGTAAAACAGCAAACTTGCTGTCTTTAGTGAGCGGATAACCCATGTGGGGGAACGATTGTTTTCTTTGTGAAAAGAGCAGATCAAACAAAAATTCGAACCCAGATTTGTAAGTTATTGCCACAACATGCGTCTTGTCACTTTCCGTTCGATGGTAAGTCAAAAGCAATTGTTCAGGTGGAAATGAAACACTTGTGCTTAGTTTCAGAGATCCCACTCTTTTGTTCATCGGTCATTTCATCACCTAGCATCATCAAGAATTGTCTGATTACCGGCCCAGTCCAGTAGCGTAGCCAGGATTTCAGTTTGGGGGGGGGGCATTTATTTTGATAGGTGACCAAACTTCCAGAGTTTAGGTGGTATAGAGTACCTAAAAAGGAAATTAGTGCCCTTGGATCCAAGTAAGAGTGGTGGATTCGTGCGGATTCCGGAAGCTAATAGTAATCATCATCATCATCATCATCATCATCATCTTCCGTTTTTCCTACATCTGTGGGGTCACGGGTGCGAACTGTGTCGCACATGTGAATTTGGCCCTGTTTTACGCCCGGATGCTCTTCCCGACGCAACTCTATATGGAGGGATGTAATCACTGTTGTGTGTTTCTTTGGTGCCTGGTAGTGTAGTATGTTGTCTGAATATGAAGAGGAAAATGTTGGGACAAATACCAAGTCCCCAAGCCAGAATATAAATAAGGTAATTTTATTATAATAATGGTCATGTGATAAGCTATAAAGAAGTGACATTTTATACGATAAAATAAATAATAATCGTATGGCCTCAGCTACCGTGTGCAGACATTTCAATTTGACGCCATCTGGCTGTCTGCTCGTCAATTTCGACGTTCCGTTTTACTCTAGGCCCCCACTAGATGGCAGACCAAGTAAACCGAAACTCTCTTGGGCCCCCACTAGATGGCAGACCAAGTAAACCGAAACTCTCTTGGGCGTCTATGGCTGTGATTTAATGAATTTTATCGGGTAAACACCAAATGTGTCACCAGAGATCTTTTACATGCCGACATCGTACGACATGGAGTGTCAAATGGACTTTTTTCCGCCCTTCAAAAATCCTACTACCTCTGCCGGGTTTGAACCCGCTGTCTTGGGATCCGAAGGCCGACACACACATACACGTCGAATTAAGGTTTCTCGCCCTTCTCCATGGCTAGATGTTGAAACCAAGAGAATGATGGCCCACCGTGACTCGTTATTTCGACATTATAAACAAACCTTAGATGACACAGACTTCGAATCTTACCGCATCTTAAGAAATCGCACAAAGCATATAATCAGAAATAAAAAAATGTGCATATTTCCGGAATTTAGCCAACAACTTTAATTCCAATCGCGCATGGGACCAATTTAGAGCTCTGGGAATAGGAAAACATCAACAGTGCCAGACAACTCCTGACATTCTACTTGACGAACTGAACGATTACTCTAGTAGAATAAATATTCAACCTACCCCAATTAACTGCACCGAATCACCGCCCTCCCCTCCAGCCAATCCACCATTCACATTTCACAGTGTCACAGAAAATCAGGTTAAAAAGGCTTTGTACTCGATTAAATCAAAGGCCACGCGTGTAGATGATAATCCTATTACTTTTATACATAACATTATTGGTGCTGTCCTGCCTATACTGTCGCACATACTGAACTCCTGTTTACTAAACGGAATTTTCCCTACTGTCTGGAAAACAGACAATATTGAATATTATACTAGTACCTAAGAGTTTAGATCCACAATCTCTCTCTGACATTCGTCCTGTGTTCATACTCCCTGCGCTTTCTAAAGCCTTTGAACGTTTAGTATATGAGCAAGTTCTGGAATACCTAAATAAAAATGCTCCTTTGGACCCTTTGCAATCTGGATTTAAGAAGGGTCACAGTACCGCGACATCACTTTTGAAGGTAAGAAGAAACGCTATAGACAAACGACTGCTCACTAAACTTATCATTCTTGACTTCAGTAGCACCTTTGACACTACAGAAATTCCGACTATGATAAAGTAAATGGAACTGCTAAATTTCGACCTGGCTGCGCTTAAGTTTCTTAGTTATTATTTGAGTAACCATCAAGCGTGTAACAGTAAACGACAAGGCCTCTAAATGGAAAATGAAACTTAGTGGTGCCCCGCAGGGCAGTATTCCAGGACCCTTACTTTTCTGTATTTATATCAGTGGCATACCATCCGTGACAGGAAATAACATATCGACACTGCAAGACAAGATATTAACAATGACCTCTGATGACTCAGTGTATATGCACAACGAAATTCTCTTATACTAAACTCCACAAAATCTCAGGCAATCATAACTGGACCACGAAAATTACTGAGCTGCTCAAACAATGTCGCAATCCCGCCCATCCTCTTGAATGGGAACGTTATTCCCCACAGTAAACCGGTTAAAAATCTTGGCTTAATTATGAATGAAACAATTGTTCTGGTCACACGAAAGAAATACGTAAAAAAAAGACTTTTGGAGTGCTTCACCTTCTTAAACGGCAGAGGGATATATTTCCATTTGAGCTAAAGGCAAAACTAATACAGACACTCATTCCCCCTATTCTTGATTACTGTTACGTTGTATTAGTTGATATGATGAGAGAAGAAACACTTAAACTTCAACGAGCACTGAGATTTATTTACAACATCGGGTACGATGTTCATACCACCCCATACTATCAGGCTGTCTCATGGCTGAAGCCTGACAAACGCCGGCAGCTACACACTTTAATGATGGTGTTTAGGAGTGTTAGCTAAAAGTCAGCCACTGTATATTTCTTCTAAATTCACCTTTTTATCATCATTTCACAACTTAAATACACGTTCTAGATCCTATCTTTCTATTCCACTGCACCGCACAAATACAATTAATAGATTATTTGTGGTGATCGGCGTCACATTATGAAATTCCCTGTCAGCTCAGGTCAGAGAAACTAGCTCTTTATTAAGATTTAAGGTCACCTGCCGAGACGTCCGACTCGTTGGCTGAATGGTCAGCGTACTGGCCTTCGGTTCAGAGGGTCCCGGGTTCGATTCCCGGCCGGGTCAGATATTTTAACCTTCATTGGTTAATTCCAATGGCCCGGGGGCTGGGTGTTTGTGCTGTCCCCAACATCCCTGCAACTCACACACCACACATAACACTATCCTCCACCACAATAACACGCAGTTACCTACACATGGCAGATGCCGCCCACCCTCATCGGAGGGTCTGCCTTACAAGGGCTGCACTCGGCTAGAAATAAGCCACACGAAATTAAATTAAACCTGTCGAGACTACCTGCTGAGGACAGCTGACTGAATGGTCGAAGTGTGAATGTGTGCGTGCCTGAGGATGTCGTTTTTAAGAGTTTTTAATATTGAAATGAAATGACGTATGGCTTTTAGTGCCAGGAGTGTCCGAGGACATGTTAGGCTCGCCAGGTGCAGGTATTTTTATTTGACACCTGTAGGCGACCTGCGCGTCGGGATGAGAATGTAATGATGATGAAGACGACACATACACCCAGCCCTCGTGCTAGCGAAATTAACCAATGATGGTTAAAATTCCCGGCCCTGCTGGGAATCGAATCCAGGACCCCTGTGAAGAAAGGCCAACTCGCTAACCATTTAGCCATGCAGCCGCACTTTTCAATATTAATTAGTTTTAATATTAATTTAGTTAGTAATGTATTTAAATTTATTTTTTGTAGTTTTAACTGTTTTACGTTAATTAGTTTTAATATTAATTTAGTTAGTAATGTATTTAAATTTATTTTTAAAACTTAATTTTTGTACTTTTAACTGTTTTACGTATCTCAGTATTTTATTTTTGATGAGTATGTGGTTAAGTATACGAGAGGGCCTCGAGCCCTAACTTCGCCACTGTAAAAAAGGCACTAATAAATAAGTAAATATAGAATGTAAGGGGTATGGGTATAGATATTTTGTTAGTTGGTAAAGAAAAATATATGGTACAACATATGCTAGGGAGTGTTTACCTTGTCCTATTAGTTTCCCTAGCGGTTAGGGCAGCGCAGCTGTGAGCTTGCATCCGGGAGCCAATGGATTCGAACCCTTCTGTCGGTAGCCCTCAAAATGGTTTCCCGTGGTTTCCCATTTTCACACCAGGCAAATGCTGGGGCTGAACCTTAATTAAGGGAACGGCCGCTTCCATCCCACTCCTACGCCTTTCCTATCCCACCGTCACCATAAGGCCTATCAGTGTCGTTGCGACGTAAACCAAATTGTTAATTCATTTCCCTCGCAAGCCTGGGGTACAGAATATAGTAGCATTAAGTTACAGTTTTATGACGCTAATATTTTTATTAACGTGCCAGAAACCAACGACATGGAACTGTTGCCATGTCAACACCGTTTTGAGGGCCACCGACCAAAGTCGGGATCAACTTGTAGGATTCCAGCAAGATATAGCAGATATCTTGGATTCTGGAGGTCAAATGGACTGTATCGCGATTGACCTGTGTAAAGCATTTGATAGGGTAGATCATGGGAAACTACTGGCAAAAATGAGTCCAATTGGACTAGACAAAAGAGTGACTCAATGGGTTGCTATATTTCTAGAAAATAGATCTCAGAGAGTTAGAGTAGGTGAAGCTTTGTCTGACCCTGTAATAGTTGAGAGAGGAGTTCCTCAGGGCAGTGTTATCGGACTTGTATGTTTTCTTATATATATAAATGATATGAGTAAAGGAGTGGAATCGGAGGTAAGGCTTTTTGTGGATGATGTTATTCTCTATAGAGTGATAAATAAGTTACAAGATTGTGAGCAACTGCAACGTGACCTCGAAAATGTTGTGAGATGGACAGCAGGCAATGGTATGTTGATAAACAGGCCTAAAAGTCAGGTTGTGAGTTTCACAAATAGGAAAAGTCCTCTCAGTTTTAATTACTGCGTTGATGGGGTGAAAGTTCCTTTTGGGGATCATTGTAAGTATCTATGTGTTAATATAAGGAAAGATCTTCACTGGGGTAATCACATAAATGGGATTGTAAATAAAGGGTACTGATCTCTGCACATGGTTATGCGGGTGTTTAGGGGTTGTAGTAAGGATGTAAAGGAGAGTGCATATAAGTCTCTGGTAAGACCCCAACTAGAGTATGTTTTCAGTGTATGGGACCCTCACCAGGATTACCTGATTCAAGAACTGGAAAAAATCCAAAGAAAAGCAGCTCGATTTGTTCTGAGTGATTTCCGACAAAAGAGTAGCGTTACAAAAATGTTGCAATGTTTGGGTTGGGAAGAATTGAGAGAAAGAAGAAGAGCTGCTCGACTAAGTGGTATGTTCCGAGCTGTCAGCGGAGAGATGGCGTAGAATGACATTAGTAGACGAATAAGTTTAAATGGCGTTTATAAAAGTAGGAAAGATCACAATATGAAGATAAAGTTGGAATTCAAGAGGACAAACTGGGGCAAATATTCATTTATAGGAAGGGGAGTTAGGGATTGGAATAACTTACAAAGGGAGATGTTCAATAAATTTCCAATTTCTTTGAAATCATTTCGGAAAAGGCTAGGAAAGCAACAGATAGGGAATCTGCCACCTGGGCGACTGCCCTAAATGCAGATCAGTATTGATTGATTGATTTGATTGAACCTGCGAACTCGGACTCAGAAGGACAGCGACTCAACCAACTGAACTACATGAAAAGGAGGCGTTTGTGATTATTGTTATAAATAGATTCAGTTAGTATGTTTACACAGGTTTTATGAAGAGCATTTATTAAGGCGTACGTTTTTCAACTGTCCTAAATGCACGAGACCGGACGGAAGAACTAGCTGGAAGCTAAAGAGCCTTGCAGGGGTGTCGCTTCCTTCTCTGTACACTTTTCCAAACCAAACTCCATAGCGTAACAGCCCCGAAGGTCCATCGCCTACCAAGCGACCGCTGTTCAGCCCGAAGTCCTGCAAATTATGAGGTGTCCTGTGGCCAGCACGACGAATCCTCTCCGCCGTTATTCTAGGCTTTCTAGACCGGGGCCGTTATCTCACCGTCAGATAGCTCCTCAATTATAAGCTCGTGGGCTGAGTGTACCTCGAACCAGTCCTCAGATCCAGGTAAAAACCCTGATCTGGCCGCGAATCGAACCCGGGGCCTCCGGTAAGAGGCAGGCAAGCTACCCCTACACCGCGGGGTCGGCTTGTTACTTTCAGGTCACCTTATTTTAGAATTAGACTTAAGGCATCCTGCATTCGATGCTCGCCACTGACAGAGTTATGAAAGGCATGGGATCGGGAAGATACAGCCTTGTTTGTGGGTGTAATAGAGTTGGCCATGAGTCTCCCGTGATCGAAATATCTACGACCTGGCAGGTAGTCACTTTCACGGGGCGTCGTACCAAAGTGGTTCTTTTTTTTTTTTTTTTTTTTAGAAAATATAATAAATGAAGATCTACTTTCTCACAAACAAAGAACGATATCAATTTTACGAACAGTTTCAATAATGCAGCCGGTTTAGAGTACAGAAACTATGATTTCGATTGTTGGATATAATTACATGGCAACAATCAAAACCATCAATATCTACAGAAGATCCGTCACCGCACTCGGTAGGACCGGCTTTCTTTTCATATCTACCGGGCGAGTTGGCCGTGCGGTTAAGGGCGCACAGCTGTGTGCTTGCATCCGCTTCGAACCCCGCTGTCGGCAGCCCTAAAGGTGGTTTTCCGTGGTTTTCCATTTTCACACCTTAATGACAGCTGATGGCGGAGCTGTTGAGGATCCAACCAGCCTTAGGGCTGAAGACTGAACATACAATTAAGGCTACGGCCGCTTCCTTCCCACTCCTAACCCTTTACTTTCCCATCGTTGCCATAAGACCTACGGTGCGACGTAAAGCAAATTCTAAATACAAAATAAAACATCTTTTCACAACCCCTTCCATGGAAAAGCTGTATCCACGCTACTGGCCTAGACTTGGCCACTGAAATTATTTCATGGGTACGCCACTGCATCCACTCACCATTTAAGGTACAAGGTTAGCCCCAAGAATGGTTGATACTCAAAATACACCACCATAAATGATGCGGTTATTACTCAAAAGTACTAAAGAAAGGTAAGGCACGCGACCTAGTGTTTTAAGTAGAATCTGTATCAATAGAACGTGACTTCCCATTTTAAAAATGTTTCAAGGATCGACTGCGACTCAAGCCTCGGCCGTCTTGATGAGAAGATAGAACCATTGGAACTGTGTTATCACGTCCGCTAATTACAAGATAGTTACATGCACTTTTGATGGTGCCATTTGAAGTTCCAATCAGTCCCCGGGCATTTGACAAAATATATAGACCTACCTATAGAACTGAGGTACGCATCTGCGATCTGTCTTGCTATTAGAATTTAGAAAAATCATAACTTACCGAGGATGCACATTATTTTGCCCTTAGTGACAAATAAAGTTATTATATGGCACAAAATGAGAAACTAACGTGCAGCTCACAATCCTGTCACAGTCTTCCGAACGCTGCAACTTAAACACAGCACAGGTTTCAACCACGGTACAACCCCAGTTTCGTGGAACTGATCTGCAAAAGCTGACACGATGTTGTTCAACTGATTCTGGCTGTGGACCCCGTTATCTCGGTGGTCACGTTCCGGCCCCCTACTGAGTAATCCCTGGCTAATTGCCACTTTCCTCATCTTTTGGCATTTGTCAACACATTCCCAATACTGAGGCCTCTACAGTGAAATATCCCCGCGCATCACAATCCTAAGTGTCTTCCTTTCATTCAAGCAGTACAAATATGGAGAATTATGAATGGCCGTATTGAGCCCTGCTAGTAGATTCTTTGTCGCTACGTTAATTCGTCATTTCGGCGTAAGTTTTAAGTTGTTCGTAACGTACGTAAAACAACGGCTGATCCTCGCTCTAGTTTCAGGAAACATTTTTGGGGGGGCCCGGCCCCACTGGGCCCCCCCCCCCTTGCCTACGCCAGTGACCCAGTCTGTCCATTCTTTTACTGCATTTCAAATACAGTATTTGGAAAAGAGTATAATTGTTGGTTTTTGTGTCCCACTAACTATTTTTACGGTTTTCGGAGTCGCCGAAGTACCGGAATTTTGTCTCGCATGAGTTCTTTTACGTTTCGATAAATCTACCAACACGAGCTGTGGAGTATCTGACCACTTTCAACTAAATATCAACTAAATACCACCGGGCTGTGCCAGGATCGAACCCGTCAATTTCAGCGCAAGCAAGCTCTCTACCATTTAAGCTACTCAGCCCGGCGAAAACTGTGTAAATGTGCATTTTGTATCGGCATTTTATTTTATTGTTTGTATAAAAGAATACTTTGTCCATGAATTATAGTTTACTTAAATACACAATAATCTTAGCGCTCTATCTTGAATAGCCTTGAACTTCATTCTTTAAAAAAAAAAAAAAAAAAAAAAGAAAGAAAGAGGACAAGCGGATGACCATACTTCAGCGGCTAAGAGGAAAATACACCATTCAAGTTTGTCAATCCGAAAATACTAGAGCGTACATAATCATTCCGTCACCAAGTAGAATACTCTCAAGTTGTTGTTTGAGTCATCAGTCCATAGACTGGTTTGATGCAGCTCTCCATGCCACCCTATCCTGTGCTAACCTTTTCATTTCTACGTAACTATTGCATCCTACATCTGCTCTAATCTGTTTGTCATATTCATACCTTGGTCTACCCCTACCGTTCTTGCCACCTACACTTCCTTCAAAAACCAACTGAACAAGTCCTGGGTGTCTTAAGATGTGTCCTATCATTCTATCTCTTCTTCTCTTCAAATTTAGCCAAATCGATCTCCTCTCACCAATTCGATTCAATATCTCTTCATTCGTGATTCGATCTATCCATCTCACCTTCAGCATTCTTCTGCAACACCACATTTCAAAAGCTTCTATTCTCTTTCTTTCTGAGCTAGTTATCGTCCATGTTTCACTTCCATACAATGCCACGCTCCACACAAAAGTCTTCAAAAACATCTTTCTAATTCCGATATCAATGTTTGAAGTGAGCAAATTTCTTTTCATAAGAAAGCTCTTCCTTGCTTGTGCTAGTCTGCATTTTATGTCCTCCTTACTTCTGCCATCGTTGGTTATTTTACTACCCAAGTAACAATATTCATCTACTTCCTTTAAGACTTCGTTTCCTAATCTAATATTTCCTACATCACCTGCCTTCGTTCGACTGCACTCCATTACTTTTGTTTTGGACTTATTTATTTTCATCTTGTACTCCTTACCTAAGACTTCATCCATACCATTCAGCAACTTCTCGAGATCTTCTGCAGTCTCAGATAAAATAACAATATCATCCGCAAATCTCAAGGTTTTGATTTCCTCTCCTTGGACTGTGATTCCCTTTCCAAATTTCTCTTTGATTTCCTTTAGTGCCTGTTCTATGTAAACATTGAAAAGGAGAGGGGACAAACTGCAGCCTTGCCTCACTCCTTTCTGGATTGCTGCTTCTTTTTCAAAGCCCTCGATTCTTATCACTGCAGACTGATTTTTATACAGGTTGTAGATAATTCTTCGTTCTCGGTATCTGATCCCTATCATCTTCAGAATCATAAATAGCCTGGTCCAATCAACATTATCGAATGCCTTTTCTAGATCTACGAACGCCATGTACGTGGGCTTGTCCTTCTTGATTCGATCCTCTAAGATCAGACGTAAAGTCAGGATAGCTTCACGTGTTCCTACATTTCTTCTGAAGCCAAATTGATCTTCCCCCAACTCAGCTTCAACTTGTTTTTCCATTCTTCTGTAAATAGTACGTGTTAAAATTTTGCAGGCATGAGATACTAAACTAATAGTGCGGTAGTTTTCACACCTGTCAGCACCGGCTTTCTTGGGAATAGGTATAACAACATTCTGCCGAAAATCGGATGGGACTTCTCCTGTCTCATACATCTTGCACACTAAATGAAATAACCTTACCATGCTTGTTTCTCCTAAGGCAGTCAGTAATTCAGAGGGAATATCATCAATTCCAGGTGCCTTGTTCCTATTTAGGTCACTCACAGCTCTGTCAAACTCTGACCTCAAAATTGGGTCTCCCATTTCATCAGCATCAACAGCCCCTTGTTCCAGAACAAAATTATCTACATCGTTACCTTGATACAACTGTTGGATATGCTCCTGCCATCTTTCTGCTTTGTCTTCTTTCCCTAGAAGTGGCTTTCCATCTGAGCTCTTAATATTCATGCACCTAGATTTCCTTTCTCCAAAGGTTTCTTTGATTTTCCTGTATGCAGCATCTACCTTTCCCAGGACCATACAGCCTTCGACATCCTTGCACTTCTCCTTCAGCCATTCTTCCTTAGCTACCTTGCACTTTCTATCCACTTCATTCTTTAATCGCCTGTATTCTTTTCTGCCCTCTTCATTTCTAGCATTCTTGTATTTTCGTCGTTCATCAATCAGGTCTAGTATCTCCTGAGTTATCCACTGATTCTTAGTTGATCTTTTCTTCCTTCCTAACATTTCTTCAGCAGCCCTACTGACTTCATTTTATGAAGAATAAAGTAGGTCTGCTGCTGACTTTCTATAATTGGTAGCTAAAATTAAAAAGGGTTGTACGCCTACAGATCTAATCTAATTCCTATTTCTCCTTGTGGAACAAAGAGCATCCTCGAACTGTTCGCCTCCAAGTGTTTCTAGGTCTTTTGATGCTTCCTCTTTCCTATTGGGTTCCATTCCAAAAAACGACTTTTCAACTGCTGCATCTTATGTATTAAATCTGTGTCCTATCCATACCCGCTGTCTTTTCCTTTGAATAGCCTGGGACTTTTTTTTTTAAACCTGAAATGGATCACAGCACACGAAAAGAGGTCAAGCGAATGACCAGTGGATATCTGGTTGGTTTCGTTCCGCAGGTTTTCGTTTGTGAGCACTTCAGGCCATTTTACATGATGATCCGCCGCAGACAGCGATTTACGAACACCTCGAGTTGGTGTGTGATGTGTTTAGTGACCTTTCATGAATCACAGACCTTAAAGGAGAACGGACTTCACGTTGGTATTGAAAAGTCGGATTTATTTATTTTTCGTGAGAGGTTATTCTCCCCAATCCTAAGGTTGGTGGGTAACTTGCATGTCTTTCAAGCGTTTCCTTTCTTTGGCCAACAGCTTCAAGTAGCAGTAGGTGTGCTGGCCTTAAATCTTGCACTCTAGGTCTTTATTTGGTCCACCCCCTGTGGGTGGGGGACGCCGATGAAGAATACAACCACGGTATCCCCTGCTTGTCGTAAGAGGTGACTAAAAGGGCCCCAGGGATTCTCAACTTGGGAGCGTGGGTTGGCGACCACGGGGCCGTTAGGTGAGTCCTGGCATTGCTTCCAATCACTTGTACCAGGCTCCTGACTTTCATCTATCCTGTCCGACCTCCCTTGGTCAGCTCTTGTTCTTTTCCGACCCCGACGGTATTGAAGCATTCGAGGCTTAGGGAATCTTTCATTTTCATGCCCTTCACAGCCCTTGTCTTTCTTTGTCTGGTACTTCATTTTTCTCTTCTTTTTCCACCTCTTGTGGGTAGGGGACGTAGACGAATAATGTACCCACGGTATACCCTGCCTGTCGTAAGAGGCGACTAAAAGGGTAACACTCCCTATGGGTGGAGGACTCAGATGTAGAATACACCCCCAGTATCCCCTGCCTGTTGTAAGAGGCGACTTAAAGGGGCGACCTTGGTACGGACATGGATTGCGGTTTGGTATCAAGTGTTGGACCCCCCTGTGGATGGGAGGGGCTGAATACATTCCCAGGTAATCCCTGCCTGTCATAGAAGGCGACTAAAAGGGTCATGTGGCTATCAGTCCCATCTTTGTTTTTTAGGGTTTGGTGTAGACCGATTCAAAACCATCTGATAGGTCAAAGTTGCTGGTGGTAATGATGAGTAGTGTACCTTTGGAAGAAATGGCTTAACAAATCCGACAAGTTGATGATTCGGAGAACAGTATTAAAGACACAGCAGTTAAACTGAGGGGGAAGAAACTAACAGAAAGATCCTTAAACAACTTTGTACTTCGTCCAATTTGGGAGTTTTCATTAAGAATTTGTTTACCGACAAGAAGCTGTGTTGTGTGCTAAATCTGTATATATAGACTTATACTTTTTACTTAAAGGTGCCAATGCTCCTAAGCATGTAGCTTTAGCACCTTTAGTTAATCATCTTACATATTCAAAACACATTGTTACATCATTTTACAGTTCCAGTTCCCCGGATACTGTTGGCGAGCCTCTTCCATTCTGTCTTATTGAAATACGTTCTGTTGTTAATGACGTCCTCCAGTGTCCTTCCCCAATTTGCAATGTCTATCTTTACAATGTCCATCCGGTGGGTTCTTGGTCTTCCCACCATCCGTTTCCCTGCCACATGTCGCTCCAAGTTAACATATGCTGTCCTTGTTGGCTCCATCCTCATTACATTCCCAAACCACTTCAGTCTGGACATGCTGATCTGGTCTAACAAAGATATAACAATCCCAGTTTCCTTCCTAAGCACATTATTCCTCAACTTGTCCAATTTGGTTTTTTGAATTTTAGACCTAAGGAACTTAATCTCAGATGCCTGCAACCTTGATGAGTCTTTCTTAGTGAGGGTGCAAGTTTCAATACCATAGGTTAAGATTGGTATGAAGTACTGATTGAACATCACCAGCTTTGATTTTGTTGGTACTTTGGGATCCCAGAGGAGTGTTTGTACTTGCTGGTAAAAGTGAGAGCTCTTCTGCACTCTATTTGCCACCTCCTTTGTGGCTTGTGTATCTCGAGATATTACACTGCCGAGGTATATAAAGCTTTGCACACTTTCTAGTGAATGGTTTCCTAGCATGATGTTCACTGGTTGTCCCTCTCTGTTTATTGCCATCACTACCTTCCATTCATTGAGTTTTGACTGTACTTGTTCCTCAGTTTCTCCCCAGATCATAACATCATCAGCAAAGGCTACTGCATTTAGTTCACCAGAGGTTTTCTTGATGTTTTTCATTATGCCATCCATGATGGTGATAATAATGTTAGTGTTACAATAAGTGTTAGTGTTGTTTAAATTAGGACACTGAGTTTCACACACTGCCTTGCGTGAGGGTGCTGAAGAGCTGTGGCGCAAAACATTCTGGGGAAGTCATTCTGAGTATATTCCTATTCCAGCTAACATTGTGAGCAATCTATCACTCTTTTTGCATGGAACAATTGATAATAATGACTTCTGCAGAAGAGACATTTAGTGGAAAGAACACTACACACATTACAGCAGTAATACTGTATCAGGAAAGCAGTACTATTGAGAATCATCAAACCATAGCTGCAAAAGGAATTATATGAAATCTTGATATTAAGCATCCAGTTCCACTTTCATGCCAAACTTGAAAGAAGTTTAATCATTCAAAAGGGTTGATATGCCTTCAATAAAGACTTCATCAGATATTAGCAAATCTTAACAATTATGGGTTGCGATTAAAACTGCCATTGGCAATGAAAATACAGTACACTAGAACTTAAGGAAATCTCCAAGGTGCCCAGATGCTCTCCTTTCCATCAACTTCTGAGTAACTTATCTGCATGCTCACAGTTGGTTTCTGTCCAATTATTATTCCCCATTCCCTATCATCTCAATATGCTGTTTATACTGCCATGATAAATTTTATGAGCTTTAGCCAGAGTTGCGGCAAAGGCAATGGGGTATAGACAGCAGATATAACAATATATTTAAATGCAAAATATATTCAGATGCAGGTTGGTGAGTTCAGTGATCTCATTTCATGAGTTGGAATTGCCGTGGACAGTATTTGAAAGGTAACAATATTGTGTCTATTATGACAGAATAAGCAGGATTATATGGTGAAAATACATTACAATCCATATTCAATGGTAATCACTACAATAGAGGCATGAGGCTTCGGCCACAGTGCAGGTGGCGAGCGGAGTGTTTCCGCTATCAAAAAGCAGGGAGGAGAGAGCGTCTGTGTGGACATTGTAGCAAGTCAGTAAGTGGTGCGGCATCTCCCCTGCACGTGGTGATTAGATAGACCTAGTGGCAGTTTCAAAGTTTTCTCGTTTTTCTCTGCTTTTAGAATTTTAAAAATCTAAACTGAAGAATTCGACCTAGGACTAGGAGAGAATTTCATGATCATCCAATAAATAAATAACGTGAAATGCATGTGGAATTTCATCATTTATATGGAGAACTCAACTGATTTCTTGATAAGGTTTTTCAAATATATGTGTATGTCCATTCAAACTTTTGACTTCTTACTAAAACTTAAGGCGCGACTACAAAAGCAAGTCACCAACTTCCAGAGATCCATAAAAGTCAGATGTAATGCCGAACACTAGTTTTAATCTCAGCAATATATTAAAAAGGATAATATCAATTAAACAATAATAATAATAGGATGTACAATAATAATAATAATAATAATAATAATAATAATAACAATAATAATAATAATAATAATAATAATAATAATCATTAAGGACAATATTATGCCCATAACCATGTTTGATTTTAAACTGAATTTCTGGCATATTTAAAATCGTTCCACTTTCTTTCCAGGCACTCCTTGTCACTGTTAGGTTTTTGAACTTCTCCTCTCTGTTGTTCGATAGGAAAGTTCGGGTTTGAACATCAGAAATTGACACTTTCATATCTTATCTTGTTAATTCACTAACAGTCATTGTGAGCGGCGCAGCTAAAATCTCAAACAGGAGTGAGCAGCTAGCATTGTCCTTGAATCAACTTCTCCTCCAAATGATGCACCGCTGGCACTGTGGCCACATGCATTTGCTAACGCAGGTTTGAGTTTCATCTATGCCACCACACAATGCAACGCTCCGCTCGCCGCTTGCACTGTGGCCGAAGCCGTAGGGCACACAAGCTCCTGTGTGAAGCTCTTACTTATTTACATCTTGAGCAGTGTTTTAAATATGCTGAGCCTCAAGTTTTGGAGGAATTGTTTGTATCTTCAAAACTCCAAATCTTACGGGAAGCTATTGCCGACCACAGTGTGGCTGATTGCAGTAAGACACTCTTTTGGAATGTGATCTGGAGAATGCAAATTTCTTTAAAAGTTTTTAACGATTTCATGGCATATAGAACTGCCGATAACGATACAATGCAGTATTATGTGAAATACTGTCAAATGGTTGAAATACCATTGGACTCCTTGAAAGCTGACAGAGATTTCAATTTTGAACTCCATATTGCATATGTAAGATAAATGTTACCTTACTTTTTTTTCTATGAACCATCACAACTATGCTCATGATATCACGATATACTTACAAGAAATACTTTAACTTCCCGTTGGAATGAAAACTGATCTTGAAGGGTCATGTTGTCAGTCAAGAATTGAGGACGTTCACCTCTGTAGCTTGTGATCTCGCTCTTCAGCAGTCACAGATAAGATCATCCGCGGTTACTGGTGGATTGATTGGGATCACAAAAAAAAAAAAAGGATGCAATGGGAAAATGGATGTGTCTGTATCTAATAAAGAGTGCTATTCACAATGTACTCCTGGATTTTTGTGACATGGACGTGATCCTACAGGAGCAGTCGAGGATTAATTTACGCATGATGGAGTGTCTCTAGAATAAAGAGAGACAGGCTGATTTAAAGGGTTTGATTAGGATCCTATCAGAAAAAGGCATATTTACAGAAAAAAGAAAAAAAAATACTGAGTTTACATAATGTATAACTGTAAATTAGTAGAAGGAAGTGTACCATCTTGTATTTTGAAGCTTGAAGAACATTGAGAAAATCTTCATGGAGCATTCTTTGACATAAGCTTTAGAAAAAAGATAACAGTGCCTTCGATCATATGAAAAGGGCATGCTTTCGGAATTTTAACTACGTTGCTAATCAGAAAGGCACAAACTGCCAAGAAGGCTTAAATGAGGACACAAATCGAAAAAATCTCTTGATGTCCAGAAGACTGGAGTGTCATCGATTCAGCATGAATATGACATGAAGTCTGTTGCTAATTATGAACTAGCAGAATATCGTCGTGCCTTGGCTGATGTGCATGGACTCATGAAAAAACCTGATAAGCACATTCTTACGAATGTTATTGAAAATAGTTAATTGCACTGAGCAGACTATGTTCTTTTGTCAAGTCATTGTATGATCCATATATTTGATAGGATGGCTCTTGCATTCATTATTCAGCTGCATAAATACACAACATTTGGGTACTTTGTACAAGCTTCTATTCCAGACCTAACATACAAAGAATTGACATCTTTTTCAATAGATGACATTTATATGAAGAATATGGAAGTGAAAAGGCATGCAAAATGTTCCAGTCCTGTATAACTGAAAATCTTAGGACCATCCACTCATAGCTAAAAATATTGAAACGTGGCAGAATGAATATACAGTAGAGTTGCAGTTAACAAATATACAAAAACATGAGAGGTGTCGGATAATTATGAACACAATAACAGTAACATCTCACCAAGCACAAAGATCAGGCAAGGTAAAGATTCACACACTGTGCACTTACACAGACAGTGACACGAGAAAAATCAAACATAAATACCAATACAAATTACAAATGGAAAAGCACAAGGATGATAGCCTTTATAACAGGACAGAAACATGATTACTGACCACCAGAAATGCAAGAACAAGCAAAGGCAACTTACCTCAAAGGAGTAAATGTGTGGAGAGTAAGCTTATAGTGGATCATTGCAATTGTGACCATGCTTTTTTTTTTTTAATTATCAGAATTAATATAGTAAATGTTAAAGATTAGTTCAGAACCGTTATCATGAAAGGATAAGACCTAGTTTAGAAATAGTAAAATTTAATAACAGTATACAAGTATTACATATGTCCTCTAGGGAAATAACAAGATTAAAGGTAAATGATTCGGTTTGATTTTAGAATTAATAGCCCAAAGGAGGAGGAGGAACAGGTTGTTTAACATTAAAATTGACAAGGATAAGTGGAGAAAAATGAAACCAATACCTTAGTGCGGTGTTAATACAAGAACAGAGTATATTAAAGTTACCAGGGAGCAGAAATCTAGAAGCAAATGCCCTCAAAAATAATAATTCACACGAAAACCCACCGCACAAGGGATTCAAATAGGGATAATTCAAAAATCAGTAAAGGTAGAAGAGAAGTTAAAATCAGTTGAATAAAAGCAGAGGGCAAGCTTAGATTAAACCAAATAAAACAACAAATGAAGTAGAAGAAATGTTCACAACCGAAGGTGGACCAAGGTAGAGCAAGGTCAAGTCAAGGAGAAATCCCTCCTTAATTCAATAAATTTCTAATTAAAATGCAGAATAAGATAACGGATGACACCAAAAAATTATCCAGTGAAGTGTCGAATAAAGTGTGAGATCAGAAAATATCAACACTGACACTTCTAGGCCAATGTTAAGTCGAGGAGATGATGATGCTTGTTGTTTTAAGGGGCCTAACATCGAAGGTCATCGGCCCCTAAAGTCGAGGAGAAATCGTTCCTTACTTCAATAATTTTCTGATAAAAAATGTAGGAGCATCATGAAGTGGTGAATAAAATGAGATCAGTAAATATCACTACTAAGTCTTCTAGACGAACGTCGAGTCAAATCAATGAGCAACGTTCACCCGATTTCAGTGAAATCCGACACCAGTCTCAGTTTGCAAAACAAAAAACATTGCCACAATAAAGGTCACCAAGACATTTGGTAATCTGTGGTTACCTAAGTTGCCATCACAAGGTGAATGATACAGAATTACTGAGGGGGAAAACAAAAATGTTAGCCTCTAGAACAGATAGGCATATTTAAGTTATCAGCCACCAGTAATTAAAAACAAGGTCAAATAATAGAATTTAGAAAAACGGCCAATAACATCCCTGTAGGATAAAACTACATGTATAGTACATATCTGACACATTAGGTAGAAACAAATAAAACATATCATAATAAAAACTAGCCGTTGGAAATATACCAACGGATACTGAATTACAAATGGAAAAGCACAAGGATGATAGCCTTTATAATAGAAGGACAGAAACATGCTTACTGACCACCAGAAACCAGAAGAAAAATGAGATTTAGAAAAAGGGGTCAGTAATGAACTAATGATGAAATCTGGTCCCAATACTAACGAGAATGCCGGTAATACATGAGAAGGGTAGGAGTGGAGAACGGAAGTTCAGAACTGTAATAAAATAAAGACAAAAGGACAATTAACATTTTAAAACACGGTCAAAAGGTAGAGGAAGTTAAAATAAAAAGGCAAGTACCAAAATTCCTTACCAAAAGGAATAGTAACATATCAGAGCCTACATGGCACATCTATCTGTTACAGAGGATAGAAGTCACCTTTAAAATGGCTTCTCCAACACATGGCGAGGCCATCCGGACTCCTGTTAGTAATAGCAAGAGAGGGGGCGGGGAAGATGCACCAATCAGGTGCGCAGTACAACACAAAACTACACAGACAGAACATCTGTCTAGCTCTGCTAACATCGTAAGGAGGACATAATTTAAGGTAATTCCATTGTTACCGGACGAGTTGGCCATGCGGTTAGGGTCACGCAGCTGTGCGCTTGCATCTGGGAGATAGTAGGTTCGAACCCCACTGTCGACAGGCCTGAAGATGGTTTTCAGTGGTTTCCCATTTTCACACCAGGCTGTACCTTAATTAAGGCCACGGCCGCTTCCTTGTCACTCCTAGTCCTTTCCTATCCCATCGTCGCCTTAAGACCTGTCTGTGTCGGTGCGATGTAAAGCCACTAGCAAAAAAAAAAATTCCATTGATATCGTCACAATATCAAGAATTTGATATGTTGCTCTTCAAATAAACAAGAACTTGTGAGATTCCTATACAAAAGTGCAAATCACTAAGTTTGAATGAAAATCAAGAGTTGGTGATATCTGGAGGATTTGATGATTAAACTAAATGTTTCAAAATTCTGGGAACTGTGACTTCAGGTGTTTTAGAACTAAGATAAGATCATATTGAGGCAAACACGAGAATATACATGCATGTATTTCATGCTCTACAACCTGTATCAGAGCTAATAATTCATAGTTCACATACTGACGTTTTTATTTTGGCCATTCATTTCTGGCCAAAATTGAAATATAACTGCTCAGGTGTATGGATGAAAGTTGCATTAAAAAAAATCAAGAACAATAGGTTGTCACTTAGTGTCTGACACTTTGGGAGAAAAAATGACTAATGTCCTTCTAGCACTACTCGTTTTTATGGGTTGCAACACAATTAGCAAAATATCTACAAAGAAAAATGGCTATAATGAAATTAAACAACCCTACACACAAGATGCCCTTAAACCAATGGGAAATGGACTACCTGTCACTCACTCACACCCGACAGCTGTAGAACATCTATATTTAAAACGAATAAATAAACCAGACTAACAGCAGACGAGACACATTATATATTCATATCTCGAACTCTGGGACTTGGTTTGTCATTAGACAGAATTCCATGCAATTCAGATGATTTACATTAACATACTTTACATATGTCAGCCCATACATACATACATATCGAAGAACGCTTACAACCCCTTGTACAAGCTACTAGTCTTGATGGAATTTGGTTATGAAAAACATATCAATGAACTTCTATCAATGTATGTTACAAAAAAGACAGTGCCTTACTACATAGTATCACTGTGCAATTGCAGGTCTCGCTGCATGACATTTAGTCACAGCTATAAAAAGATGCTAATGAACTGTATACCTTTATATTGTGTGTGTATTGCTGTGGACTGCAAAGAAAAAAAAAAATGTGTATGTACTAGGACTGTATGTAATAAATTTAAATTAAACCAGTTGTGAGTAGTTTTATTTTTTCAGTATACTGTTTTAATTAATATTAAAAAATACTTTGCACTTTAAGTTGCAAAAAGTAGACGTCAAAATATGTGTAAGAATATTCTTTGTAGTATTTTAAATTTCCTTTTATTAAAAAAAAAAAAGAATAAAAAGATTGGACCAGGGATCACGGAGATCATCAATCAATACTGATCTGCATTTAGGGCAATCGCCCAGGTGGCAGATTCCCTATCTGTTGTTTTCCTAGCCTTTTCTTAAATGATTTCAAAGAAATTGGTAAGGTATTCAATCCCTAACTCCCCTTCCTAGATAATGGCATCAACATAATGTGGCTCATCCACCATCTTTAGTGGGAGCTCAAAATAAGCCTGACCACAATATCTGGTGGCAACCAGCGTTTTTACTTACTCTAAAGTATCATATTTAAGAATTAAAAAAGAAAGTAGTGTAATCGTGTGCCAATACAGCCTGTTCTAACAATTGAAATAATCAGTTCTCTACAGTATGATGAGATGAGGCCTCTATACCGGGTGAGTCCACTGCATCTAACGTTTTCTGTTGTTAGCCATCCCAATGAACATTAGTGGTGTTATGGTCAATTTTCCTTTGTCATACACCAAGCTACCGTTGCCTTTAAAGCACTTACTGCGTGCGTCATTACAGCAAGACTTTTACAAAACGTGTATGCGACAGGTATTTGCACAATGCAGCAAACTGTCATACAGTTCTGCAAAATGTACATGCCAACTGTAAGCTTCAATTGGATATAAAATTAATGCTAAAAATGAGGCATATTGATAGAAGACGTGTGTGAGTTTGTGACATCTTTTTTATCTGAAGTATTATTTGTGTTGAAATGGTAGTTTCGTAGAGATAAATGAAAATTTTTTCACTGTGAAATACACTGGCTGCTTTCCATTTTTTAATAATTTATTGTACGATTACAGGATATTATTTAATCAATTTGTATTGTTTGATTTCAAACTAGATGTTTGGTTCGTGTTCAAAGACAAGTATACTTTTTCTTTCAGATGTTACTGCCAGAAATAACTTTACATGTCATCCACAGGAAGAAAACGCCTGAATGATTACACTACGAAGGTGGACACAGTGTTTTATTCCTTTCCTTTCATTTCTGCATCTTTCTAGACGGGATACAACCACTAAGCTGGTAAGAAATTTGTTATTTGTTTTTAAAGGTGCTTAACATCTAGGTCATTGGCTCCAGAAATTTGTTATTCTCTGTGGAAACCCTGTAATACAAATTTCAGCCTTTACTAGGTCATCTCGATTCAGTAGATCTTAAAATCATTGAGAGTAATGAACATAAAACCATCATGAAGATTCTGTATTTCCTGCTATACAAAATAGGTGGGCGTTCAATTCCTCCATATTCTTGCATGCAACTCTAAGGGCCTGTACTACGACAGCCAGATAAAAGTGCGGTTTAAATTTATGTGGCAGTTTGCACATTTATCTGGAAGTTCGGTTGAAAACGCGTACTACGACTTTAGTATATGTGCAATCTGGGAGAATATTCTCGAGGTTAGCTATGCCGAAGTTGTAGAGGCAGTTAACGCTCTTATCTGGGACTTCGCTCCTATTGGGGACGCTACTGTAAGAATCAAGATGGCTACACATCAAGATAAATCTACATGATGTTGTACGAAATTTAAGTTGTTACTATGTAATCTATGTATATATTTATAAAGTATGTCATGCTTCCTGTCCAGCTATCACAGAATTCTGAAAGATTTCCCAATCTATCAAGTTGTTGCTGCTGACTATATGAGTTGCACACAAGCAAGTCAACAGCAAGCTTCATGGGTAGCCGTGGTCTTTAGGGTAACAACGTTTGCTGCTATGCTGTTCTTCGTGGGTTTGAGTCCTAAGAGCGCAAAATTTTTTTACCTTCTAAATGTTAGTCAGTAGGGTAATAGAGATGATAGTACACATTTCCTAATCATTAGAATGCTTGTCAAGAGCGTGGGTTCTATTCCATTTCTGTCCGCGACGCACATATGGAGTAAAGGTATACAACGTTGTTCATGGCGATTCGTCCGTCGAGTGAGGATGTTAAGGAGGTTATATTTCTTTGACTTCATAACAATTTGCTACTAAGTATTTACACTAAAGTGAGATAAGTGCTTGCCTGTTACTATTCTCACATTGTATTGAAAAGAAAGAAACTAACTACTTATTCAATAAGCAAGCAATAAATTGAATTAATAATCAAACTAATGATCCTACGCTGCATCAGTGGCATTAATTATGAATATAAACTTTACTTTTGCCGTAACGCGCATCCTCGTAAATGGTACTGGACAAAAAAAAAAAAAATACATAACCTGAATCTTTAATTTTTCGGCCAGGTTACATTTTCAATCTTTTTCTTTTCTATAACAGTTTCAGTTTCATTACATAGTTAATTAATTTTAACATTTCTTTGTATGTGTAGATTTCAGTCCTGATTATGTTTATGACCTGAACTTCCACATTATAGCTTAATAAGAGTCTGATATTGGATTCTAGTAATACCATTTCAAAAGGAATAGGAGCTAAACAAACGAAAACACCGGGAACACGTATACCACCGCACTAAATTTCGCTATATTTTCAGTAACCTTATTACCAACCCAATAAAAATGTTACTACATCTTCCGCATTACAATACCACCGTTGAAATCCGTTGGTAGTACGCAAGAAAATATTTAACTTCTAGTTTGCAAAACTGCAGCCTACGTATCTGGCTGTTTACCTGACAGTCATAGTACAGGCCCTAAATCAGGGAATAAGGGAGAACGTTCTGACTGCAAATAATAGCACATAGTAGTTGAAGTTCTGTTTTAGCAATGTTTCACCACTGCAAGTTAGAGATATGTTTTATGACTAGAGACTAGATTAAAGGAAAATTTTTCATCAAAAGAGGACAAAAAATGGACTTGAAAAGGACTGCTTCTACCTCAAAAGAGCACTATTTTAATGGAAAACACACTTCATGGATACACATGGCACACGCAGTCTTACATTTACCTAGTTGTACAAACTCTTAAAATAAAATTCACCTCCAGAACATATAAAAAGTGTTTTATGCGATCAAATTCATTCTTTAATGTTGTTAAAATTCTCACTTATAAAAACAGCATACAAAATAGATGTTCCCCATCTGTGAAACTTGGGCAGTCTCAAGCCTGCAATCTCTCTGAAATGGTGTAAACTGTTGATAGCCTTAATCAGCAGTTCAGATATAAAGGAATTTTAATGTCTGATATTTAGCACTGACTGCAAATCCTATGTAAAGGGTAAACAACATAGGTTACGTGATGGAGAGTGAGATATAGAGCTTTCAACTGTTCAAATGGAGAGAATATGTCTGGTGCCTGGCAGTAAAAACTTGCCATATGGTATATGGTATTCCTGAGGGCCAGAGCTTGCTGTAGCAGTCATTAAAACTCTGCATGACGACTAGATTAGTGTTGACTGTTTGCAATTCATACAGGACAGCTCCCAAGACAGAAACAGGTGCTCCATCCAAAAATAAAACAAACAGGATATTCTGCTATTACCTCTCTAATATTTTCTACATTGGATTTATATTAGCTACAAGTTTCTTTCACAGAGTGTTTTCTAATAATTTTCTGTAATTAAAGGGATTTGTTCTCACTTTCGTATCTGTGGAAAATGTGTCAGTCTTTTTGATATAGTTTGTTGGTTTAGTGACGTTCTCAAAAACCTAAAACATACTGAAGCTGATTTATTAATAATATGTTGTGAAAAAGTTCCCTGTTAACGAATAGGTATTTAACACTTGCTCATATAAAATATATTATAAAGTCCTTTTGATTATATCTGTTGGAAATTAAATTCTCTATTTGAGCTCTGTACACACTCTTATTTTGATGTAAATGTGTTATTACTAAATTAACGTCGCACAGGGCTATTATTTTCCTTTACAGCTATTGCTTTTTGTATATTGATGACTGCATAGAAATTAGATCAGGAAATATTGAACTATTATTGTATGAATGCAGGTTGAAGAAGGCTGTGTTGATCTGTTGTCAGAGGTGTTGAACATATTTGTCCCATAGCACAATCCCTTTAATATTCTATATATATATATATATATATATATATATTTTTTTTTTTTTTTCTAATTAGTCAATGTATATTTTTGCCAAAATTCCAGAAGTCTGAGGTGCCATTGGGAGTCCTTTTTGTTGATATATATTACTGTTGAAAGAAAAGTACTTATAATTAAGGGTGGGTAAATTCTCAAATGGTCATGAATTCATCTATTTCTTGTTTACCTAATTTTCTTTGTTCTTCTAATTTTTTCTGATTAAATTAATTGTATAGTTAACTGGAATTTTGGATCACATGTTTGTAATATTGAAAGAATTTATGGTATATGAAGGTTGACGTTTAATATTTGTAATAGCATTA
This sequence comes from Anabrus simplex, assembly GCF_040414725.1. Lineage (NCBI taxonomy): Eukaryota > Metazoa > Arthropoda > Insecta > Orthoptera > Tettigoniidae > Anabrus > Anabrus simplex. The sequence goes on along the minus strand of NC_090265.1, from coordinate 947,077,106 downwards.
CAGAATACTGTAGAATTTTTAAGTGATGTATTATTCTAGAAGGTGTGGGAGTTTCTTTAAAAATTGAGATGTAGGGCAATTTCTGAAATTAATTTTTTATCTAATAGGAATTCAGTTTTTATGTATTTTTGGTTCTCTTGTGGTTGGTATTTAGGGTTCATGCAGTTGAGGTTAAATGTCGTAAAAAAAAAAAAATTAAAATGAAACTTGTTTTTAATATGCAAGTTTTTCTGGATTGTGTTAATGGGGGGTCTATTAATTTTTTTTTCCTTCTAAATATTCATTTTTGTGCATAATAACAGTTACACTGTTGTCTGTCTTTGTAACTATTAAATGATTTTCATTAATTTTCTTTTTGTTTATAACTTTCCCCCCCCCCCCATGGCACTAGAGCCTTTGAAGGGCCTTGGCCTACTGAGCGACCGCTGCTCAGCCCGAAGGCCTACAGATTACAAGGTGTCGTGTGGTCAGCACGGCAAATCCTCTCTGCCTCTCTTGGCTTTCTAGACCGGGGCCGCTTTCTCACCGTCAGATAGCTCCTCAATTCTAATCACGTAGGCTGAGTGGACCTCGAACCAGCCCTCAGCTCCAGGTAAAAGTCCCTGACCTGGCCGGGAATCGAACCCGGAACCTCCGGGTAAGAGGCAAGCATGCTATCCCTACACCACGGGGCCAGCTTTTTTTTTTTCTGTTTAAGGTTATTAAATGTTTGAGTCAAAGATGGAAATGTACTTGGTTTTTAGTTTAGTTTTTTATTTTCTTTCAGTATTTTTGAAATGACCTGCTCTCTTTCTTGTTGTTTATGTGACCTAACCAGTTGTGTTTTGGACCTTAACTAGGAATCTGAAATTTTTATTCTTCAAAGTTTGCTAGTTAATTTTTTAAGGGGTGGGTGAAAGGTTTGTTCAAGTTGGTTGGTTCGAAGGCGGATCAAAGATAAACCATGATTTGATTGTACTGCTGCTGTTAGTAATAATTCTGAGGCAGGGCTTTTCCAGGATGTTGGTGGGGGTGTCTGGAAAAGGGGTTTCTGTGCACAGACAGTGGAGTGCTTGGCTACTTCAGTATGCCATGAGTGAGCAAGAGATGCACACGTCTGTTGCGCACTGCATCGTTATAAAATTTTTCACAAAAGAGGGCGCACCAAACCTTCCAAAATTTTGACACTGCTCCGTGCACAGTTTGGAGAAGAAACACTTTTGCAGACTCAACTGTATGAGTGGGCTAAAAAACTTGTGGCATGAAGAGAAGCTGTGGAAAATGAATCTCATGAAAGGAGACCACAGACAAGCATCACTGCAGACAACATTGTTACTATTCGTGATATTACTGGTGAAGATCGGTGAATAAAAATTTCACAAATTGTTTTAGCCGTAGGAATAAGTTAGGGAAGTGTTCAAACCATCATCCGAGATGAACTCCATTTCAGAAAGTTGTCTGCCAAGTGGGTTCCTCATCTCCTCAACCAGGAACAAAAAACTTTACACCAGGAAGTTTGTCAGAGACTCCTGCGTCGCTACGAGGAGGAAGGAGAGTATTTCTTGTGTCGTATTGTGACTTGTGATAAAACTCGGTGCATTATTACACTTCAGACTCAAAGCAAGCAAGGAAGCATGGAGTGGCGGCGAAGATATGAATTAGGTTCGGTCAAGGCCAAAACGCCCATCTGCTGGAAAGGTGCTTGCAACCATTTTCTGGGACTCCGCAGGCATTTTGCTGGTGGATTTTCTTCATGAACAAAGGACTATTACTGTCGCCATTTGGATGAAGCAAAAGCTGCAAATCACAACAAGCAATGCCGGCAACCAATCCAAAACATCATACTTCTCCATTACAGACTATAAATCTCATTGTTTAATCCCCATTGACGGTTGAACTTCTTGTGTGAACTTTCGTCTTAATTGGACATAAAAATATATAGTATTGAATAGGAGGATTAAAATAGTTTTGTACAATTTTGTAAGAAATTCTTCTCCATAACAATGCAAGGCCACATACTGCTGCTTTAATGTGGGAAAAACTGGAGGAAATTCACTGGACACCTCTAGAACACCCTCCTTGCAGTCTAGATTTATTGCCCTGCGACTACCATTTGTTTGAACCACTCAAACAAGACCTAGGAGGACAGCGGTTCCATGATGATGCAAGTGTAGAAGAGTTCGTGCACAACTGGCTCTGCACGTCGCCTCTTCTTTCTATCAGAACGGCATCAAATCTTACCAACCCGATGGAGAAAGTGTGTATCGATTCTAATGGGACCAGCAGAGATGAGGCATTTAAATGGGCGTAATATAGTTTTGGATTTAGTGTAGTTTTCTTTCTATATAAAAATTTGATTTCTTTTATAATCAAAATATTATTGGTTTTTCTTGTGTTGTTTGTGCTGTTTTAAAGAGCAAGGTTCCTTTTGCACTAATTTGAGAAATTTTGGAACTAATTTTTTATTTAAACATTGTTTTAAAAAGTTGAACTGAAGATGTCACACAAAAAGGTACGAAACTTGTACTTACAATGTAAATCTATAGGTATATTTCTTGTTAAGACAAGGTAATATATGTATTGAAAGATGCACTTTCTTTCAATTTGAGTATTGTGCCAGTGTGGATGTTCAGCAATGAAGTTTATAAACTGTAATCCTTGGCTATATATGCAGCATGACTTCTTGCTCATCTGTAATGGTTTACGTGGTATCGTGGTGTATAAGATGGAACTCACCATGGTCAATAGGAATGGGGATTCCCATCTTGCAACATTATCTTGCCAGTTTGATTGGACACACATCCTGTAGACCGTACAGCTGTGGGTATGTTTACAAACTCCTTATCGGGTGGCTGTCTGATGTGCACAGGAACGATCACAATAACAACATGCAAACATGACATATCATGAAGCAGCCCTTTGGTATGTGTGTATTTAGAGTTCCATGTTCTGTACTTCCTTATGACATACTTTTCTAAAAAAAAAAATTTGAAACAAAATATATTGTACCAGGGAAAGTCAAAGAAAAAGGGGCATTAAGGGGTTGTTCTTAGGAGCAGGTACAGAGAATGGTGTTCGCAGTGCAAAGTAATAGATGGTACTTTTAAAATTTCAAGTTTATTCAACTTGTGAATAGAATGAAAAATTTGTCTATTATTTCAAATTTGAAAATAGAAAATCAAATTTAAATATCTTATGTTGAATTTAATATTGCCAGTCTCCAAGCAGTATCATCAATTTTCAATGAATGTTTGTAATAAATGAAATTCAAAATAATTCCTTTCATCAAGTTCATAGAGTTCGTCTTGAGAAATAACACAAAATATTATGTGAAAATAAATATCACTTCACTTTGAGAATGAATAATTGTATAGTCTCTCTAAATTATCATTTCAAAATTTCTACAGTCTCTTTATAAAGTTAACACTTGAGAATGTAAAAGAATGTAAAGTTAATGTTCTTGCAAAGTCTAGTGTTGTGTTCTATTTTATAAATACTGTCCAACACTTGGAAATATTGTGTGAATTATGCGACTTCCAATCAACAATGATAGTTCGTCGAAAATGTAGAAATCACTGTCTTAAAGTTCAGTCTTGGGGAAAAGTTGATTCTGTTGGAAAATTGTTGTAAAGGCACTTATATCACCTGATTAGTCTTGAAACTGCGGTTCAGCGAACAGCATTTGGAACTCCTTTGCGACCGATGTCGTGATGTTCACCATAGTACCACATACCATCTCCAGTGATGTACTAGGTTAAGTCCCACGTCGTCTTGAACGTCAAGTTGATACAGTGAAAAAGACACTCTGTCAGGGTTTCTGGTGTCACTTATGAAGTTTGCGAACACGAGAAAGTTCAAGTGACGGTGGGTTACGAGTGTCAAATTGGCACGATTTTACTAACTGCAATTTTAAAATGTTAAATCACTAGCAGAAAGTAATAATTGCTTGACTAATTGGAAGCACAGTTTGAGACACAGTTTATACTATTTACACACATAATTCAAAGTTTGTTCAATGTATAACAAATTTTTTTATTCTAATTGAATACGAGGTCAAACGACTATCATGCTACGAAGTGTAAATTGTAGTTCACTCGCGACACAAGTCTGGTTTAGTTCAAACTTTCCTAAATATTCGTTGCACATGAATTAAAGAGATATTATGGATTATTTCCACTGAATAAAGTTAGTATTCAGCTAAATTGTTGTAAAATAGCCTTAATGTTCACTCAGTTATTCAGTATAACAGTTCAAAGTAAATCAGGTTTGAGTGTTAGCACAAGACTAAGTTAAGTGAAGTCGTTCACTTTCTAGCACACAAAAAAATACTAAGTTTGTGAATCGCAGAAATATAAGTTCTGAAATAGCATCGTAAAATGTTTGTTCGTCTCGAAGCACTGGAAATTTTCTAAGTTCCAAAATACTATACAATTTTTACAAGTACGACAAAGATTGTATCGAAGATATTACATGACAAAACAACGGACCATTTATATTGGTATTATAAATTTACTCATTCTGGACAAATATTTCAGGTTCCCTATGGGAATCAATATCTGTATCAAGATTACAGAGTTCGACTCTTGCAGACCCGTATGCGGAGACCAGCATGACAGTCTGTCACCTGTGAGTTGCAAGTTGTAACTGAACATGCATTGCCAAACCCTGTCCTTTTATACGGATTGTCGAGGTCAGCTGTTTCTCCTCGTGAAAAAATGCAATTTCCTTGTAGCTGAAAAACTTGAAAATCCCTAGACCAATTTTCATGAAATTATGGCATGTTAACATTCTGATAATGAGCTACACGATATGTCATTTTTCAATATCTCAAAGGGTTTAGAAGTTAGTAAAATCTTTCTGGTAAATTCTAAAGAGTCAGGTGAAGTTCACGTGATAGTTGCGTCATCTGCATACTTGCAGCTGGTGACGTATCTCACCTGTTGCTCGCAGCTCCGTGCCGTACCTTTACCTCGTGCACTCTACAGATACGTTCGAGTTTTCCTGTTGTAAATGTTCATGTAATCAAAACTATGTTCCAGGCCATAGGCATTACCTGGTACAATATCTTTCTGTTTAGGAGACCTTCCTTAACCTAGACAGCAAGTTTCATTAAAATATGTTTGGCCATTTTCACATGGTGTTCATACATACATACATACATACATACATATATACGTCTTCATTATAGCTTGAATTGCCTTGTTGAGTTCAGTCTACAAGCATACATATTTCACAATAAGGAAAAAAAAAAGTCAATGTTTGCTAATTGTAGATGCAACTGAAGAAAGAGAATTTATTGTTGCTGATTGAAGTATAGACAAATCTCTTATTTAAATTTTGTGTGTGTTTTAATTATTCTAGCATAGAATTACATCTTTGTTTGGATATTTCATGTTCTATATTATGCCTGTACATGCACTTGGAAAAGCCAAGTGAAAAGCCAACTCTATAAATAGTTCACTGGCTCGGCAATAGAAATGAAGAGATGCCTCAGAGGTGTAAGTGTTGTCAAGGCATGAAAATATATTTTTAGATCCAGGGAAAATGAAGTACTCAAGGCAGATAAATCAAAAATCCATGTAATTTAAATTGACATTTATAGGAATACTTCCTAGTGTAACTATTACGAAAATGGTCACTACGTCACTGAATGAATCAAATTATCAAATTAATCGAGCAAATGAGGTGTTATAAGAAAATTCCCACATTTTCTAATAAATGAATATTGCACCTTCACTTGAAAATAAGACAGCAAGTTTCATTAAATTCAAAACCATAATATGAAGTAGATAAATTATCTCCTTTGATATTTCAAATATTTCAAAAGATAATTTACAGTTATCTGTACTTGGAAAAATGTTAAGTTTGACTTATTAACAACATTTTGTGCATTAATTTTACAGAAGCTGGGCTGGGTAGCTCGGGTGGTAGAATGATGGCCTTCTGAGCTCTAGTTGGTGCGTTCTATCCTGGCTCAGTTTGGTGGTCTATGAATGTGCTCAGATACACCAGTCTTGTGTTGATAGATTTACTGGTACAGTAAAGAACTTCTGCAGGACAAAATTCTAGCATCTCAGTGTCTCCGAAAACTGTTAAAGTAGTTAATGGGACAGAAAAACCGTCTGTACCTCAGAGAGGTGGCTACAGCAGCGACTGTTCCCTATGTTAAGGGCAGCTGAGAATACTTAAATATAATGGCATTGATGAAGGCAATGGGAAACCACCTTGGTTGATTTTTCCCAGGATAACTGATTGGATCAGAGCCATGGTTGGACCTGTCAGAAGGCTGAACAACATCATGATGATGATGATGATGATTGATGATAGTGGTGGTGGTGTATGAAATATGTATATGCTATATTGTATGTAATAACTTACTGTGTTTTAAGATGGGTATTCTCTTTCTTTCATTTTTTCAGGGCAGGATGCTGGGCACTCCGCCTCCTTCCTGTGCTATTCGTCTCTGTGGAGTCAATGGTTATGATGGACGCATTAATGATGTGGTGTATTGCCACCCACTTGAAAGAGCTGAAAATGATACTGCAGTTGTGTTCTTCGGTGGAGATGTTCAGGTTAGGCAATGGAATGTTTTTCTTGTCATCAGGGCATAATATTTTATTCTCACATACTCTGCTTCAAGCATACCAGGTGCTAGACATGCTATGCAATGCAGTTCTAATGAACACATCTGCTGAAATGTTATTCTCATTTCGTCTCTGATGCATGATTTGAAAAACTCCAAAAATAAATATTTACTTTAGACATGGTGATAATTATTTTATTTTGTTTATCTTTGATAACAGAGGCTATCTATACTGAAATTCAACTCAAGAGCTTAGGAAAAGTATCCTTCCGCACGTCTGCACTCCCCTGTCCCCCTTCTCGTCACCGTTCTCCATCTCCGCCACAACCAGCTTATTATTAACGCCGTGCTTCTATCTGACAAGTACTTCATTCTGAAATAATGAAGCATCAGATGAAATCACATCCTTTCACATAGCTGTACTTTGACTAAGTACCATACCTATTTATTCCTTTATTGACCGTATAAAACCTACAGATTACTGACGAATACCGAGGCAAGAGAAGAAAGGTTTATTTTTATTTCATAACTAGCTGATGTACCGCTGCTTTGCTACGGAATTCTACATTTTATACAGAATTCTATGTTAGGTAGTGTACACGTTGTGAGCAAGGTTAGTATGAAATTGCTTAGCTCTTAACATTACCCTAGAAACGCGACGGGGAAGTCACCAGACAACTTTTCTCATATGAAGACGGAGTTAGGGAATTTTCACTGTAATGGTAGACCCGCTTGCATACCATCAGTCACAATCAGGTTGGGGAGCTTTCATTATAATGGTAGACACTCACTTTCCACCTGCCTTTTTATATCATCAGAAAGACTGTCTTAGTGGTTTTCCCAAATGAAATGAACATACATTACAATGACATCAGTAGGAATGGCGAGATTAAAAGCAATGGTTTCATATGACATACTCGATCAAATGAAAAACCACACATTTTCTCACTTTTAACGAACAGGGCTAAGCTGCCCATCTAACAGTCCAAAGTTCCAGAGCTGGAATGACCAAGCCGCAGACAGCCGTGAGCCGTTAACACTCTTCGTCTTTTTTCGGCGGGGTTAGTCGAATATTGGAGTGTCCCAGAGCAAAAACTATGCCCTTTTACTAATCTCTTTCCTAGGAGTACCCAATGAGTCGGAGAGTATCAATTCACTACACTGGCGGCGGAAAAATTAATTTATTTACTTACTTACTTACTTATTTACTCACTCACTCACTCACTCACTCACTCACTCACTTACTTACATTGTATGTGGCGAAGTTAGGGCTCACAGCCTTCTCTTACACTTAACCACTACGTACAGTACATAATCACATACTTTGGTAAAATAACATTAGCAGACCCTAGGAGCTACCTAAATTTATGGAGTAATGTTATAACAGATTATAATTGTTATTTTTAATGATTAATATTATCTAGCCTATCTACATCTACATCACCTAACAATAGTTCTAAATCACGCTTGCAATCATATACACTAACATTCATACAAGCTGGTCACGTATTTAAGAGGAAATCTCGACAAGACCGCTTAAATGAGACTGTTGAAGTGCTATTACGTATACTGACAGGGAGTGTGTTCCATAGCCTTGCCCCAGACACTTGGAAAGAGTGGCTGTATACAGATGAATGATTAACCGATATCATAAGGGTAGAAGTCTATCTGGTATTATGTCCATGGAAAGATGAGAGGAAGTTAAAATGTGAGGATAGGTATTCAGGTGTAGATTCGTTCAGAAGTCGAAAAATTAGTGTCGCAGTATGTAAATTCCTCAGTTGATCAATTTTCAGCCAGGATAGCTTCTCATAATAAGGGGAAATATGTGTCCTAAAGTTCTAAGAAAATATAAATCATATGCAAGAGTTCATTGCCCTTTGAAGTTTCATAGTTTGTTCTGCAGTTGCATCGGTTAATACGACATCACAGTAATAAATTATTGGAAAAATGAGGGTCTGAATTTTTATTTTCATGCTGTGTGGAAGAATGGATTGTTTCATTTTTAGGGGGTGAAGAGATGCATATACTTTTCTGCAGACACTTGTTATATGGTCATTCCAGTTTAATGTGTCATTCATGACAACGCCTAGGTTTTTTACAGACTTCTGAAAAGGTATAGCTTCACCACAGAGCATGAGGTTAGGCTGTTGTATGATGTTTAGCGTATTTAAAAGTCTAGATTGTCCTATTATGATTGCTTGCGTTTTCTTCGGGTTAATTAATAGGCAGTTCTCTTTAGCATACAAGCTAATTGAATTTAAAGTCGAGTTCATATGGTGGATTGCTTTGTCAATGTCGGGGATCTTAAAGTGTGAGTATATCTGAATATCGTCGGCATAAAGATGATAGTTGCAGTCGTTCAGATGAGAAGAAATGTCATTAATATAGATTAAGAATAAAAGAGGTCCAAGAATAGACCCTTGGGGAACGCCAGATAGCTTAGTCCTCCATTCTGTAGTCTTCATGTTTGATACAACTCGCTGTCGCCGTTTTTGAGGGATGAACCCAAGAGCTGAATAGCAGAATGAGCCATGTGTTTTTGTAACTTAGGTAACAATATGTCTATATTTACAGTGTCAAACGCACTGCTAAAGTCTAGAAGGATAAGTATAGTCAGTTTTCATTCGTCCATAGCCCGTCTAATGTCATCCGTGATTTTGATTAGTGTAGTTGCAGTATTATGTCCTTTCTTAAAACCAGACTGTAAGGGATCAAGTACAGAATGTTTTTCCAAGTATTTAACAATTTGTTTATGCATTATCTTCTCCAGAACCTTAGAAAGTGCTGTGAGGATGCAGACAGGTCGGTAGTCAGATGTACTGCTTGCAGGAGAGATTTTTGGGACAGGGACAATGAGTGCATCTTTCCATTTAATTCGGATTTTGCCTGAAGTAAGACAGGTATTAAGTAAATGCGTAAAAATGGGCAGTATTATGTCGATTATGTAAGTCACAATTGAAACGGGAATTTCATCAGTTCCTGTTGCGTGAGATTTTATTGAATTAACTTCCCTTCTTACTTCATGTTCTGTAACGGTATCAAATTCAAATACAGGACGGGGATTGTTGCCTTAATATATTGTCAGTGGTGTTTTGTACTGTCGTTGTGTCAGGAGTGAGACGTTCCGTGGAGAAATATGTATTTAACTCATCAAGGGACACCTCGGGATCAGTATGCTTCCCAAGTGGTTTGCCAATACCCAGTGACTGAAGTTGTCGCCATGTGGAACCAGTGTTAATGTTTTTGTTTAAATGCTGGAAATAATTTAATTTCTTATTACGAATTACAAGCTTAATTTGGTTTCGAAGAACACGGTACTGCTCATGTACATCAGCTAGTTGAGTCTGCTTATAGCGTCGGTGTAGTGCGTCTCGTTCTTTCATCATAGTCTTAACATCAGCAGTCAGCCAAGGGCAGGGTGGACGTGTTACTCTCACAGAACGCTTTGGTGCATGTTTGTTGTATAATTCATGTAAATGGGAATTAAATATTTCCACTTTCTCGTCAATGTCACTCTTCATCATTATGTCATACCAAGGGCAGAGTTGTGCATCTTGTCTCAGTTGTATTAAATTCATCCTTTTAAAGTCTAAACGTTACATATTTTGGTCGGTACTTCGGCACGCGAAGAGAGTATGCTAAGTATATAAGGTCATGTTTAGATATGTCAGGAACAGATACTTGACCGTGGTGAAGGATTTTTTGAGGGTTATTTGTTATTACTAGGTCTATGAATGTATCAGCGGAAATAGTGGAAGTATGGACGTGGTGGGTGGGTTTAAGGGGTAATATAGTCATGTCACAGGATTTTAAAATATTTTGTAGTCGTGAGGCGTCGTTGTTCAGAGTTAATAAATTGGTGTTAAAGTCTCCAAAAAGTATCACGTGGTCGTATGATGGTAGCAGTCTCAGTAAGCTGTCTTCTAAGTCATGGAAGTCTCGCACTGCATCAGGAGGCCTATATACTACACCTACAAGTACTTTTACAGAATTGACAAGCACCTCTACAAACATATATTCAGGAGCCGTTTTTACAGCAGGAGTAGACGTGTTGTTACAGCAGGAGTAGACGTGTGAACAACTTTACTCTTGAGCATTGATTTACAATATAGGGCGACTACACCGCCTCGTCTGTTCATCCGATCATGCCTGTGAATATCATAGCCCGATATGTCAACCATGCTTGCGGGAATCGAACTACGGAGCCAACTCTCGCTTACAGCAGCGATATGAATTGGACTGTCTTTAAATATCATCTTAAGTTCGTCGAGGTGAGCAACGATGGATTGGCTGTTGACATACGCACACAACAGGGCGCGATTAAATGACATCAGTTCCTTCTCTAAAATGGTAAGGGTAGAATAGGAAGTAGAAAGTGTTGAGGAACAGTCAGTGGCAGGTCGTGCCCTTCCAGACGTATGTTCCGGTGAAAGGGCTGTGGAGGGAGAGTGTTGGGAGAGTGTTGGGGGTCTGTCCTACAGAGGAATGCTGAGGGGTGAGGGAGGGAGCAAGGAGGGGGACTTTCAATAGCACTTCTCAACTCAAGCATGCTAACGGAATGTAAAACATGCGGCTTACCTTAATTTCCTCGTACATACAGTGGCCAGCTGATTCACACAAACACACACACACACACACACACTAACACATTCACAACTATGCACTAAATTAAAAATAAATAAACTACACAGAATGCACATTGTTCATATGTTGCTTTCACCATATTGCCTGATTAGTGATTGTAATTCCGCGAGTGAGTTCACTTGGAATTTCTTGCTGGATACGTGAATGATTATCCTTCCGTCTTGGCTGTATGTGTTGCGCAGTCCAAAAGTGTCTCGTGCCTTATTCAAGATGTATTTTCTCAGCCTAGTGAGGGATTCAGTTATAAGTAGTTTGGAGCCTTTCAGCTGTCGCTTAGCGCGCCGAACTTGATCCCGCAGGTGGTAGCGGAGGAATTTTATTATGATAGGTCGATTACCTTTGGTCACTACGTCCGCAGTTGATTTACGTTGGCGTCCCAGTCGATGACAGTGATCGATGGAGTCAATGGACAGTTTGATTTTCAGGTTATCACGGAAAGTTTCAATGACCTTTCTATAGATGTCCTCATTAGGCGTCTCACTCACTCCATGCAGGAGGAGACAATTACACGTACTGTACTGTTCCGCTTCGTCACTCCGAGCCTCCTGAATTCCCAGTCGTTTCTCGATATCTACGACATTGTCTTTCAGAACAGAGAGTTCAGCACAGCTGGAATTTCTAAAAGTCCGGAAGTCCACTTGAAGCACAGTCAGAACATCGCTGGGGTTGGTAGCACTGCCGGTGGGAGCAGACATGGCTTCCTCCAGGCGGGGTTGGAATTGAGCCATTTGCTTTTCGAAGCCTGTAATTCTTTCCTTCACTTCTTTGAGGGTCATTGGAGGCAAATTTTTCCTCCAAGCCAGAGGAGAAACCCCCTCTTCACTGCTAATCTGTAATAAAATGAATGTAGAATTTAATAAAATTGAAGAATAATAAGCTTTTCTTAAGAAACAGCTCTTTTCAGGGTTGAATTTTGTGTTATTTAGTGAATTGTGGTGCTATAATTTGGAATAGCCCTAATTGTTATTCTAGACCAGGCCATATTACTACTACTACTACTACTACTACTACTACTACTACTACTACTACTACTACTACTACTACTACTACTGTACTGAGTGAGCGTCTGCCTTAACTGTGCCCACTGCTCATTCAACAGCGTGTCAGAGTAGGGATTGAATAGCTGGAATACTATGATGAACCAGTGTGTTACATACCAGCTGTATCAGAAAATGTATGAACCAGAGGAATAACATGCTAAAGAAGAAAGTTTTCTAACTCCCCGGGTATTTCCTGCCAATATTCGGTCAGGCTGTTATACTCGGTACGCAGCAGTAATCCCATCTATCGGAGTTGAGTGGTAGCGGTAAGAGACAAAGAACATCACAACAAACAATGGTCAATGTAATGTTATTGTTGATAAATGTTATGCGCTTTTGATATTGTAGGCCTTCACATTTAGTTTTCTTCCGAATCTGAAATACCACTCTCATCGTAGTCGATACGTTAAAACTGAATAAAACATAAATGACCAGAATGTATTCTCTATTACTTTTGTTATGTACCAGTAGTACTTTTCGATAGGACCAATAACATTGGTATTTAAAAATTATATTTTAGGCGCCTTTCCCTAAACTACAATTTCATCCAGGATAAATAATATTGTTTATAGCTTAGACTGTAGTTTCTTATTCCCTGACTGTATATACCGATTTTCATTAAATTCTGTTAACCCATTTTCTCGTGGCTCGGCATTGATACGGACTTAGCAACCAAAATACAAATTCATGAATATCTGTGTTATCATGGCCGGTACGGTAAAAATGTATAAGACATAAATGGCCATAAATTTAATTCTATATAACTTTAGTTATGTAGTATTTATCGATACGACCACTAATAATATAAATATTGAGAATAAAATTTTAGGGCTACCACTAAACTACCATTTCACTCAGCGTGAATTAAATTATCTATAGCCTGGATTTTAGTGGCTCATTCTTTGACTTCACATACCAATTTTCTATGAGATAGGACCACTAATAATGTAAATATATAAGAATTAAGTTTCAGGCCTTCCCCTAAACTACCATTTCACTCAGCGTGAATAAAATTATTTATAGCCCAGATTGTATCAACTTATTCCCCGACTTTGCATACCAAGTTTTATTAACATAGGACCACTAAAAACATAAATATTTGAAAATTAAATTTTAGTACTTTCCCTAAACTACCATTTCAATCAATGTGAATAAAATTATTTACAGCCTAGATTGTAGCGACTTATTCTCCGACTTTGCATACCGATTTTCATTAAGTTCTCTTTTGCCGTTTTCTAGTGATGCGTGTACAGACAGACAGACAGACAGACAGAAATTATGGAAAAGTAAAAAGTGCATTTCCTTGTTACTGTGGGCATGACCGATACAGAAATACCATTCTTTTCAAATTCTGAGCAATGTACAGACAAAACTCTTATTTTATATATTTTTAGATGCAATTTGTGTGAGGCACATGGGGACTTACAACATAAGTATACGATTCCGCTTTTGTGCAACGACTGTCAGTTGCAGTTTTTCACAGATTTAAAAGCTGAAAAAACCACCTGTAAGTGGGATTGCAAAATACATTGTTTCCAGGAATTTTGTAAATATAGTAGTCTCGTCATTCGGAAGGTAAAAATGAACTCATGATTCCCTCATGACAACATTTCTGCAGGTAGAGTGCAGTTACGAATATAAAGCAAAGTACAAATTATTATTATTATTATTATTATTATTATTATTATTATCATCGAATACGCTAAGGATCCTATTCCCATACCATGTTAAGGCCCTTCCTGTTTTATTTACGGCGAATGCTGAGCTGACACGACACATCGACCTTTCGCTGCAGACTTGGATTTTCCATGGAGTTCAAATTCCACGCGAGCGGCGTAAATACTGTACACAGAAACGCCGGTCAGCTATGCAGTGTTTTTTCACCACGTCTCCCACAGTCCACAGCGGATTGTCATCTGTAGGCTAGTGTAAACGTTTAAAACAATTTGGTTTAGATTTCCTACTTTTTCTCCACTTTTGTTAGCTTTAAAGCATTTCACAGGGGACTCAAGCGTCACAGCATCACACACGTCTTGCTCACAGCTGGCAGCCATTATAAATACTGAACATACTGTTGCACCCAGTATTGCCAACCGTTTTCTTGGATCCATCTTAAAACGTCACACATATTATGCGAACTTATCAGCAATGGAATGAACTCGAACAAAGCTTACTAAGTACACAGTGCAATAAGATATCAATATCATATTAAATACTGTAATTACTATTTTGCTACATACACCACTGAGAACAATAACTATTCATAGCCATCTACGTATGAAATATAAGAGTTGGTAACGAACCCGAATAACATACAGCCCGTGATATATTTTCCATATTTATACAGGGCAAAATTTTTTAATTCGTCAAGTCAGTTACCAGAATATCTAACCAGACTGAAGGAAACTCCTGACTTCAGGAACAAGTAACAAACCTAGGGAACTATTTGGCGCTGCGGAAGCGTTTTCACCAACCAGAAGTCTAACATCAAAGGGACTGCTGAGGTCTTGAGTTGGCTCTCAGTATAGAATACTGAACTTACCGCAAGCATCTAAATGTGCACAGAAAAAGCTGCAGTTAAGAAGAACTCAAATGATGAGATCACTTGCAATTGCACTAGAATGCTTAATTTTAAAAAACAAATTAAATGTCTGAAATCAGTATAAACCGACAAGGTAGTGTGACAAAATTTGTCTAATTGTAATGGATGCCCAAAAAAACTGCGATATCTAATGCCATATTTATTGTGAGATATTGATTGGTTGATGGTGTGGATTACTATAATCCAGGGCCTCTCAAGGGTGCATGCACTGTGAACGGTGCAAAAGACGACTGCGCTTGGTTGACCAGAGTGCAGCCCCCCACTCCTCGATTTGGAGCAATAGCTCTGTCTCTCTCTTTCCCCACGCCACTCGCTTGCTCTCCCTGTCTCCCTCTTCCTCACTTGCTCCGTAGTGTTCCAAGTCCGAGACGAGTTGAGCCGAGCTTAACCGAGTAGCCCAGAGACGAAGCGTTGGTCCGAGTCGAGCCGAGCGGGAGCGATGCACAGTGCACGGAGCTCTTGCGCCTCCATTTGCACGCGTGAGATTTTGGTCGTTTGAGAGGCCCTGCTATAATCACTTCCTAGTTCATGAACTATGGGCAATGGCTGAGTAAGCTAGTAAATGGTCCTGATGCTTGGGATACCAGTTGGTATGGAATATGAGTGGGCATCTTAAGACACATCTTGCTTGAGTCATGGCCCTCCTTGTGCTAAGGCAGCTAGGACTATACAATCCACCGGTGGTGTCTAACCCTTCAGAGGAGATATTTGCAGGGGGGCTATGTGTAAGTAGGGTAGCATCCTGCTTCACAGAATTTTTACCAAGCGTGCTTAAGACGTTTTAAGCAAACGTCAGACTTACCTGAGTAATGGAGTCTCACTTCCATTTGACAGGTAAGGAAAACAACATAGCAAAAAAAAAAAAAAAAAAAGCATTTGATGGGGAGCTGTCAGTATTAATGGGGCTTATGGAAGGAAGAAGTGAACTGGCTGAGTCAGAAAAGAGGATGCATCTGGATGTGTTTTAAGAGTTAACGATATTCAGGTAAGGGGAGATAACGAGGAAGAGAGAGAGATTATAGGTGTTAAAAAGGGAAGGCCAGATTGTGAATAGGACTCCTAATCAGGAATACTATTGCATGCAACATAGCTTCTGTTAGGCATTTGAAGGAGTGAATGATATGGGTAGATTTAGCACTTACCCCCTGTGGGTGGGGGACGCAGATGGATACACCCACGGTATCCCCTGCCTGTCGTAAGAGGCAACTAAAGGGGTCCCAGGGGCTCATGACTTGGGAGTGTGGGTTGGCGACCACGGGGCCCTTAGCTGAGTCCTGGGATTGCTTCCACTTGTACCAGGCTCCTCACTTTCGTCTATCCTGTCCGACCTCCCTTGGTCAACTGTTCTTTTCCGACCCCAACAGTATTAGAGCATTCGAGGCCTAGGGAGTCTTTCATTTTCACGCCTTTAGTGGCCTTTGCCTTTCTTTGTCCGTTACTTTATTTTTTGAAATGACGGATCACTACTTTTTCTTCTTTTTTCTCTTTATCTACCCCCTGTGGGTGGGGGCTGCAGACGGAGAATACATCCACAGTATCCTCTGCCTGTTGTAAGAGGCAACTAAAAGGGGCAACCAAGGGATGATTGTATTAGAACCATGAAACTCCTTTTGATTAGTACCACCACGTGGGGAGCACCATGGGTCGCCTTTACTTGCGCGTAGTACCACTATGTTGGGTACCAAATAGGTTTGTGATTAGTAGCAAATGAGGGCTCGACGGCTTTTACAGTACCTGTGATTAGTAGCATTATATGAGTGACACCATGGGATGAAGGAACCCATGGTTGTGGCTTGCCTATGATTAGTACCCACTATATGAGGAACACCACGGAATAGTACGAGTCCCTGTGGTTAGTACGCTTAGGTGATGAACACCATAGGTTTGCGTCGCCTGTCAAGTGCGCCGCAATGTGCGAAACACATTAGGTCTGTTATACATGTGCGAATTTCATTACCTGTGTGTAGTATAATAATGTGTGGAATACCACGAGTCCGCTACTCTTGATTAGTACCGCAACGTGGCAAATACTATGGTTCTTTTCTAGCGATAAATACCGTTATGAGGGGCCGATGACCTGGATTTTGGACCCATTTGAACAACGAGCATATTCTAATCGATTCAGCGTAGTGCTATAGAAGCAGTCCCTTGGTCCGTACTACTATTGTTTTGTGCCAGCTTCTTTGCATGTGAGGCACTGTGGGTCGGATCCGCTGATCGTTTTAAATACATATCAATCCATCCATTCATTCTTTGTCCTTACGCTTTGAATTCTGGTCAGTGGAGGATTTTGAACTTTTAATTTGTCATCTCATTTCGTCTTGTTCGTACCATTAAGGGCCGATGACCTCGATGTTAGGCCCCTTTAAACAACAAAAATCAATCAATCAGATTTAGCAATTGGAGAAATTAGGACGAGAAATGTCTCAGTCTACTCACCATGAGGATGCAGATGAGGTGGAATTTGACAGGTTTTATGAAGCACTGTGTGACATCGTAGTTAGATTGTTGTTACAATTCTTCTTCTTCAAGATATCCTTCCAGCAAGCTCGGTAGGAACTTTGTGAACGATATGCCCTCACTGAATTCTGTTTTGGTATAGTTTTTCCGTCTCCACTGCATCCCATGTTACTCCTCTCCTCTTGAGATCTTCATTAACCTGGTCTATCAGTCTCTTTCTAGGCTGTCCAGTAGGTCGTCTTCTGCGTACCTCCATCTCCATATACTGGCGTGGAGTTCGAATTGGGTGCATTCGCTTAACATGACCTAACCACTTCAATCCCGCATCACCTGTCCTTTCCTCCAATGGTCAAGTTCACCTGCAGGTCTCTCCTGGTTTTTTGTACAGCTGACCTAAGGAACTTCATTTCACATGCTTGCATTTGACTCGCTTCTCTCTTATTTATAACACAGGTCTTCGGACTATACGTCATGATTGGCAGGAGATAGGTTTTATACATTGTCTGTGTAGCTCTTAGAGGGACTCCCTTGTCCCAGATTAGGTTTCGTACTTGGTGGAAGAAGCTTGCTCCTTTTGCTACTCTGTTTAATACTTCTAGTTTGGCACTTTCATCACATGATATGACACTACTCAGGTAATTGAAACTTTTCACACTTTCAACCTTCTCTCCCTCCAGTATGATGTTTCAAGGTGTGGGCGTCCTGCTCATCTGCATTGCCACTGGCTTGCTATTAATCACAGTCAACTTGAACTCTTTAAATTTTGTATTCCAGTAATCCAGTCTCCTCTGAACTTCCATTTCAGTCTCTCCCCAAATGGTGATGTCATCAGCAAAAACAAAAGTATTGAGATCTTCATTTTCTACTTCCTTGATTTCTTTCATAATTGTATCCATAAGTGTAACGGCGAAAGCAAACTGCCTTGCTGAACATCTCTCGTTGTCTTAAGCCATTTTGATCTTCCACCTCCCACTTGTACACCGCTCTCACAACTTTCATACAGTATCTGTAATGTTTTTGTTAATGAATCAGGAACATTATGTTTCCTCAAGCATTCCCATATTTGGATGGTGTTGTGCATCACTTGACAGAGCGCCAAAAGTAGATTTTGAGATATTGGCACAAACGCAAAATCCTTTGTATTAATTCATATTTCCTTTTAAATGTAAGGTATTATACACCAAAATGAAGATAAAAACATAAATTTTCTTAATGTATTCAATTTAGGGATATTTGTAGTATATCGTCGTAATCTGAGATAATGGCGCTTGGTCGCTTGATGCTTTATTGCGGTTGCCTTAGTTTTTTGTTTTGCGTCACTTGACCAACAAATAAAATTGTCATTTAGTGATCGATTTGACTTTTAAAAATTCAGTGCAGTGTAAAATATGGTACTTCTTAACTAGTTTTATTGCTTATTTAAGTACAGGATTAAATTATACATAACAGCATACAACATGACATAGAAAAAATATGAATTTTAGAATATACAGTAGTATAGAAATTACACTGGTAGATCATAGTATTAAGGCATCATAAACGCAGTTTCTCCAAGTGTAATATAATGCAGGATTTAAAAAAATTTCGAGTTCAAAATCCATATTTCCACAATCAAACCCATCTATATCATCGTCTATTCTACGATCACTAAACAAGCCCTTATAGAAATGCTTAGCATCATTGGGGATTAGCTCCACGAGACAGCGCAGGTCGTTCACTTTCGCTTCTGAAACTGGTTTTCCATTGGGCCATAACAGAGTGAGCAGACCATGTAGAGCTGATCCATTTTCATTTTGAAGCCATGACCAACTGTAGATTTCTTAATGTTCACTTCAACCGTGAATTCTGCATCAAAATGCATTTTGAAGAAAATGCTAAAAGATTTATCTTTCTTCAACTCTATTTCTCTCACATGCAGGCAGTTTACCTTCTCACTGTTTATGCCTGCTTCCTGTTTACAGTGTGTTTCTTCAGATGAACTGTACTATGAAAATACGGTCCGGTCATTCTGTCCACAACAAGCAGGTTCTTCTTTCGGCACATCTTCATTACATTTACGTAGTCTTCGGTGGTATAGAGGCGCTGCTGCAATTTGAATGCACGTTCTACATCTCCAATGTCACTGTCGTTGGGGAGGAAGCTACGGCCTAGAAATAAAAATATTTGTGTAATCTTTTCAATGGTAGGGTGTTGTTCCAAAACTGTTTTCAGAAGTAAAACAATCTTTATATCACGATTCTGGCCTCCGCAAGAATCTGACCACAGTATGTTTTCTTTGGCGTTATGCATGTTTTCCATGAGATGCTTGTACAAGCAGGATCCAACCTGAGCCCCTCGTCCTGCTTTTCCTTCCAACCAGACATAACAATGACCTTTATAATCTTTCCCACTATGAATCCCTAAGTTATATAACCACAACTGCCGCTTGTAAAAAAACACATTTGTGGGAATACAGGACTGGCAGTGATTTTTCTAAAGTCAAAACAAAACGTTTCCAGTTTTTCATCCAACTTCGATTTTTCCATATCGGAGGATTTTAGGCTCTAGGCATATGCCGCAAGGAAGAAAACGTGTGCGGGAATCTTCTACGCGGGAATCTACATTTAGCATCACATGACCAAGCGACTGAAAGCTTGTCATGTGGTCATTTGATGCGTAATTCAGACTCAGAAATGGTCGTTGGTCACTTGATGCAAAACTTCAATTTAATGATTGAGAGGTTGGCGTTTGGTCAAAATTCATTTCTCGCGAAATCATATTGAGAATAAAAGCCCGAACAATAACCTATGTAAAGTTTACACCTTTAGCTACTGTACCATTATGTTACATTTGAGGCAGTAACTATTGTGGAAATACAGAGGACAAATATGGCGCGGAGCAGCTTCAGGCGGCGGCGTAAGTGCGAACGGAATATAATCTTACAGTAAGTCGATCCTGGTCAGTAGGTGGAGGTCAATATTGACCGGCAAAAGAGAAAAGAGTTTCCAAGATTGAACAACTATGGACCATGAAATAATTGAATTGATTCGATTCTTAAATACCTTAAGAAAAAAAATTGCGTGAAGGAAGAACTGTACGTCTTACTACGAGATAGCGAAAGAAAATCAATGAATTATAAATACTAAAGTAATTTATATATAATAAATCGAAGGAATATACCTCCAATATCTGCAGGATACTTTAGGAATCAAAGAAAAACGCCAAGGTATTGAAGTAAAGTGTGACTGCAGCCGAGTCAGATATCGACGTTTAAAAAAAAGGCCGGAATAGCATAATAAGTGGTCTTTTCGTTACATGATCCCTGGTGACGTAATGAAGCTCGCCTAAACGGATGGAGAGATTGCGCAAGACGAACTCAGCTCAAGCCAAGATGCCCGGCTGAATCCAGCCGTGACGTGATCCTGGGGCAGGATTGACTACTCCGAGATGTCCTAGTCGAGGAAGTAGCCAGCAACGGGAAAGTCGACATGAGATAAGTAATATGGTTTCGAACTTTGCATTATAAAATTTTTAATTATTTGCTAGGATATATTTATTTGAGTGCAGAAGTGCCTACAGGAATATATAAAGTGCCAATAAGTGGATACTATTGTGAGGATTTAAATAATTAACCGCTAACATGTGCTATTTTTAAGTAATACAAATGCAGTGCTCCTGACATATTTTTAGGTGGTTGAAAACAAGATCAAAATGAGCATACCCATGTTCTAAATGCCAATTTACTTGAGGAGACCAATTAATATCGAACTATTTGTGGTTAAGAGGAATGTAAGCGATGTACGTAACGTAACCTAGTTCTTATGAGCACTTGATCGGCAGGCATGGCCGGTGCGATGATTATATTGAAAGGAAATGATTAAATATTAGGGAGTTGCAGTTTATGTATGGAGACTCAGGCTATTGGACTGTTTTGACCGTAACGCTGAGGTTATTGAAATGAAGTTGAATGTATATTTTATACATATGAAGGTATCGGGAAGAATTGTAATATGAGAATTGCATAATGTTGTTAGTCTGAGGAAATGTGTATTGTTCTCTGCGTAAGCAAAGCCTAGGTGAGGTTATTGCGAGTTTCTGTGTTGGTTACGGTTTTTAATATAGAGGTGCCACCTGCCACCTGAAAGATACCGTGAAGTCGGAGGCACGGAAATACCCCAGTACTACATACACGAATGAGACAAAATCAAGAATCAAACCAAAGCAGATAACATACTTCTCTACACACAACATAAACTCACTCATGCAAACCGGTAAACTAAAAGTGATCACCGACATAATGGACCAACACAAAATTCTTATCATGGGATTACAGGAAATTAGAAACACTGACCAGGATGCCTTGGAATCTCAAGGGTACAGACTTTATAAAGGTATACCCGGGAAGAGAGTGATGAAGAATGTCCCACAATTTGGAACAGGATTTTTGGTCAGCCTTAAAATAATAAACTCAGTTCAAGAATTCAGATCACAGTCTCCACGACTCTCAACGCTCACCTTAAAGGCATCTAATAAAATCTATACTATAATAAATGCCCATGCTCCCACTAATGATAAAAACAACTCCTCAAAAGACCAGGAGGAAACAGGAGAATTTTGGGACCTATTGGACCAGACCATAGATAACATCCCCAAACACCATATAAAATTATTAATAGGCGACTTCAACGCTCAACTAGGCAGAGAAAGAAAATACCGTGACATCATCGGAAAATGGCCAGCACACAAGAAAACAAATAAAAATGGAGAGAGACTAGTTGACCTGTGTAGAAACCATAATTTAATCTCAAAATCTACATGTTTTAAGAGGAAACCTCAAAAACTCAAAACATGGAAACACCCTGACTACACTAAAGGAGAATGGCAACTGGACCACGTCTGCATGGACAAATACCACCACAAAGAGATCTATAACGTCAAAGTCCTCCGAGGAATAGACACAGGTTCAGATCACTACGTAGTTAAAATTAAAATTAAACTCACTCCCCAGTGGAGACAACAAAAGCAAGCCCTTAAAACTAAAAGAAAAATAGATCCTACCCAGCTAATCAACAACAAAAATTACCAGAAAGCAACTGAAAAAATAAAAATCACAGACAAACTTGAAGACTTAGTACACAACCTTAAACAAATTGCAGAAGACCTAGCTCCAATTAAACCACGTAAAAAACACCAATGGTGGAACAGTGAATGTGATGAAACAGTGGAGAAAAGACATCAGGCATGGCTATTACATCAGTCCCAAAAGACAGAAATATCCTATCAAAAGCTAGTAAAACAGAGAAAAGAAACTACCCAAGTCTTAAGAAGAATAAAAAGACAACATCATAAGGACACCCTGCAGTTAATTGAAGAACAGTTCAGTAAAACTAAATCAAGGGACTACTACAAAACCTTCAGAAAGCAGCTCCAAAAATATGAACCCCCGACCCTACTGATGAAGGATGAAGATGGTAAGCTGGCCCATAACAATAAAGACAATGCAGAAATTCTGGCTAAACATTTCAACAAGCTCTTAAATTGTGAGGAACCTACAGAACTCCTTCATTTGGACACCAACACCCCGATAAAAACATCACCAGAAAACATCAATCCCCCCACAATAAAGGAAGTCTACCAAGCTCTGAATAAATTAAAAAACTACAAAGCACCAGGAGAAGATCAGACCTTTGCGGAAATCTGGAAATATGCAGGAACCTCAGCAAAAGTTGCCCTCCATCAACAACTTGTCTCTATCTGGATTAAAGAAGAACTACCAGAACACTGGACAACAGCCCTCATTCATCCTCTGCACAAAAAAGGGGACAAAACCGACCCTAATAACTACAGGGGAATCTCTCTCCTAGACATAACATACAAAATATTTTCAATAATCATCCTTAATAGGATAAGTTTACAACTTGAGAAAGAACTAGGAGAATATCAAGGAGGTTTCAGACCCTGGAGGAGCTGTCCTGATCAGATCATGAGTCTTAAGTTGATAATGGACTATAACAGGAGAAGAAACAGAGATATGGTGATAACATTTGTAGATTTCAAGAAAGCTTATGATTGCATCCATAGAGAATCTCTGTTTAAAATTTTAAGACACCTTGGACTACACCCCAAATTAATAAACATGATAAAATTGACTCTCACCAATACCAAGTCAAAAGTGAAGTTTAGGGGGGAAACATCAGAGACATTTGAAATTAAAACTGGACTACGGCAGGGAGATGGGCTCTCACCACTATTATTTAACTGTGCTCTAGAAATGGTAATGAGGGAATGGTTTAGAAAATCTCCCCCCAAAATAAAGATTGGCCGAAAAATCAAAACAAATTGCCTGGGTTTTGCTGACGATTTAGCATTACTAGCAGTGGACATAAAAGAAGCAAAAACCCAGATATCAGAACTTCAAAACATTGCAAATAAAATTGGCCTCAAAATATCATTTGAAAAAACAGAAATTATGCCCCAAAAACCAACACAGCTAAAAGAAGTCACCATAAATGGTAATAAAATCAAAATAGTAACTCAGTTTAAATATCTTGGAGAAGTAATAACACATAACTTAAATGAAAAAATCTCAATCCAAGTAAGAACAAATAGATTAGCTAAAGCACAAAAATTAACATGGGATATCTACAAAAAGAAATGTCTATCAATAAATACAAAAATAAAGCACTACAACACAGTTATAAAACCGGAAGCTACATATGCAGCAGAAACACTCTTTTACCTGAATAAACAATCAAAGACTGACAGACTTCAGAAAATTGAAAGGAGGATTGGAAGAACCTGTATCAACAAAAAATATCAGAAAGATGGACAGTGGCGGTTAATACCTAACAAAGTCGTGTACAAAGAGCTAGAACCCATTACAGATACTATGCGTAAGAGGAGACTGGGATTCTTTGGACATATCATGAGGATGCAGGACTCGAGACTTCTGAAACAACTAGTACAACACAATCTCGTCTCAAAAAATACCACAACAGGATGTAAATGGATCAGAGAAGTAAGAGAGGATCTGAAGGAAATAGGCCTTACAACAGAAGACACCAAAAATAAGATAAAATTGAATACAAAACTCAAGAATACAAACCTCCGCTTTACCCTTACACAAAACAAACCAACAACACGCACATTTTCAACTGAGGAAAGGGCACGAAGATCGGAGCGTCTGAAGAAGTACTGGGAGGACCGCAAAGCCCGAACAATCCCTTCAAAGAGACCTGAACGACGGACTGACTAAAGTGATCCTATGTGGTCATAAAAGAAGAAGAAGAAGAAGAAGAAGAAGAAGAAGAAGAAGAAGAGGTTAACAATGCAAGATATGGAATTAGGTCATGTTTATGTGAATGTATGTTACAGTCCAGGCGTTGTGTGATCGACAAATAGCATTGATGCCAGACATATCGCTAGGTTATTTGAGTATTACATGCAATATAATCTGAATATACGTACAGATGAAGGAACATCGCGTAACTAAAGATACGTCTTAATATGTGAATGTAGATCGGTAGAGTAGATTTTTAACCTAATTGTGGCACAGTGGTGAATGACTTGAAAGTTGGTTATATATGCAATGGCACATATTTATGAAAACATTTGGCACGACTTTCGCGTTTACAACTGATTGATTATCTTAATGGTGGCACTCAATAGTAAGAATATTTGAATTAATCTTGCACATATGAAAGTATATAATTATTATAAGCTTGATATCAGTATCGATATGTACATTTATAGTTACATTGATATTTTTTTTTGAAACCATAAGTAAGAAACATATTACTTTTCTCATGTCTTGAAGAAGTTATAATGAAAATCCAAACCAAAATTTCAAATGAGAATCCAGTGGATGTCCCAAAGCTAGGCCAAATAATACTAACAGGAAGATATACCACTCCCTCCATGTTAAATAAAGAATTATCCCTCTTTTACCCCATGTAACATAATAAAATAATGAATACGGTTATATGACCAGATGATATTCAGTTTAATGAATATAATATGATGAATTCAATTATGTTTACCATGAAGATTACGAGTTCAAGAATGATATTATAATATGAATCCAATTTCTTTTCACTATTGCTGATAATTTAACTCCTATTTATAATTATGAAATATTAGCATGCTAATAAATTAGATCTAGGCTTATTTATGTGTTTCTTTTCTCAAAGTAACTTATAATACGTAGTAATAGGATAGTATTAGAGCTATTTAAGGTTAGATATGCTGAATAATGAACATCATATCAGGTTTTTACCTACTTGTGGGGGGATTGAATGATTGATTTGAATCTTGACCACTCTTCAACGGAACCTACGACTGTTTTATATAATTTGAGAGTTTAATGAGATGTTTTACCCTGAGAACTGAATGTACACCTCCAACCATTATACTTATTCATGCGAGAGACCCCCGCGTACGTGATGGTTATCCTAGTTTTGGGTCATTTGCAGCCGAGGCATGATATTATGATTACCCAACGAGAGTTATATGAGTAGATAGGTGCCAATGACAGGAGAATAAATGATTTGAAAGGTGTACTACCAGATGGTTAAATAATCTTTAAAAAATCTATTTTTGCGCTTGGTCAATTGATGCATAACACCATCCATTTTATCCCTTGGTACACTGTCATGTGCCAAATCCAGGAACACTACTGTCAAGTCCTTTCCTTTCTCCCATTGTTCCTCCATTAACTGACGGAGGGAAAATATGAGGTCTATCGTTCCTCTATTACTTCTGAATCCATGCTGTTGTTCCTCAAATTGGGGTTCTGGGATTTTCCCCAGTCTCAATTATTATTATTATTATTATTATTATTATTATTATTATTATTATTATTATTTAAGAAATCAATCATATCAACAAACAAGTGTTTAGCTCATTATCAGTTTTTGGACACTGAGGTTCATCATCAGTAATTAAGTCATTTAAAACATGCTAATGCACATGAATGTGTCATCACGATAAAATGGAGCCCAGATGAAATAAACATTTGAAGGGCTGGCTTTGCATACTGTTAAAGCTGCTACTCATGTGAAGTAGCATGTTTTAAATAATTTTTTAATCACTGATGATTGGCTTTGGTGTCCAAAACCGGTTATGAACTAAACACTTGTGTGTTGATGTGGCTGCTTAATTTTTATGAAAATAATAATACAGTGAAACCTCGTTAGTGCATTCCTCATAAATACATTTTCCTGCTTAGCACCTTGTATATTTGAAGTCCTGATTCTCATTGTATGTAAATCCTCAATCGATTTACTGTACTTACGTCAAATAAAGGTCCATGTAAGTTAATTACTGTACTGTACTGTTTTAAGTGATGACTACTCTGTCTTTGTAATTCTGCTCATCCTTTGCGCAGGAGAAGGTTACCGGTAGGTGGTTAAAAATTTGTGTAATATATTCTTTTAATATACAGTAGTTACTTTCTTAGAATGGCTATAGAATTATCTAAGATGCAATATTTTCTCTAAATGAAACATTTTAATTGCTACTATTGTACCTGTATTTACAACATTAACACAAATTTAATCCAGATGGAAAACTACACAATCACTGCTTCCTACCAAAATAGTCCAGAATTGATCTCTGTTTACACTTCTTATTCCTTATGACCTCTATTTGTTTTTCAAGCTCATAAAGGTTATGAAAATTATTTTCACCCCCCTTCTACAGATGATAGATACCTGCGTAAAACATTCACTGCTGCACTTGTATCAACACTGGTAGGCATCACTTCACTGTCTTCCTCTGCTTCATCACTGTCACTGGTGGGAAACTCGGCTGCTGTTGGCTCAGCAACCAATACTCCACGCTTCTTTCCTCTGCAGTGATCACAGAATCATCTACCCAAAGAAAATCTTCAGTAGTGCAGTCTGACTGCAACATTCTCCATACATCAGGTAGCAGGCCTTCTTCTTCTTCTGGCAGCTGAGATTTGGGATGAATCTTGAAAAACCTGCTTTCAATAAACAATTTGAGATAGTAGTCTGCTTCACAACTTTCCAAGACTTTGCAATGAAGTGAAGCGCATCCAGGATTGAAACTTTAAATGATGATGGATCCTTTTCAGCATCCATAAGGAATAAAATTCGCAGTACCAGGTTCTTCCTATAAAGTGACTTAAAGGAGTGAATAACCCCTAAATCCATAGGTTGTAGCTTGCTTGTGCAGTTAGCAGGCAGAAATTCTAACTGCACATTCTCAAATTAACATCCACGGGATGTGCAGGACAACGGTCGATGAAAAGAAGGATCTTCCTATTTTGCGCACCCATTTTTGAATCCAGAGCAATTAACTGCTGTCGGAAAAGATCTGAGGTCATCCAAGCTTTATCATTGGCATTGTAGGCAGAAGGTAATGATCGCACATTCTTGAAGCAACGAGGCTTTTTAGATTTCCCTATCACATGGGGGTGGAGCTTCTCAGAGCCATCAGCATTGGCTCCCAACATCACTGTGAGCCTCACCTTGCTGCGTTTCCCACCATGGCATTTATCTCCTTTGAATGCCAAAGTCTTGCTGGGCAACACACTGATAAACAGTCCAGTTTCATCTAGCTTAAAAATGTTCCTGGGTTTGCAATCCTTGGTCAGCTCCTGCAATCTTATCGATCAATTCTTCCACAATTTCATCACTAACTGCATTAGATTCCCCACAAACAGTTTTATAGGTTAGGTTATATCGTCTCCTAAATCGGTCGATGCAGCCATTGGACGCGAAGAATGTTTGCCACTTTAAGCGCCTTTTCCCTTAAGAGCACACCATCAATTGGAATACCTGCAGCTCTTGAAGTTTCAAACCTACTTTCTACAATTTTTTCCATTTTCTCGTATTTGCAGTATGACGCATACTTCCTTTTCTTGGAGTTTGGTCTGCATTCTGAAGCACTTGATGTAATTCTTCCTCTGTTTTTCACAATTGTATTCAGCGTGGATACAGGAAGCTGCAACTCGCGTGCCAATGAAACACGTGTTCCGCAGTACGAATCAACCCTTTTCTAGTATTCTAACTTTCTCATCTATAGTGGAAGTTTTTCTTTCCTTCTTTTTTTTTCCATTATTAGCAGGAAAACAATAAAGCAATAACAAAGAAGGATTAACAAATACACACGACGGGAGAGGAAGATCGCGGCAATTCACTTTGACCGCTCGACTCGCATAACAAGAACAAAAAACGTAACAAATAACAAAAATAAATGTGACGTATCAGCAACAATAACTTTAACAACTCCAACAACAAGTGTAAAACAATAACCGTGAAATAACGAACTCAGGCAAGGCAAACACTATATCACTTGATAACATCTCCTTCTTGTGGCTTATACTGTACTTAGCAATAAAGCAAACACCTGATCAAAGAGGATAGAATAGAATAGAGATGATACTCAATGATAAATTTCAGTACCAAGCCACTCGGCGCTAGTAGTTTCAGTCTCTCATCAGAGATAGCGCCACGGTGCGCATTTTGTGCACTATCTTACTGCTATTATCAACAGATAGCGCAGAGAAGTGACATCCGGCGCAGTGACGCACATCCGGCTATGCTTACAGCTCCTTTCCCCTGCCCTTCGCCGCCCTGCGCCTCCCGACGATGATGATAATACAGTTCTACTACTTCCATGCCCAATACATTGTAATTCATATATTTTTATTTCCAAGTACTTACTATGTTGTAAATAATGATCTGATACCCCTAGTTTGTATGCCATATTATGTTACTGAGAACATAACCACACACCTCAAAGCAGCTTTAACTTCAAATGAATGATTTACACATTAACACAAAGCTGATATCATAACAAATAAGAAATCCCTTCGAAAGCAAGACAGCAGAGCACACCATATCCAAGAGAATGGGGTATCACATCAATATCCAAGTAACCACATGAAAATAAAAATAACAGAATTAAATGCAGTGAGACAGGAAATATATAGAACTACATTAATAGAACCATTCAGCTTTCAGCCCCTGATGTGTACTCAAACAGGAAATACAGAATATCAGGAGGACTGGCGAAGATATATTTCAAATAAACAAGCACAAGGAACCAAGATTTACAGCACAAGCACATGAGCACTTGGAATTCAAACAACACAAATACTGTAGCATCATGGGAACTATCGCTTAAAATCGATATAAGTTCGAACAAGGTTAATCGATTGGGTAAAGTCGAATTCGATTCAATCCAGTAATATTACCTCCACAATGCTTGACATTATATGACTAATTAATTTGTTATAAGGGCCCACTGATTGAGGTTAGACTTGAAATACTTCACTTTGAGACAAACTGCCTTTAATTATTAATAACATCGCTCATTTCATGCTTACTTGCGTGCCATCTACAGAACCTGTGTATAACTATCTACACGTTATGAATGACCTCCAGCGCCATCTAGAATGGGAGACTAAAACTACCTAAAGCTAGCTACGGATTGGGACCATAAGCCCCATTAGACTTTCACCCGGGTGCACCTGATATCTCCTTCTTCTCCTTTGCAGTTTTGTTGGGCTCTGCATTTTGCCATTACCCAGATGCTGTATGTGTATGTGCAGTATTATACACGTTTGATTTCTATTGGGTGTTTGTTTACTTGCATTCAAAAGTCATAGGATTATGGTGGAAAGTTTGTGTGTATGTGATATTTAGAGAGTTAATTCAACTTGTTGTCGGATTTGAAAATAAGATTTAGGACGTTGTGGAAAACACCTGATATCAAAGAATGTGCTGCATTGGTTAAGCGGAAGTCAATACTGAGAGTTCTAAGAGTTATTATAGACCATGGTTGTTTGATTTGGTCGTTTTGCCATGGTTACTCAAAGCGATTTAGGTTAGTTGCGACTCCATTTTACCTCGAATTTTTTCCTCTCAAACGGCCTGTCGTGGTACAAATGGCAGGAAGCATAAAATGTTGCAAACGTAAATTTGAGGATTTTAATACATTGTGAGCATAGGAAATCTCAGGGGACCAAAAAAAAAAAAAAAAAAGTTGTAAAAGATGAGAAAACTTAAAACCCGGGAATGTAAATACAGGGTAATACTGTACGTCACTTGTTGCGTCATGAATTTTTGCTATTACCACTTAGCGTGATCACATTTTTCCTAGCCCTGAAAATGTTATCATCCCTTGTGAAGCAAATGTGATTTACAACTCGGGTAAGAGCCATCGCTTCAGTTGCTTGATTACGAAAAAAGTGAACTTATATGTGTTTGTATTCCATTCAGAAGTTAGGATAAGAGCCATCACTACAGTTGCGTGATTACGAAAAAAGTGAACTTATTTGTGTTAGTATTCCATTCAGAAGTTACAAATATATTTTGTGTTGAGTGGTACAGAGAAGTTTTTTAGCATGATACGGTAGCCTATATCTCGATTAGGAACATAATCGTGTGAAATTGACTAGCTTGGTGCATATTTGTCTTGTGATAGTGTAGGTATGGATACAGAAAAGGCGAAATTCCTTTCAGATGAAGAAAAGATTAAAATATTTCAGAAAGTGGACTGGCATCCTCATCTTTAAGCATGCAGATGTCGCGACTGTTGAACTCGCACCTTGGAGTTTCGACTTGATTTGACCAAATACAGTAGAGACAATACGCGACACTCAGCGAGATATCGAGGGACAGCTATTAGAGCTCTCTCTAGCGGGTAGACCTGAGAACTACTAATTCTCTCATAAGAGCACATGTATTTGTGTGTGAAGGTTTTGGTGTTATTTATGCGTTTTCAGTGAGTTGACATAATTAAATAGTAGCGTGTGTCATTCCTCGATATCTCCTTTCAACATGAGGAGAAAGGTATGTGCTGTGTTTGACTGCAGTAACTATGAATTAGAGAAGAATGCGCGGTCTTTCTTCCGTTTGCCTCGTGACAAGAAAATGTCAGTAATATTGTGTTTGCATATATATTCTTCCAGTGACACAAAGAGATTTTTATAGTACTTCATAATCTTCTGACCTGCTCGACAAATATTTTAACTGGCTTAAAATATAATACGCATATTTTATTGTATAGTGCAGCAGTTAACCTTCAATACCGATGTGTTGTTGTAGGTGTGATCTGTGGGTTATAAAATGTCACAGAAGTGATTTGGGTAAGGTGTACAAGAAAGAAGGGACGTTACACATATATAAGAATTATAAGATCTGTTCAGATCATTTCCAAGCCAGCAACTTTAGAAATCCTCGACTATACAGCCAAGGGTATGTTACATTTTTACTGTAATTGTACGTAGATATTCCTCAAAGCATCACTATCAACATTTTCATGCTTTTCTTTCTTTTATCCCTCTTCTCAGATTAAAGCCAGGATTTTATAGATTTTCTTTCTGTTAGTAGGCTTCATGTTAAGAGGAAAATTGTCCAGCTTTTAAATGTTAATTCATTGCATCATGTGTAAGGAATGTGCCAATCTTTTTATTGACAAGTGTCTTAATGTGATGATACAATGCTTTTAAATGAGAAAAAAGACAAATCTAACCGTAAAAGTTCAGGCAGGAATGCTAAAGCAAAAAAAGTAATGCATAAATGAAAGATCCAAGCCATTTCACAGCAGTCCATTCCGGATCTTGTTTATATGTCTAATTTCAGTCTTTAAATAATACTTCATTCATTTATCCAGAATTGCTTTAGCAATTTCGAAGTTAATATCTCAATAATACTTTATTTCTAGACGTAATTTATTTATCCATTTTCGTATATGCATTTCCATTGATATTTGAATTTAGCGCGACTTTTCAGGTCAAGTCACTAGGAGCGCCATCGTTGAATTGTCTCCCATTTTAACAAGGCTAAATCCGTAAGTGTCGCGTATTGTCTGTACTGTATTTGATTTGACTTGGTCAAAGTTTTTTAAATGGCGGCCAAAGTCATTGTGTCGTTGCACTTGGCCATGTATAACCTCCAATTCATTGTATAAGAGTGTGACCAAAAAATAATGTTTAATAACCCACTGCTCTGAAATAAAAGGCTTCTACTAGCCTTTCTTTTAGAAAGAGTGTGATCTGCAGTAATACTTGGATATTTTTATTGGCCCCTGTGCATATGTTTTCATATTTGTTGTTTGGTGTTTTTCACACCGTTCTGTGCACTTGTTATTCTATAAGCCCCAGCAGAAAAAGTTTTCATATTTCATATTTTCATATTTGTTCTCTCGTGTTTTTCACACCATTTAATACTTTCCTCTCATCTTGAGAAATGGTAGATATAATTTTCACTACCCGCAGATGCAAGATGTAAAATGCGTTTACAAATAAAGAGTATTATATAATCCTCCTTTAAACAGTTTTATATAACTTAATCATCTTTTCCAGAGGAGGATTACATAAAACCTTTTATTTGTAAAGTTATAACCATCAATACGGAATGAGATTTATAACATGCAATGTAACATTCCTTCACATTCGTATCTAGTGTTTCCATACCCATGTTGGATAGCTTTTATTCATATATTCAGTTGTAAGTTTTCTCGCTTAACATGTTCATTTTTGTTGTCCCCTGCAGAAACGTCTTAACGAGGTTTTACTGTAATAATAATAATAATAATAATAATAATAATAATAATAATAATAATAATAATAATAATAATACAACAACCATCAGCACTGTTTCATCATAATGGCTTTTGATATTTTATGATGATTATAACTCGTCATAAACAGCAAGGATAGGATAGGATAGGATAGGATAGGGCCAATGGGCAATTTCAATGCAAGAGTTGGAAATAAAATGAAGGATATGACAAGGTGGTGGGTAAGTGTGGGGAGAATATGAAACTAATAATAATATATTTATTGCAGCTAATTGCCGTATATACCGAGCTCGATAGCTGCATTCACAACTAAGTATTTTTTATTTTCCACCTTGTCGATACATTAATTGCTTAAGGCAACTTATTGGTTAAAAGTGGTACATGTTGCGTATATTATTAACATTTTCAGCCACATAACACTGTTTAGATGAAAAATTAATATATTGACAAAGTATCAATGCCCGAGAGGAAGTGTCCTTAAAATTAACATAAGTTAGCTAATAGGAATGGGAAGCATTTACTGGACTTCTATGCTGGTATGGGATTAGCCGTTACAAATACATTCTTCAAGCATATGGCTATTCACCACTCCGCATGGGAGGGTAGCGGCACTAGATCTATAAAAGACTATGTGATAATCGACTTTGAATTCAGGAAATCTGTTAGCAGTTCTGAGAGGATTTTTTGATGATACAGATCATTATCTGATCTGTAGTGAATTAGGCATAGGATAGAAAAAGTGCATTCAGTCTGCAGACAAGTAAGGGTAGAGAATCTTCAGAATGAGGAAATTAGATTGAAGTTCATAAATATGATTATTGATAAGTTCCAAACAATGGACAGTCAGCAAGTTCAGGATATAGAAAGAATGAAATGAAATGGCTTATGGCTTTTAGTGCCGGGAGTTTCTGAGGACATGTTCGGCTCGCCAGGTGTAGGTCTTTTGGTTTGACGCCCATTTAGACAACCTGCGTGTCATGATGAGGATGATATGATGATGAAGACGACACATACACCCAGCTCCGTGCCAGCGAAATTAACCAGTGGTGGTTACATTTCCCAACCCTGCCGGGAATCGAACTCGGGGACCCCTCTGACCAAAGGCCAGCACTCTAACCATGAAGCCGGATGGATAAAGAAAGAGAATGGGTGGTGTACAGGTATGCTCTAGTAGAAATAACAAGGGAATGCTAGGGGCTACTGCGTGTAAAGACTGGAAAAAGTGGACATCTTCGTGAAATGATGAAGTGAGGGCAGCTTTTAAACGTAAAAGGAAATGTTTCCAAGCAAAGCATCGCAAGATGGCGCCCAGCAGTGCATATTGAGTGCTCTCTGTTTATCCTGCAGAAACCGCAGAATTTATCTCACATTTAGTCCGCGAGTGTGACCAGGACATTATCTAGATATAATAGTGTCGTAATTCATATATCTACATAATACCACCAAGAAAGCAAAACTCTATTACACACCGAATAGCTGCTTTTGAATTTACTTTGAAAGCATTTGAAGCGTGGGTACAGCAGGCTACCTTTGCAACCAGAGTAGCCAACCTATCACAAGAGTCCCTTGTCTCACTCACCCGTGACTTCACCGAATTCAAGCGTGTCATCTCATCTGAACTGGAAGAACTAAAAGAAGAGGTATCCTGGCTGGAATTTTAAATCAAACAGCAAGATGATATGCTGGATGAAGCTGAGCAATACAGCCGGAGAAAATGTTTTCTTATTCATGGGGTGTGCAACGATTCCAAAGAAGATGTATATTCCAGAGTGACTGACATATTTAAATTTTTATTTAAATATGGATGTTACAATGGATAATATTGATTGCTGCCACAAAATTGGAAGACCTCATCAGTCAGCAGCTAATGTGGTTGCAAGTGGTAAACGGTCAACTATAGTGAAGTTTACTCGCTATGTTGAACATGGTCTCATGTGGCGAGCGAAGAGGTTACTCAAGGGAACTAAATTACTGATTACTGAATCACTCCTCCCCCCCTCCCCCCTCCAAAGAAAAAACATGTCAGGGAATGTTCAATGCAGACCCTGTGGATCACATCGACATTACTAAAGTCTGGACACAAGATGGTCGCATTGTAGTTATCCTTCCTAGTGGGACCAAAAGTCATATTATTTCTTGTCTCTTCCCTTTTCCTGTGTTTTTCCAGCTTTCATTTTATCTTACACTATCCACATTAAGACTGAAAGTCAGGATAACCACTCACAAAGTGAGTGCTGAAGCCCTCATTTCTGGTGAAGCTGGGAGAGTTCATCAGGTGCTCAGAAAAGAAAAGGATGTAGATGAACTGGGATTGATGAGAAGAGAGCGTATCTAGACAGTACTGCCGTAAGTTCTGCCAGTAAAATCTAAACGCGCTGTAGTATGGTAATTGTGAATGAAGAAACGTGGCAACGCTGTATCTCGTCCGCACCGTCGCCTTCACAACTCCGCCAGTAACCGGCTTGCATTGTGCCAACAGCAGGCAACAGTGAAAAATGGAGTAGGGAGTGTATGAGAATTGTATTGCTGTTTTGGTATTATTTTGTTGCAGTAAGCGAGCTAAGAAATTTTTTTCTTCGCTGA
Organism: Anabrus simplex; assembly: GCF_040414725.1. Lineage (NCBI taxonomy): Eukaryota > Metazoa > Arthropoda > Insecta > Orthoptera > Tettigoniidae > Anabrus > Anabrus simplex. The sequence continues at coordinate 947,041,678 of NC_090265.1, read as the reverse complement.
AACCTCTCGGTATCAATGAACCAATTGTGTTTCGGACAATTGCATGGTTTAAACAAATGGGTGCAACTGTTGATCACATCAGATCAGACCTAGGTGTGTATACAGAAAAGTTGTGAATGCTGTTTGTGCAAGAATTCAATGCAATCCTTTGTGTAAACAAACCATTTTGTCTCGTGAAATTAATATATATCTACAAACTACATCACATATTTTGAAGGACGATTTATGTGTTGGTGCACATACAAGATACATACAACATTTACTAACTGAAAAATTAAAGGAGATACGCCGGGTTCAATCCTAGGCTTTGTTAACGATGTAAGGGAAGAGCCAGTATCAGTTCATCGCTGCTGCTGGCTGGCCTAGTGAAGTCCGGACCTCAATCCATTGGATTATTCTCTGTAGCAGAAGCTTGAGGCGATAGCATGTCAAAAACAGCACTGCAATATTGAGATGTTAAAAAAATCAATCACGTCAGCTGTGAGAAACATTCCACTGGACACGATTCGTGCAGCTATTGATGAGTGGCCTCACCGTCTTCGCCACTGTGTTGCTGTACATGGTGATCATTTCGAATAAGAGTATGTTCATTCTGTAGCCTTTTTTGTGGTTTTTCAGAATATATTTAATGGGTTTGCATAGTTTTATTTAATAGTTATATGCATTAAAAGTACTGGCAGAACTTACGACAGTACTGTGTATTTGAAGACACCAGTGTATGAAGACGTGGAGATTGTCTTTGTCCTTTTGTATTTTCTTTCTTTCTTTCTATTTCTCCCCCTTCCCATATTAAGATGTCATTGTGGTTGTCCTATTGTATGTTCCTTTCTTTCTATATATGACTTGATTAGCCTGTTGCAAGTTGCCAAACAGAAACCAGATATTGTGTCGTCCAACCCTAAAACAGCATAGTGATTGAGGTTCACTAGGGCTAGCAAAGTTACAAGATTTGAAAACATAAGCAGACAATTATGCAGTTCAACATCCAACTTTATATTTTATAGTTTCATCTCATTAACTCGTCTGATGAGGTTGACGTAAGGAAGGGCATCTGGTCATAAAAGCTCACTACGAAGATTCGTCTCATTTCATACCCCCACCCTGTAGAGAAATGACACAAGGGGTGGATGGATTCTCTCTCTTTCTCTTTTTCCCTTTTTCTCTCTCTCTGGGATGAAAGTGGAAGGTGAGAACAGTTATTGCCTTCTGTGGTAAAACTTAACCCAACCTCCTTACTGTCTCTCTCTCTCAGTCAGTGCTTAACATTTTGATGTGTATTTTTAGGATTTCCCAGAGAATATGGAAACTCACCGAGACAATAAGAATTATCTGAAGTGGAACCTGGAAAATACTGCCTTACTTCTTCATTCGTACTTCCCAGACAGCCATATTGTAGTGGTTAGACCATCCAGGTAAGCCAGGTTATTTTTATGACTCAGTATGTGTAATAATGTAGGATATGTTTTCTCGTGATAAATTTCATGGTTTCATTTCTATTAACAGTTTTCCTGTGCTCAAACTCAAAATACATGTAAATCTTATTGAAGATAATTTTTTCGTATTGGTTTGTAAAATTCTGTGGACAGAATCTGATGAAATGATAGATGAGAAGCTGCCATCTTGTGCAAGTTAGACTGGTTCCAGGTTTCATGTTTATACTAGTGTAGATAATCACTACTACACAGTGAAATAACTATTGTTGCATTTACGTTGACTGCATAAAATAATAATATTATCCATGTACTTGAGGTATTTCTTATTTACTGTTGTGCAATTTTTGATTCTGTGTCCCTTTCATTCCATATAAACTGTAAGTTAAGATATAAACAAAGATATATTATTTAATATTACTGTAACTTATTCCTAAAGAAACCTAATAAGCATTTCACAATAAAGTTTGTGTTCTAATTTATAGAACTGAAATATTTGTAGTAATTCCTCTTCTAATAATACTTCAACATCTGTGTCATTTCCACTATTTTGAAACCTTAAATAGTAAGTGTACAGTACCTCACAAGAATACCATTCAGGTTTTCTTTATGGTTTAGGGATTAAATTAATATACTGTCTGTTTTTTTTTCCTGCTATGGTAATGGAGTAGACTGTACTGCTAAAGAAATCATTGCTGATTGTTGGGCGGTAGTAAATAACCAGACTCCCCAATGAGCCTACGTCATCGGGCATCCCCTTTAGGTCGGGTAAACAGGTGAAGGAGGAATGTTCACTAGTCAGTTCCAATGATCATGGAGGTGGAGGAGGTCATGCCAGACGGATCGGCTGTGAAGGTGCATCTCAACTATATTTTGAGTCTGTGGCAGTCCATTGCAGTCCCAATGTTTAACACTGCATGCCTCATTTCGTGTCTGCTGTAGGATTGGGCTCTGAGATTAGAGTTTTGTGGGTCTCTCCCCGGTGAGTTGGGATCCACCTTCAACAAATTAACGCCATCGGCACTTTTTCCTGCTTATCTTCCCTCATTTATTGAAGTCGAATGGTGGTGGGATAAGGACAGAAGAGCAGGTTTCGCATGAAACTAGGAGCTTCTAGTCCGGACATGCACGTTGGCGACAGATGTGTGCTGGCAGTCTTTCTGAGACCTCTGACTACTCAGGAATTCTGTCCCGCGTCTGTATGTGGGCCAGCCTATTTAAGAGTACCGCTAGAAAATATGGGCTAAAACACTGGTAATCACATGTTTTGCCTGGCTAGGCGACTGCACCCAACGGGATACTCCACCTGCGGTCAGAAAACTAAGCTATACCATCTTTTGGAAGGGAAGAAGGTGAGTAGTATGCATGGTGTTGGGTTTGCTGTAAAGACACAAGTGGTAAATGCTCTTTAAGCTCACAGGGAACAGGGGATATTTTTATCACTCTCATCTCTTCATGCTGATGAAGATGTTTAGGATAAGTTCTGTCACCAACCGAGCATACTCATCAACAAAGTATCACTTAAGATAAATTGTTATTACTTGACAATGTCAGTGCTAGAGTTGGGAATGACAAATCAGCTGTGAAAAAATGTGATGTGCTATTGTATTAGAAAATGCAACACCAAAGGTTTATTGCTTTCTTGGCCTGTGTGCTGAGCATGAACTGTAAACACCAGTGCTCAGTTTTGACTATGTAACTGTTTTAAGACCCTGTGGATTCACCCATGCTCTAAACACTGGTATATCCTTGACTACATTATCACCTTGTAATGTGATAAAGAAAGACTATCTTATCACCAAGACCGCAAGAAATATTGATGACTGGACAGATAACTTGATTGAAGAAATGCCACTTATGCAGTTGTATGCAGTTTGCACTCTGCCATTAATTACAATGGTGTGCAATGTGTACTTTTCACCAGACTGTGATCTTCATGTGCCTGAATTACAAGATTTGGTTGCGTAATTACCACCTTTTTTCCTCTTGCTGGGTGATGTGAACACCTGTAACAACCTGTGGGGCTATCCATCTGCCTGCGCTAAGGGGAGGATTCTTGAGCGATTAATCAACCAGTTCAATCTTGTGCGCTCAATGCAGGGAAACCTACCCACTTCAGTAGTGCACAAGGCACATTCTCCCACCTGGACGTCACATTGTGCAGGGGAACACTAGTTCCCATTACGGTGGCAAGTACATAATGACCTATGTGATAATGACTATTTCCTGATACTTCCGACACTCTTGCATCAAAGATAATCCAAACTGCCGAAAAGCTGGCTACTTCACCAGGTAAATTGACCAGAATTTACAAAACGCACAGTGATGGCAATGAGGTGCTGGGATCTGTTAACAACTATGTGTGTTCCATTACAACTGGAATTCTGACTGCTGCAGAGGAAACAATACCATCATCCTCCAGTATCCCTTGCCGGAAACAGGTCCCACAGTGGACCAACGAAATTGCAGCAGCCTTGCGTGATCTTTGACAGGCCTTTGAGCATTATTATCTGAATCTTACGATGACCAGTCATATAGCATTTAAGCGCTAAAACCCGTTTCTTGATTCGAGAGAATGAGAAAGCTGCGTGGGAAAACTGAGCAAGTGACTACGCGGTTTTGGTCACACAGCTATCAGTTTGCATTCGCAAGATAGTGGGTTCGAACCCCACTGTCAGCAGCCCTGAAGATAGTTTTCCGTGGTTTCCCATTTTCACACCAGGCAAGTGCTGGGGCTGTACCTTAATTCATACCACTATCACTTCCTTCCCACTCTTAGCCCTTTGCTATCTTTCCTATCCCATCATTGCCATAAGACCTGTCTGTGGTGGTGCGACGTAAAAAAGATACTAAAAAAACTACTTGGGAAAGGTATGTCTCTTCCATTGACAGCATGAACACCATCATCACAAGTGTGGACAAAACTCTGCTGTATTGCCGGTGTTAACTCGCCTACATTACCTGGAATCTCCATTAATGGAGATATAGTTATGATTCCTTCCATCATTGCAGATCACATTGCATCACATTTTGCAGTTATGTCCAGCTCTGGGAAATATGACCCTGCTTTTATGCTTATTAAGCACAATGCAGAGACTCTCAACCTCTTTCATCTCCATAGTTTCGTATTCTTATAATGTGCCTTTCACAGATAGGGAATTGGGAAATGCACTCATGCTGTGCAGGGACACAGCTCCTGAGCAAGACAAAATCCGTAACAAAATGTTAAAGCATTTGAGTGATCGATGTCTCAGTGATGTCCTCACTCTGTTCAACAGAATGTGGAGTGAGGAAGTGTTATCATCTCACTGGCATGAGGGAGTTGAAATACCATTTTCCAAGCCAAGTAAATTACCAAAGCTTCTGGGTAGTTACTGGCCAATATACTTAACAAATGGCTTCTGTAAGCTATTTGAAAATGCTGACCTGATGACTTCTGTGACCTTGGAAGAGAGAAGAGACCTCCTGACTATCCACTAGTGTGGGTTTCACTCTCATCAGTCTTCCACTGATCATCTGGTTAAAGTGGACATCAACTTTCAGAGGCCTTTCTTTCAAAGGAGCACTTAATCTCTGTGTGTTTTGACCTGGAAAAAGGCTTATGACTACATAGTGGTATGGGATTACCTCCAACCTATACTATTGGGTTTTTCAGGGAAATCTGTCAACGTTTATTGAGAATTCCATATCCCTCTGGCTGTTTCGAGTGCAAGTAGAGAATGCATATTCTTGGTATTATGTCCAAAAAAATGGAGTACCACTGGAATCTGTATGGAGTGTCGCACTGTTTTCAATCACCATCAATGACATAGGTGCTGTTGCTGGGCTCCCAGTCATTCCATTGTTGTATATAGACTACTAGTTGATGTACCCGTGCTTCGCTACGGAATTCTACATTGTATACGGAATTCTAAAGTACACGTTGTGAGCAAGATTGTATTAAATTGCATAGCTCTTAACATTACCCTAGAAACGCGACGGGGAAGTCACCAGACGTCTTTTCTCATATGAAGAGTGAGTTAGGGAATTTTCACTGTAATGGTAGACCCGCTTGCATACCATCAGTCACAATCAGGTTGGGGAGTTGTCATTATAATGGTAGACACTCGCTCTCCACCTGCCTTTCTACATCCTCAGAAATTTTGTCTTAGTGGTTTTCCCAACTGAAATGAAGATACATTACAATGACATCAGTGGGAATGGCGCGATTAAAAGCAATGTTTTCATATGAAATACTCGATCAAATGAAACACCACACATTGTCTCCCTTTTAACAAACAGGACTACGCTGCCAATCTAACAGTACAAAGTTCCCGAGCTGGAATGACCAAGCCTCAGACAGCTGTGATTCGTTATCACTCTTCGTCTTTTTTTGGCGGGCAGAGGGTGGAATAGTGGAGACTCCCAGGGCAAAACTATGCCCTTTTACTCATTTGTTTCCTAGGAGTACCTGATGAGTCGGTAAATATCAATTCACTACACTGGCGGCGAAAAAATCTGACTTGGAGGCAAATTCTTCCTCCAAACCAGAGGAGAAACACCCTTCTTCACTGATAATTCGGAATAAAATTCATGTAGAATTTAATAAAAGTGAAGAGGAAGAAGCTTTTCTTAAGAAACGATGGCTCTTTTCAGGATTAAATTTTGAGTTATTTAGTAAATTGTGGTTAAGTATGCACACTGCTCATTCAAAACAGCGCATCAGAGTAGGGATCGAATTACTGGAATACTATGAAGAACCCGTACGTTACATACCAGCTGTATCAGAAAATGTATGAACCAGAGGAATGGCATGCTAAAGAAGAAAGTTTTCTAACTCCCCGGCTATGTCCCGCCAATATTCAGTCAGGCTATTATGCTCAGTACACAGCAGTAATCCCATCTATCGGAGTTGAGGGCACCATAGCCAAAGAACATCACAACAAACAATGGTCAATGTAATGTTATTGTTGATCAATGTTATGCGCTTTTGATATTGTAGGCCTTCACATTTAGTTTTCTTCTGGCTCTGAAATACCACTCATCATAGTCAGTATGGTAAAACTGAATAAAACATAAATGATCAGAAATTGTATTCCCTGTAACGTTTGTTATGTAGTACTTTTTGATAGGACCAAAAATATAGGTATTTAAAAATTAAATTTTAGGCGCCTTCCCATAACCTACGATTTCATCCAGGGTGAATAAAATTGTTTATAGCTTCGACTGTAGTTTATTATTCCCCGACTCTATATACCGATTTTCATTAAATTCTGTTAACCCATTTTCTCGTGGCTCGGCGTCAATATGGACTTAGCAACAAAAATAAAAATTAATTAAAATCTGTGTTATCATAGCCGGTACGGTAAAAATGTGTAAGACATAAATGGTCAGGAATTTCATTCTATATAACTTTGGTTATGTAGTATTTATCGATACGACCACTAATAATATAAATTTTTGAGAATTAAATTTCAGGCCTTCCCCTAAATTACCATTTCATTCAGCGTGAATAAAATGATTTATAGCCTAGGTTGTAGTGGCTCATTCTCAGACTTCGTATACCAGTTTTCAATGAGATGCGACCACTAATGACGTAAATATTTAAGAATTAAATTTTAGGCCTTCCCCTAAACTACTGTTTTACTCAGCGTGAATAAAATTATTTATAGCCTAGATTGTAGGAACTTACTTCCTGACTTTGCATACCAATTTTTATTAAGATCGCATTACTAATAACATAAATATTTGAAAATTAAATTTTAGGGCTTCCCCTGAACTACCATTTCTGTCAACGTGAATAAAATGATTTATGGCTTAGATTGTAGCAACATATTCCCTGACTTTTCATACCGATTTTCATTAAATTCTCTTCAGCCGTTTTCTAGTGATACGTGTACATACATACATACATACAGACAGACAGACAGACAGACAGACAGACAGACAGAAATTACGGTAAAGTATAAAGTGCATTTCCTTGTTACTGTGGACATGACCGATACAGAAATACCATTCTTTTAAAATTCTGAGCAATGTACAGACAAAACTCTTATTTTATATATATATTTAGCTCTACATTTTCTCTCTGGAAGAATGGCAGTTGCTGAGGGACAGCACACTATTGACTGAGTTGACAGATGGGCAATACAACACGATTTTCTATTTTCAGCTGCGAAAACCTCAGTTATATACTTCCATTGATGTTGATTTATGCATTCTGAACCAGAGCTCTGCTGCAATAGTGTCCTGCTAGTGTTAGACCCCTCCTGGGTCTCCATTCTAATAAGAGACTTGCATAACAGCCTCACATCCATCAGTTGAACGTTGCCTGCATGAAGAGACTTAACATGCTTAAGTTTCTCAGTGGTACCTCATGGGGGGCTAACTGTGTGGTGCTGCTACGTTTTTTCATGGCTGTGGTTCTCTGTCATATTGACTATGGTAGTGTGGTGTATGGCTCAGCGTCAAGAACTGTGCTGAAGCTATTAGATATTGTACACCATAGTGGAGTTAGACTTGCAGCTGGGAGTTCCCCTTTTGCGAAAAAGACTGAAAAATACACCTCATATATGTTGCCAAAATTTGTGAAATACTGTTCAATGCAAGTTATCATTGCCTCTTTAATACCCAATACCAGCAGAGGTATGAAAACCGGCCGAATGCCACACGACCTGTTGCGATTCAAATTGATGGCTTCTGTCACAAGGTGGATGTGTCATTCGGTGGTTGTCTTGAACAGACCTCTGTGACCTGCTCGATCTGCTCCAGAGACTGAAGGTGAACGGTTCTAGAATTATCTCCGATAATGTCAGCACCAAGATTTCATTCCTAAACTATTTCCAAAGAACAAAAACATAAAAAACCCAACATAAATGTGTTTGTGTCACTCCGCAAGGTCCACATGTCTCACTGCCTGTTTTTTGTGTAAATATGAACATAAGTGAAAATTGACAGATATAAACACTTTGCCTAACATATGTGAGGTACGGTAACATTGCTATCAAATCCATGGTGTCTGGGTTAAAGGTATAATAATATAAAATTTAATAACTTGAGAAGTAGTGGAGATATTTACTTGTAGTTTGTTTCTACAAGTAGGGTAACTCAAAATGGTTTTTTTTTTTTTTTTTACATACCTAATAAATCACGATATGCGCACCATTAGTGGCGCGACAGACATCTAATCGGTATTCCACTCCTCTTTAAGTGTTCTGCAGCATTGTAGGCGTAACATTTGCGATAGCTGCACGAATGTGATGACGCAGATCTGGTAGATCACGAACTGGTGTCTGGTACACTTGATTCTTGACAGACCTCCACAGGAAAAAATAAAGTGGCGTAATGTCAGGGCTTGTAGGGGGCCAAGCAATTGATGGACTACCTCTCGCAATCCAGCGATCTGGGAACTCACAATTCAAGAAATCCCTCACAACTATCGCATAATGGCATGGTGCACCATCTTGCTGAAGGATCACGTTACGAACAAGCCATGGTATAACGTACTGCTCCAACATGTCTAGGTAACGTGTTCCATTAACTGTAGGCTCCGTGAAGAAGAATGGGCCAATAACCCTGTCCTTCAAATATCCACACCACACATTCACTTTCGGAGAGTCCTGTTCCAACTCTATCACTACGTGGGTGGGGTTCAGATCCCCATATACGGCAATTGCGCTTGTTTACTGTGCTGGAAATATGGAATGTAGCCTTGTCCAAGAAACAGACCGAATCGAGGAATGCCTCGTTTCCATCAATTTTTGCCAGATTTGTCTCCACAAATGTCTTCCGTATTGGCCTGTCCTGAGATTTGATTTTCTGACGAAGCTGCAGTTTGTACGCCCCTAGGCGCAACCTTTTGTGGACGACATCGTGTACTGTCGAACGAGGTAACTGTAACTGCCTACTTGCTTGTAGAATTGACTTACGAGGGCTCCACTTGAAGTACTCGCGGATTAAATTAACAGTAGCCTCTGAAACTGCGTGCTTGGCGTGGCAGCCCGACATCAACAGCAAGGTCCCAGATTCTCGAAAGTGCCTGTCCCATTTCATGATTGTTACATAAGTGGGAACATCATCAGTTTGTAACAGTCCATACTCACGCCAAAATCTACGTTGTACTAGTGTAACGGATCTTATCTCCGCAAACGAAAGCACACAGAACTCCTTCAGCTGTGGAGTCCACATGGTTACTGGCGTGCTTCTCGTGAACAATGCAGTTACGGGCACGCGCATGTGGTACGACCGCCACCACAAGCGAACACAGAAAACTTTTTGAGTTACCCTAGTTTGTGGAAACAAACCGCCAATAAATATCTCCATTATTTCTCAAGTTATTAAATTATATATTATTATACCTTTAACCCGGACACCTTGTATATTTGCCATGCATAATAGAATACTACAAGTGCAGAAATAAAAAGCTCTTTATCTCTTTCATAGATTTCAAAAAATCATATGATAATATCCATAGAGCCACATTTTAAAAAATCCTCAGATTGAACGGTCTTCATCCCAAATGAATAAAAATCATCAAACTAACTTTAAATGACACAAATTCCATGATAAATTCTTAAAGGAGAAGTGCCAAAAGTTTTCATTCTTCCTCTTCTTCTTTTCTTCATGAAGCCTATAAATATTAGTTCCTAATTAGCGTTGACCTCTAAGATCTTTTGCTACTGTATTTTTCCTTCATTACCACCTAGATATACCTGCCCCCTTCACAAAGCTGCAGGTTGTTCTTATTGGGTCTTCTTGGATTTCTTCTATTTCTTCACCTGGTAGTCCTAGAGTGGACAGTCTGATTCTACCCAGCGCCTCACATTCGAAAAGTATGGGTTCAACTGATTCCTGTGCTTCATTGCTCCAATTCTATGTAGGTGTTTTTTCAGATGGCAGTGTCCTGTCAACAGTCCTACTACCCATCTTATATTTTCTCTGCTGAGTTTCAACAGTTCTATAGTATGCTTCTTGTTTGGTCCTTTTTATCAGTTCCTTTGCAAGTCTGCATCCTAGAGTATTTTTCCAGTTTTCCATTTGTTTCTTTTGTACCCATTTTCTTCTGTAGTATCGGGCTTGTCCATAGGAAATCCCTCATAGAGGTTCTGGGCCTACAAAATGTGTTTCTGCCCCTTTCCTGGCCAGTTTATCTGCCTTTTCATTTCCTTCTATACCTGCATGCCCTGGTACCCATATTATTTTGACAGTGTTGTACTTTGAGAGCTTCAGGAGAAGTGAGTGGCAATACCAGACAATTCTGGATATTATCCAGACTGCCTCCAGTGCCTTAATGGCCGCTTGGCTACCCATAAAAATGAAAATGTTCTTATTCCTAGAGTTCATTTTCATATTTTTGAATAAAATATGTTGTGATAGCTATCATTTAAGCTTGAAAGACTGTAGTGTGTCAGTCCGGGCTCATCTGGTTTGATCTCTCAGGTCTTTCCCCATTGATCCCTCCTCCTGTGCCATCCCCAGTCTTTGAGCCATCAGTCCACCACACTCTATCTTCTTTTTCAGTATTCCATTTTTTGATATCCGAGTCTTCATTTTTTATTATCTGTGTCTCAAACGGTTTTTCAAAGTTGTACTTTGGTATCATATGATAGAAGGCATGTGTAGAACTTCCTCTGTTATTACTCTGTTAATTTTACGGTGTCCTAGATTGGGTCTTTGTGCATTCCAGTACTCTTGATTGTGCCAGTCTATATGAACTCATTCTAGCCTGTCCTTTTATGAAATTGCATAGTGATAGGAGGACTAGTAAAGTATTCAAGGCTTCTGTCAGCATAGTTCTCATAGCCCCAGTTATGGCTATGGATGCCATTCCCTGTAGGCTATCCAATCTACTGCCAACTTTTCCTTGACATACCTTCTACCACCAGATGATTGCAGCATAGGCCATCAACGGTCTAATGATCATTGTGTATATCCACATTACCATTGATGATCTTAGGCCCCATGTCTTCCCAATAGTTCTTTTACATGCATACAGCAAGTTCTTGCCCTGGGTTATGTTCCTTTCTATATGTGGATTCCAGGTTAGATTTTTATCCAACACTACACCTAGGTGCAGTGCCTGTTCTTCCATATATATATATATCTTGCCCAAAGAGCTTCAGTTATCTTTTTCTCTCTAATTTTCTCCTTCTTGTAAAAGGGACCAGAGTTATCTTGTTCGGGTTGACTGATAGTTGCTCTTCCAGACACCAGTTGTCCATAAGGTTGAGTGATCTTTGCATGAGGTCCTGGATAACACTCATCACTAGGGAGCGGATTTTTATGTGCTAAAAATGTGAAAAATATTTATTTTTTATGCGCTGAAAAACTTTAAAATATGTGATAAAAAATTGAAATTATTTTCCTTTAAATATCACACAACTACTCGCGCTCAGGAAGTAAATATGTATAATGTTTTGTATTAGAATATGGTGCTACCAAACGTGCTCCTTAAGGCAAAATGGTGTCTGTGTATGGAAACGTGCTGTATGGTATATTAATTTTTGATATCCCAGAGTAGATATTATGAATGGTTATTTTTTAAAGGTAATGTTTTTTTTTAAATATGGCAAAAGCAACCTATCATCTTAGAAAAAATAATACCAGTTCGTACTTGCCCGTCACACGCTGGAATATTAGTTGCTAGTAGTAGTCTCAGAATTGCAGTGAACAAAGAAAGTTATCTCCAAATTGTCCATCACAAATGCATGCCGATTATCTCTAAAGAACGCCTTATACTGCGAAAACGATCGCTCCACATCACAGGAAGTCAGACGAGCATAGTTAAAGAGAGGAATGTCACCAACAATAACGCCATCAATTTCGCCAACATGAGCACCCTCTAATACATTAGAAATTTGGCACATTGTTTGAAATCCTCTGTTTTTCCTGAACACATTTTGATATTTGACCTTTAACAGTCCCTGTACCTGTGAAGCCGGGAGCGAATCTAATTTATTTTCAACAGCACGCACTTCCTTCACTGTTTCGGACAACAGGTTAGTGGATTTTTCAAGTATTTCTATAGTTTTACACAAGAAGCTTAGATTGGCAGATATAAAAGCCAAATCATTTTTCAAAGAGCTGTCTTTTAGTATCTCTTGAAGAATCACAATTGACGATGCGTCGTTTTTATCTAGCACGTTCACAACGGATGCAAAACTTTCGAAATTGTCTGCGTAGTATACCACAGCGCTAAGCCAGGTACCCCACCGTGTAACAATAGGCAGATGAGGAAGCGCAAGATTCGGGTTTTTCTCTTTAAAGAGATCAATTCTTGAGGGTGCTTTTACGAAGACTTTTTGCCATTAGACACTAATTTATCCACTTGAGGATACTGAGCCCGCACAGTTTCACATAACCTGTGTAGAGCATGAACAACTCAAGTTACGTGTATCATTTTTGGAAAGCTCACAGAAAGGCCTTCGGCTGCCTTTTTCATGTAAGCTGCACTGTCGGTAAGGAAAAGCAATACACGGTCATATTTTATACCTCTTGGCCAAAGTAAGTGCATGGCTTCATTGAATAACCTAGCTACAGTGACATGGTTTGCAGCAAGCATTTCTTTACACGCTAGCAAATAAGAATGTTCGCAAGCAGGTTTGTCATTCTTCAACACACCAACTACAACATTTCCTACTTTTCTGCCACTTGAATCAGTGGTTTTGTCAATGCTCACCCACAGTTTTTCGCTATCACAGACTGCCCGAATTCTCTGTAAAGTTTCTTCGTAACATTTTGGGAGATAGTTTTTCTTTAATGTGGATTAGTCTGGAGGCTCAAAATTAATGTACTTTGTTAGGAAATTTCTCAGTCCCAGATTATTTATTTTACCAAGAGGAATGTCGGCGCAAACAAATGCTCTGCACACATCTAAATAATACTGGGAATATTTAGATGGGCCTGCATTTGAAGTAGCTGGTTCAGCTATTAGTAATTGACGCGAACGCACACGCGAAGCAGCCGCAGTATGCTTATTTCCAGACAAATGATGGGTTACTTGAGAACGTTGATCTGCACGTACTGTTTTACCACATGGTTGGCAAAATAATACTTTTCCATCGGTAGTGAAAATGCTTTTAAATTCCACTATGTATTGTTGAAGACGCGACCTTGTACTCGACTTCTCTTTTGGCATTATTTTGCAGGTTACGACACACGCATTTACGGTGAATCACTGTTTCAATAAAAAGAATAGCAGCGGACACTGAAGGAAATATTTCTTATAAATCCATACAAAATCGCACGACTACGGGAATGATATATGGACCCGAACAGCTAACCTTACTCTTAGGAGTGATGAAATTCCACTACCTAATGGTGGGGCAATATTCTTCCGAGTCTCCATGTCGTAACGGAATTACGTCACCTTATCTCTCCGTGATTGCCTTTCGCTGATATTCTATAAACAAAACCCGAGAGGGCTGACTCATAAAGAGTTGGAATGACATCATGCAAGAAAACATCTTGTGTAGCAAATCAAATCGCTGTCTAAATGTAACGACGTAGCCAGTGACCAGCAAGTTTTAGAACTTATGGAGGGAAGTCCATACATAGCCGAAATATTCAGATACATTATATTAAACACAATGTTGAAAACAATACCATAATCGTAAAATGAAAATATGAGCATTGTTTTATAACACAGAAGCATTTTAAATTTTATTGATCAACAAATATTGCTGATTTATGTGCTTATTATATATTTTCTTAAAATATGTATTTACATTTTAAAAATGTGAAAATATGTGTTATGTGAAATAAGATTCAGTTTTTACACTTGGGGATGCACAATAGGAATAATGAACTTCGTAACTTGCGTTAAAACTTACGCAAAAAAAATGTAATTACATAAAAATCCGCTCCCTACTCGTCACCTTACCTTGTACCACAATCGCTAGGTCATCTGCGTATCCTGATGTATAGAAACCTTGTTCGTTGAGCATAGCTATGATTTTGGTCACCACAAGGTTCCACAGCAGAGGCGAAAGAACTCCTCCCTGAGCACAGCCTCGGGTGGCCCTAACCATCAGCGTTTCTTCAAATAGGGTTGCTTTTACCTTCCGTCTAACATGGATTTAATCCATTTGACGACGGTTTTACTCACCTTGCTCTTTTCCAATGTTTTGATCATAGAGTGATAGGTTGTATTGCTGAAGGCTACTTCTATATCTAGAAATGCCGCCAGTGCAATTTCTTTATATTCTAGGCTTTCCTCTAGTTTACAAACCAACTGGTGGAGTGCTGCTTCAGTGGATCTGCCAGGTCTATATGCAAACTGATTTTCATGTAACGTTGAGTTCAGTTGCACCGTACTTCTGATATATTTATCCAGAATTTTCTCCATTGCTTTCAGCTTGAAGGAGGTTAAACATAATGGTCTGTATGCTTTTGCTTGGGCATAGTTTGCCCTTCCAGGCTTAGGTATGAATACTGCTTTAGCTTCAGACCATGATTTCGGCACATAGCCTAAAGCTAGACTAGCTCTAAAGAGGTCCATCAGGGCATTGACGAGTATCTCCCGTCCTTCCTGTAGGAGTATCAGAAGTATGTCATCTGGCTCAGAGCGTTTGTAGGGTGAAATGTGTTGATTGTCCATTTTACATGCTTGTGTTTTATTATTCTGTTGGTACAGTTCCAGTCTGTTCTTCGAGCTCTGGTCTCTGTTCCAACCGTTTCTTCTTCCGTCATCTCCTCAGCCTCAGGAAAGTGACACACCATTAGCATCTCCAGGGTGTCCTTCCCCGCCTGAGTAAACGACCCATCTGGTTTCTCCAGTGTCCCCACCTGATTTATATTAGGTTGGTTTAAGAAGTTTCTGGAGAATTACTATTGCAGTGTGTGATTCCACTTTCTCACAGAACAGTCTCCAAGATTTTCTTTTTTCTTACCGTACCTCTAGCTTATACTCGGTGAGTTTCCTATGATAAACGTCCCACATACCATTTCTAGATGATATTCTATACAACATCCTAACCTCTTTTTTCATTTGGGTTAGTTTGTTGTTCCACCACCGTACTTTTTTAGTGTTTTTATTTTCTTTGAGAGGACAGTTGTCATGGAATGAGTCTATAATGGCCTCTCCTAATAGTTCCACTGCCTCATCCAATTCTTTCTGTCCTCTCACGTTAGTTGGAATTTTTTGTACAGCCTTCCCTAGAACTTCTCTGTATCTATCCCAGTTAATTCTTTTTGAGTATCTGTACATCTCATTCCCACATTGTCTCACATCTATTGCAAATTGGATGTGCTGGTGGTCTGCCAATGATGGTTCCTCCAGCACCTTCCAGTCTTTAATAAAGTTTGCAACATGTGTAGTGCTTAGTGGAATGTCTCTTACCTCCCTACGATTTTTATTTATAAATGTAGGCTTGTTTCCTAGGTAGTATAGTCAAATCAGTTCCAGTAATAAACTCTAGTAAAGACTCGCCTCTTGCATTGCAGTTCGTGCTGCCCCATGCCGTGTTGTGTGAATTTACGGTGTTCACCTTTCCTCTTTGCGTTGCAAATTAGGTTCTCAAATTCTTCTGATGGGGGCAGATTAGTTGAGTCATATGGGAGGTATGCAGGGCCTATGGTTATTTCTCTGGGACCTTCCCAATTTCCATGTTTTATCTTGGCCGCCACTTAGTCCTTGACGAAATTGGCCACAGCTGATTTTTTATGTTGTAGGTTGGCCTGCAGAACTGTCAGTACCATCCTTGCCAATGCTAGGTTTTGTTTTTCCCTTAATTACTTGAAATTTGATCTGCCCAAGTCCAAGCTTGGCCTTAAGGCCTTTCTTCGTGAGGTATTCAAAATCTCTTTCATTAAGGGCCAAAACAATTGTCCTTCCTGTGTCACTAGTAGTTGTTGCATTCAGCACTCTCCACTCTTTCGTCGGAAGCTTGGTGTCATTGTGATGTATCCTGACAAGCACATCATCAACCTTCATCTTGTCAAATGGAGGGTGAAACTTGATGATGACCTGTGTAGTATTCAGCACCTTCTTGGCTTCTGCCACCTCCAAATTCTCCCCTTTTCAAGGGTTGCAATTGGCCACTGTTTGTTCCAGCCAGCTTTTAGTTTCTAGATTTGCACAGATCAGTACCATTGCTCCACTTCCCAGCCTTGGAGACTCGAGGAAACCTGGAAGGCATCCGTCCTACAGCAGTTTCATTTGCGCTATCAGAGCAGATAAAAGTTCCTTCACGTCTTCCTCCTTCAGTTTCCCATCTGGAAAGGTTTTGGGTATTATTGCTACCTTGATTGAAGTTAGTCTTTCCAAAAAGGACATGACCATCTCTTCTTTCAGTTTCTTGGCAGGCAGTTTTGTAGCTGAACTTGATGGCGTACTATCCCCCGACCTTGGCCTTTTGGGCGTTGTCGGAGGGATAGCCTCTTGCCGATCCCTGTTCCTTGGCTTCCCCGTCCAAGTTCCAGCTGCTATTTTGGCTTCCTTCCTCGCTCTCGTCCTTTCCTTGTAATATGCACTGTTGCGAGGTGGTCTGTCGATATGTAATCTGTTTATTTTTGATGCAGAAATCTTCAGTTCTGTCTCTACGGACGTTCCTGGTTTGCTTATGGTAGCAGTCTGCTCTACTGGAGCTTCTGTTGCCGTTTCTTGTTTTGAGTCGGTGACAGCCTGTCCAATTTGGACTTCTGTCTCCATTTTTTCATCTTGGGTTTGCTCCTGGATCTGCTCGACCGGAGCTTCCATGGCTTCCCTTGATGTCAAAGTTTTTGAAATTGGTTCTTTATAAGCATCTATATTTCAGTCAATCATAGGGTTTTTGCCCCTTCTAGGGTCCTGAGCATCGTTCTCACCATCTGTGGTGAGGTATACAGCCGGACATTGTCCTCCCGCAACTCAGGCTCTCTGTAGCAGAGACCACACCCCTCAGTTGTCTATCCAGCCGTTCGCCCCTGGCCCGAACCTAGCCAGGTTTGTTCCCCCTTTAGTAGGCCTACTTACGTGGTCTCCTCTTGGCATTATCATGACTTGAGTTCACAGCCGTGACTTTCCCCGTAAGTTGGGATCGCGTCTTTCCCAACTACGTAGAGTGATGTGTTAGTTCAAACACCCCGCAGTGTGCCTTCACATCCATCACCAGCCCCACTTCACCTGAACCACCGTATCACCCATGTGGAGGAACCATGGATGCCTCTCTAGCATGTGTGGGCGAGGCCTCCACTTCCAAGCCTTGACTTGGGCAAGTAACAATCAGATATTCCCTAAAATTCACTTGCTACTGCATTATATGTTGTTCATATTTGTAGGATCCATTTTTAAAATGGTTGATAACTTTCAGAAATTCCTTGACTCAACACATGAAAAAGTCTATTCCTTTTAAATTTTTTTAAATATTACTAATAACAAACATAATACTGTAATTTATTCCTTTTGCCTTTATTAGCTTAACAACTAGTGCAACAGGAACATTCTGGGGAAAAAATCCTCTTTTTTATTTATTTTTATTTTTTAAGGAAAGAAGCTATAATAGGGAACATGCATGATCCGGGGTTTTAATTAAAAATATGCTAATCTGATTCAATATTTCATGCAGAATTCAAAAATGTGATCATAATGTACAAATAATAACTCCAAACATGATAAAAATCTACGAAAATGTCACGTCATGCAAGTACGCGATCTCATTGGTCTGACGTCATCGTACAGGTTGACTGAATTAGCAGACGAAATAACACATAGTGTGCTGTGAGAAGCAGGATACACTTCGCGTATTTCTACTTTACGTTAGTGTCTAGTATGGTTAAATTCGAGGTCTATACATTGGATAATAATCTGAGTGGTATATTTTAGACTTAAAATGAATCCTGCGCAGACAGTGAGGTAGAAAACTTATAAATGGTGTAGAGTTCCGATGTGCAATAGCACATCGCATACCATACCAAACAAATTGTTTATAAATGTTCCAAAGACGTAAAAACTAGGGAGAAATGGATTTTGGCGAGCCGGATAAATGCTGGTGATATATCGGAAAAGTTCACAGTTTATTTTTTTGAAGATTTTAACGTAAGATGAATTTGTTTGAATTTTCAAATCACTTTTCCACGTCAGCTGTTCTAGTGGTAAAACTTTAAATTTTAACGTATGATGCTTTATTTAAATGCTTCAATTACATCTTGTAATATGAAAGTAATAAACAGTGATTATTAAAGTATTCTCCAAACCTAATCTATGTTTTGGGTGATCCATGTCAAGATAATAAATCAAAGGGGTTATGAACCATTTTGACAGCTCTAATTCTACCAATATATCTTGACATGCGACAGTTATGTACGGTATGTCTTTATTGAAGAGCTTAATTGGTAAAGAAATTTAGGCTATATCTAAATACTCTATAATGTAACAAAGAATAGGCGTGTACATCATGAAAGGAAACAACGCGAATTTAACAAATGTATAACTCTACACAAAACCAATGCTTGTCTGTTGGAGTCTTATAAGTTAACAATGCTCAATTATAATAATTATCATAATATTAATGAAATAAATAACATAATTGCACACAGGTGAAAATAGTGATGTAGGTGTTTAAAATATTATCCAACTTAGCCTAAGTTTTAGGTTATACAAGCCAAGTCAATAAACCGCGAGTTGGCCGTGCTGTTAGGAGCGCGCAGCTGTGAGCTCGCATCCGGGAGATAGTGGGTTTTGAACCCCACTGCCGGCAGCCCTGAGGATGGTTTTCCGTGGTTTCCTATTTTCACACCAGGCAAATGCTGAGGCTGTAAATAAGGCCACGGCCGCTTCGTTCCCATTCCTAGGCCTTTCCTGTCCCATCGTCGCCATAAGACCTATATGTGACGGTGTGACGTAAAGCAAACAGCAAGAAAAAAAAAAGAAAGAAAAGTAAAAGTCACAGCCCCCAAAGACATTCCTGTATTGAGCGACTAAAATGTCACCAGGACACTTTTCTTTCCTGATATGCTCAGCTTGTTAAAAGCCAAATGCAATTAATGTTATTGGCTTCACGCCCCGCTAACTACTTCTACGATTTTCGGAGACGCCGATGTGCAGGAATTTAGTCCTGCAGGATTTCTTTTACGTGCCAGTAAATCTACCGACACGAGGCTGACGTATTTGAGCACCTTCAACTACCACCGGACTGAACCAGGATCGAACCTGCCAAGTTGGGGTCAGAAGGCCAGCACCTCAACAGTCTGAACCACTCAGCCCGACTTGTGAAAACTAGATGAAGTCATATTTATCTTTATCATGTTTAACTTTTTCCCTCCACAAAGATATTTAATTCTCTTTCATGGGCCCTGGAAGTGGGTAGGCCAGTTGTCCCAACCATAAATATATATTTTTGGGGGAATGATAGATTATAGCCCTATAGTACTATGATATTTCTTTCTTTCCTTCTTTCTTTCTTTCTTTCTTTCTTTCTTAATCAGTTTATCCTTCAGGGTTGGTTTTCTCTCGGACTCAGCGAGGGATTTCACCTCTACCACTTCAAGGGCAGTGTCCTGGAACGTGAGACTTTGAGTATGGTGATAAAACTGGTGAGGAGGGCCATTACCTCGCCCAGGCGGCCTCACCTGTTATGCTCAACAGGGGCCTTGTTGGAGGATGGGAGGATCGGAAGGGATAGACAAGGAAGAGGGAAGGAAACGGCCGTGGCCTTAGGTGCCTGGAGGAGAAGTAGGAAAATACGAAAAACCACTTCGAGGTTGGCTGAGGTGGGATTCGAAACCCTTCTACTCAGTTGACCTCCCGAGGCTGAGTAGACCCCGTTCCAGCCCTCGTACTATTTGTTTTCAACTTTCATGGCAGAGCCGGGAATCGAAACCGGGCCTCCGGGAGTGGCACACATTAACCACTACACCACAGAAGCGGACTAGTACTATAATGCTACCTATATGTTTAAGTTAGTGCTGAAATCCGATTTCTTACTTTACTAATGCTGAAAGCACGAAAATGTAATGTTATTCTTTAATAGGGGAATCAGTCTAGAAGGAAACGTTGAAAGTGATGTGATATCTATCCAGGTTCGTTGTTATCCTAATACTATGGGTTACAGTACATTGCACGTATATAAAAGATGCCACTTACAAACTTGCTTGTTATCCGCGAATTTCTGCGGCCACAAAAGTCACATTTTTCAAGATTGATGATATCTACACATGGTAGATTGTCCGACTGTGCTGTTTTGAACCTTTCTTCTGTCATTTCGAAGTTATTCGCGATCATGAGTGATAAACAATCGGCTTTTAGCAACGGCTGATGCACAACGGCTGGTAGAGCTCCATGCGGTACTGGATCGTGACGTCACAGCGCGCCGCTTACGTCAGAGGCCGTTTCACTCGCCTTGCGGAAAGGCACTATTAAATATTTTTTTAATGGTAGAAAACAAGGCAACATACCACAATGTAATACGTTTACGTACTGTTTCATTGGTGTACTTTTCAAAAAAAATATTTTTGAAAATGATGCATGTTCCCAATTCTGTGCAAATTGCTCAATTTAAACCAAATTTTGTATTTTTCTTAATTTAAACTAACTTGTTTCACAAAGTTTGTTGAAAATTGGACAAAAATGATTAAAGATAGAAAATTCAACGAGGTCACCCTTGTTATCTGTTTAGGGCACTATTGCAAATGAAGGCATTGATAACAAGATGTAAATGGCAAACAGAGTAAGGGGGGCTGAGCATGTTGGTCTTGTTCTGGATATTGCCTTATAATGATGCAAGGTGGTAGAGGGACATGTTATGATGTCGCTGCCTGTCTCTGGTTTGGGGCTGTTGATGCCTTGAATCCATCCATGTCTGATGGACAGTGAAGTGATCCTCTTACCTGATAGTGAGCCTAGATTTCAAACCCTTCCAAGCATCTTAAAGAGTTCTTTCATATTTCCTTTCTCCAGACATCATACAGTATAGGTTGTACAATTGAGGGGCAGCTGATTACTAAAACAATCAGCTTTTGTCTTACAGTCTCTCACTAACTCTCTTAGTTACTCAAAATTGCCTCAAGTATGCCATTCAAGCATGGTGTTTAATGGCAATCATTGTGGTCAAAATCTTTGATAGCGCTATGTATTGTACATCTGTTAATGCTCAGCCCCTGCTTCTGGACGGACATTCACTATCCATGACATGACTTCCTTGTTCTGGATATTGCCTTATAATGATGCAAGGTGATCCTTGGGCATCTCATGGTGCCGCTACCATCTATCTGATTTGCCATAGCGGGGGGAATGTCTCCTTTCTTTTTTTGTTTAAATTGAGATAATGCTAAAAATTGGAAGTGAACATGTGGGATAAGGTCTCATACTAACACACTAGATTAACCTCCTTTCAAAATCCATGGTGGTATTTTTCATTTGTCACACAGTTCGTGAATAAATTAGTTTTGAACTTTAAATGAGCTTTCCTGAAAAATTGGCATTCCCCCTTTTCTTTCTGTTGTCTTCATATGCTCTTTCCATCATCCCCCTCTGCTTTCTATGAATTTAATTGAATATTTTCAACATAATTTGAGCTTGTGTCACCCCCTGTGGGTGGGTGACGCAGACAAAGAATACACCCACAGTATCCCCTGCCTATCATAAGAGGCAACTAAAAGGGGCAGCCAAGGGATGATGGACTTAGAACCATGGGTCAACATTACTTGCAATTAGTATCACCATGTGAGGAACATCGTGAGTCTACGTTACCTGGGAGCAGTACCATTATGTGAGGAACACCACAGGTCTGGGCATTGCCTGGGATTAGTACCATCGTGTGCATCCCACCAAGGTGGGGAAGTGGTCACTCGGCTGCACAGGTGAGTGTCTAGCAGGAAAAGGTGCCGAGTGCTGCACTTGAATATGTTGGTTCCACTGTGTTACCTATGAATAGTGCCACTGTAATAGGAACACCATGAGTTTACGTTGCCTGTGATTAGTACCACCCTGTGAGGAACACCAAGGGTTTTGCACATTGCCCGTGATTAATACTACTATGTGAGGAACATCATGGGTCTGCATTGCCTGAAAGCAGTACTATTAAGTGCAGAACACCATGGGTCTGTGTTGCCTGTGGGTGGTACTATAATGTATGATACACCGTGGGTCAACATTGCCAGTTATTAGTACCACTATGTGAGGAACACCCTGAGTATACGTGGCCTGTGATTAGTCCCATTATGTGAGGAGCACCATGTGTCTACTTTGCTTGTCAGTAATACCCTTATGTGAGGCAGTGTAGACCCACTGTGTATCACACATTATATTACCTGTGAGTGATGCTATTATGTTTTTCATACCATATGTCTACATTACCTGTGATTAGTACCACTATATGAGGAACACCATGGTTCTGCATCATCATTTGTTTTAGATTCTAGTGAGTAGGAACACTTTGAAGTTTTAATTATTGTTTCATTTCGTTTCACTTCGTACCATTAGGGGCCAGTGATCTATTTGTTAGGTCCCTTTAAACAACGAAGATCGTCATCATCATAATTATTAACTTGAATGTGTCTTCGACATGATAGTTCAGTGACATGGTCATGAGATTTTCACAAAGTGGCCACAGTTCAAATTCTAATCCAATCATGTAGGATTTTTATGTATGTTCCTGTAGTACAGAATATCAACACGTATGAAGTACTGGGAGGACTACAAGGCTCAAACATTTCCTACCAAGAAATCTACAAACCAAGGGGTTGATTAAAGTGATCCAATGTAGTCTCAAAAACGAAGTAGTAGTAGTAGTACAGAATCTGTTCATTTTATAGTTTATGATCACAAGATTAACATTTGCTTAAAACCTCAAGATTTCTGGCTTTTTACAAACTTCCTACTGGCATACAACTTATTCATTGTCAGTGGGCCTGGTATCATTCTCTCATTACTTTTACTGAATCTGCACACTCACAGTTTGTCCTGTTCTTACTCATTTTCAATCTGCAGTATTTCTATTTTTTGTAAAGATGGTCTCCATGATTAATGTGAGGAAATTTGCACCACCGTTATTCAGTCTTTCTCGAATGATATACTTGATGTTTACCTTAAAGAAAACCTTGTTATGTTATCTGCATATCTACGTATGGAAAGTCATTATTTTCTATGGAAACCATGGAAGAGTGCCTTACAAGCTAGGACAGGGAAGACATATAGTGTGTTACATGACCTTGATAAAACTTATGACTTTACTGATGTTATCTATTTTGCAAATATTATTTCTTATCCTCATGAATGTGGGTAATATTTTCCCATAACCTCTACTACTACTGTATGTAGATTAAGTTCGCCATAATATTCTTCGTGCTGTGAAAAGTGTTACATTCTAGTTTTCCCAAGTTGGGCTTTTCCATAAATTACATAATGGCTTGTAACTAACTGTATAGCCATTCCTAATGCTATATATATTATGTGTATTATGAACAGGATACTTCAGCATTCTGTTATACCCTCCTTGAATCATCTCAAACATGAAGTGTATTTATGGGTGCTGGGTGGTGTTTATTTGTAGAAATCTCCCCAAATGTTATGTCATTTATGGATAGCCCCCTTCTTGAAAGTGTAAGCATTAAAATTTTGTTGTTTCCCTCTGACTAGATTGACTACTCCTAAACTTGCAACGTTCATGGAATTTGTCTCTTCAGAGATGGATCAGAACAGGCAAGTGCAGTTATTCATCTTTCTTATTGGGTTGTTTGGAAGTAGTGTATGGGGGCTGTCCTCAAATTACATAACCTGAACCTACCATTCCTTACTCCCGTTTCCTAGGTTTGGTTGTGGGTTATGTTGAAATTGCGGTTCAGTGAAACACAACAATACCTCTTTTATTCTTATCATTGTTATCGTTACGTTAGAAATGGCACAGTATCTGTAAGATTTCATAAAGAAATTAAAAATACAGTATATTAAGTGATTATATTGGTAGTAAATTAGTTCAAAATTTATCCTGAGAGACATATTTAAGAAAT